>NW_008341748.1:1667591-1678614 GCF_000622305.1 Nannospalax galili
AGCCACTTTTATGTACCTTTGCTCTGGAAACTCTCATTGAGTATGTTAAAGCCATAATGAAATGCTTCTTCTAAAAAAAAGAAATATTTTAAAAAAATTATGCTCCCCTCATTAATAATCAGTGAAATGTAAATTATGCCCCAATCAGATATAATTCTATATCCATCAGCCTAACAAAAAATAATATGTAGATAATGCCAAATATCTGTCAGAATGAAGAAAATGGGAACTGCAGTATAAAAGTTTAAACAGGTACAAATGTTTTGGAAAGCAATTTGATACTCTGCTGCCAAATTTAATATTCACATATTATGTTCTGGCAATTCCAGTACAAGAAATATAGCCCTATCCTAGAGTATGTATGCATATATGTGTTTCCATATAAACACCATGCTCATAGCCACATGGTTAATGTAAGCAAATAATAAAACAGAATAGAGATTAATATAGACAAATGGTGGTGAATTCAAAAAATGAAGTGTACTGACCGCAGAGAAATTGAATTCACTGTAATGACCTACAATGGCATAGACAAGTCTTATAAACAAAATATTAAGTAAATATTCAAGTAGGAAGGCTACTTCAGTATTACAGTTTTACAGAACGTACTTAAAAATATACAGAAAATTGTGTGACCATGTGCATAAACCAGAGTATTGGTGCATGCCTGTGATATGAGCACTTGGGAAGCTGAGGCAGAAGGATTGTGAGTCCAAGTTCAGTCTAGACTATGTAGTAAGATGCCATAAAAAAGAAAGAGACAGTGGGACTGAGGGACTGATGGATGGAAGAAGGGAGTATAGGACAGAGGAAAGAAGGGAGAGAGGAAGGAAGGAAGGAAGAATGGAAGGGAGGGAGGGAGGTCAGCACAGATAACAAGCAAGATGGGAGAAAAGGATTCAGGTGGACCCTCCACCCAGCATGCTTACTGAAACACAACAATAAAATGCACTGATAGCTTAAACAGGATGGAGGGGTTATTTTCTTTCACATAGTATAAACTAATCTAGCAATAGATAGCTAGGGCTAGTATGACAACTACATAACATGACAAATATTTGTAGTTATTTTTTAGCATTCTAAATTCTGCTTTCTATCTTCAAAGTGGTTTCATGGCCATATAACATTCCATGCAGAAGACATTAGAAAGGAAAAGGGTAAAAGATACTTGCCAGTTGACTCCGACTTTCTTTACAGAGATTTTCTAGAACCTACATTCAATGGCATCACTTAACAAATTAGTGACTATTCCTACTTGACATATTTAGTTGCTATGTTGCTTACTAAATATAATTTTGTTTACTATAACAAACATATATTTGCCTTTAAATATATATAATGTTCTTAGTTGCATTCTGTAGTGCTTTAAGCTTAAATTCTTACATTTTAAACTTTGCATTTGCCTATTATTTTTCACATCCTATTAATTTCAATATTTATCACTTTAGGTATGCTATAATTATTACTTGACTACCTATTCTTATGAAAAATGCCAGTACACTCAAACATAACAAAGTGTAATATCCTTTGCTTGTGTTTTGCACCTTGCTTTATGTTCACTATTTATTTTGTATTCCTTCTCACTATTTTTCTTCCCTCTAACATACACATTTCTGTACTATTTATTTGAATAAGATAATGAATGTTGCTTCTATCAACATGGATCATTCCTTTTCTCATTTTCCCATGCCAGTAAGATGAAATATAAGATACTTTTACTTCACCTATCTTCCTCCCCTTGTCCTTTGAAAGTTTTTTATCCCTTTCACTGCCTACGTACATCTCTGCATTCAGTCCTGGAATGATGCAATACCTATTTGAAAAACCCAAAATCCAGACCCATACAACCAACCACTTACCAAAGGAAAACTAGAATGCAAGATAGAGCTAAACTTAAAGAAAAATTGTAGAGGAACTGGAGTGATGGCTCAGCGGTTAAGAACATTGTTCTTGAAGAGGACCTTGGTTTGAATCCCAGCACCCATATGGCAGCTAACAACTGTCCATAACTCCAGTTCCAGGGGATCCAGCCGTCCCTTCTGTCCTCCGCAGACATTGCACAACACGGGTGCACTTTCCTGCATGCAGGCAATACACTCATACACATAAAATAAAAATAAATAAAAAAATTTTTTAAAAAGAAAAGAAAAGCTGTAGAACTTTCAAAACTTAACAGAAGAAAGACACGTTGCCTCCTTGAGGCAAGGAAGGCTATTTTAGGGAGGATGCACAAATCACAATCTATAAAGAATAAAAAGCATAGATGTCGTCAGAATTAACAAGTGCTGCTCTTTGAAAGTCACACTTTGCAGTGAAGACAAACTTCACTAGGTGCAGGATTTGACCTTTGGCTAGGATTGAGTATAAAAATGAAAAACAAGCTACATGCTGAGAAAAAAATTCAAAATATATATCTAGCAAAGGACTCATATCCAGAATTTAAAAAATAGAGAAATATTTGGGGACTGTTTAGCAAAATGATACATAAATATAGCCTGGTCTTGTAGTGTACACATGTAACCCCAGCCACTCTAGAGGCTGAGGCAAGAGGATTCGAAGTTGAAGCCTTTCTGGGCTACAGAATGAACTCAAGACACCTGCACAACTTAGGCCCTGTCTCAAAAGGAAAAGTTTAAAACCCATTTGTCTTGGTTTGTTTCTCCATTGCTGTGACAAAATAGCCTGACCAATACCAACTTGGGGAGGAAAGGGTTTATTTGTCTTACATCTCCCAGGTCACAGTTCATCAGGGAGCCCAAGATAGGAACTCAGGGCAGGAACCTGGAGGCAGGAGCTGGAGCACTGGCTATGGAGGAATGCTGCTTACTGGCTTGCTGCCATGGCCCTTGCTCAGCCTGCTATCTTATGCAACACAGGCCCACTTTCCCAGGGGTGACACCACCCACAGTGGGCTGGGCCCTCCCACATCACTCAACAATCAAGAAAATGCCCCATGGACATGGCCACAGGCCAGTCCAATGAAGGCAATTACCCATTTAAGGCTCCTTCTACTCAGGTGTGTCAGGTTGACACTAAAGCTATCCATCACACCATCAGAGGATATAGCTCAGTGGTTAAGCTTAGCGTGCAGGAAACAGCAGGATCAATCGCTAGCATTGCCAAAAAATTTTACATGAAATCCTGCAGAAGGGGTGATATAAAGGGGTGCAGATATCAGGGATCTATATCTCATCAAGATGCACTGTATGAAATGGACAACAATTCAATAAAAATTTAAAAGTGAAAATAAAATATAATGTAAAAATTTCCCCCCAAAAGTCTGAGGTTATAGCTGAGTGGTAGAATACTTGCTTAGGATCCTAGGTTCAATCCCCAGTACAACAAAAATTGTATGGAAACCTCATAAAGTTAATTTGACTGATTATTGGGCAAATACAAATTAAAAGCTATATGTGATGACCCAAAATATCCCTTAAAGTAGCAAAGTTTTAATCAACAATATCCAATGTTAATAGACCTGATGAGCAAAATAGCACAGCCACTTTCAAAAATCAGCCAGTGATTTCTTATGAAGTTAAACATATACTTAACATATGACCCAGCAATCACACTCCAAATATTTACCTAAGAGAAATAAAAGCTTGTACTCAGGTGATGATGGGGAGATGGCTCAGCAGTTAAGATCACTTGCTCTTGCAGAAGACATGAGTTTGATTCCCAGAATGCAATTCTGAAAGCCTGTAACCCCAGGTCCAGCGGATCTGGCACTATCTTCTGGCCTCCACGGGCCCTGCACTCATATGTGCAGAAATACAAGTCATACATACACACATAATTCATAATAATAAAACCTTTTTTAATAGCTTCTATTGAGATATGTATCCAGTATAAACAATTATACTAGGTTTATTCATAATCTCAAATGGAAAACAACCCAGATGCCTTTAAATAGCAGGAAGGTAACATGTGCTACACGTATGTATATGTGTGTGTCCATGTGCACATAGATAATGCAGTACTAGTAGATAAAGTAAAAGCATTGATATATACATACACAAGAATGAAGTTCTCACGCATTTGCAAAAAATGAGACTCAAAAAGGGCACATATTGAGTATTCCATTGATATGACCCTACTGAAAATGCAGAACTGGAGGGACAGAAAACAGCGGAGTGGTTGACAGGGCTAGAATTTGACAGAAGTGCTTGTGATTGTACAATGGTGGCCAGTTTTTAAAACGCCAAGAACCATATGCTAAAAAACAGTAGAATGTACTGCGTGTAAATTACAGCTCAGTTTTTAAAAACCAAAGGAAAAACATCTTTCCAAGTCATCTGGTAAGCATAGCCTTAGAATATGAAATATCGTTTTACCAGAATTACGAAAGGTCAACCAGAAGTTGAAATTCTTACTCAGACTTGGATGGGCCTAGGGCAATAATGTATTCTTCAGGAAACTCACTGCCTCAGACAGATCTTTTCCTTAAGGCTGTTAATATCATTATAGCAGTTCTTGTCCTGCATGTCCAATCGGCACCTCTTTCCAGCTGCAATCTGTCTTGGGAGAAGAACTCAGTCAAGACTATGTCCTACAGTTTCTTTTGCTTATTATTTTTAAAAAGTACTTTATATTTTATTTTATGTGTATGGGCATGTATTGCCTGCATGTAGATAGGTGCACCAGTGTCTTGCAGTGTCCTCGGAGGTCAGAAGAGGGAGTTGGATTCCCAAAAGTAGAGTTACCAGCAGTTTTTAGCCGTCATGTGAGTGGTGGGACTTGAACCTGGGTCCCCTGCATGAACAGCCAGTACTCTTAATTGCTGAGCCATCTCTCCAGCCCCCTACAGTTCCTCTTTTCAAAAATGTTTTATCTTGGGGCTGGAGAGATGACTCAGCACTTAAGAGCACACTCTCTGCTCTTGCAGGAGACCCAGGTTCGAGTCACAGCACCCAAGTGGCTGCTAACAACTATCTGTAACTTCAGTTCCGGGGATTCCAACTCCCTCTTCTGACCTCCGCGGGCACCGCACGACACGGGTGCACCTGCCTATTTGCAAGCAATACACTCATGCACATAAAATAAAAATAATAAATATTTTTTTAAAAAAGAAAAAAATTTCTGTCTAATTCTAAGTCCTCCCTGTGCCCGCCCTAAGTCTATTTTCTAAGCGCCGCACCTGGGTAAGGCAGCTTCGCTTCCACCAGTTTTTATCTGATGTCCTTCATGTATTAAAATCATGGTGTCTGTCCTTGTGGCTCGTTCTGCACACAGGCAGAAACCCTTGGGGGGGGGAGCAAGACAGGGGTTCTCAAGTACCTTCCTGAGCTTAGCCTTCTCCTGTATGTCTTGTCCCATAATCACCATCACACCGTTAATACGGCAGATTTCCCTCCTGCCCTATACTGTCCACTGAACACTCCTCATCTTACCTTCTTCAGCTTTGATTAAAGGTGCAGTCAAAATTCTCCATCTGTCCATTCAGATATGACAACCTAAAGCCAAGATATTAGAGCACAGAAAATGTAAGAAAATAAAATATTATTTTTCCCAAACGGTGGCCTTACAGAGGAACTATTCAGTAACAACTGCCTAGACTTAGAATTCCCCCTCCCAAATGTCTGTTACACCTCACTTCAGCAAGATGACCTTCTCGTTTAAATAAAATCATTAAGTATTTAATTTTATACAGTTATAAAATAAAGAAGTACCTATAGGTCTCAAAGCCATTCAGTTCATTACACATGGGGGGCATAGATCATTCTAGAAATGCTGTAACTTCTAAATTAATTGCTCAGACCCATAAATAATCCAAACACTGATCTACCTGCCCAGAACACCTGCATACATTCATTCATCTTTTAAATAAAATTTCACACAGAAATTATTTTGTGCATTAATTGATGGAATTTTCCCATCTCATTTGCACATATTTTGGGAGCATACTATTCTATGCAGAAAATCATTTCTGAATTATTATTCTCTATTTTTTAAAAATAAAGTTTACTTTTATAAATCAAAGAGCTCAAAGATTCAAGCTGCCTTGCAGAGAGAAAGTTTTAATATACCTTTGAATTGCTCTCAACAAAAATCTCTAACTTGGACCCTATTTCCTCCTTAACTGCCTTTTTCAGGGGAATAAATAAAGACAATCAAAACAAAAGTTTGGTTTAAACTTTCTTAGTATGACTATTATAATGTGCTATACTAAGAAGTGTGACTATTTCCAACTCTGGTTTTCTAATCTCTGTATTCCATACAGCTTCTATGAGTGTCAGCTCTGTGAAATTCAAAGCATTTTCATTTCTGCTGTCACCACTTTCCACTTCAAGTTCCACTTATCAAATCCCTTCCTGAAGACCTACCAACTGCTTTCTCTCACTGGGGCCCTCAGATGTTGCTAAGACCTGATAGGAACCTCTGTCCTCCATACACACACACACACACACACACACACACACACACACACACACACACACACACACACACACAAACATATACACACATATACATATGAACAATTCATACACACATACACATATACACAACACACACACACAAAGATTAAAACAAAATAAAAGGACTAGAAAGTAAGATGCTACTGTATTTCTGTAACAGGAGAGAACTAACAATATTTGGCAAAAAAAAGTAGTAATTTTCCCTCACTTCTAAATTCCAATGAGATTACAGCTGCCAGTGGCACTTTTCTGTGCAGATATGACCCTTCTTGATCAGAGAATGTGGCTGCCTTGTTGCTGCAAGTATAACTGCCCTTCTATTCTCGGGCTCAGATCATCACCTGAATAACCTGGATGTTTTCCTATTGGGATGGTGTTTACAAAAATAAGATTCTTCTGGTTCTCTGTGTACCCTAATTCACTGCAGAGAACAGAGCCCATTCCCAAGGAAGTGCATTGTACACCGATTTTCTGGGGTCCTTGAAAGCCAATCTCCTCTCCATAACTCTTCTCACAAATCCAATCAGGAGCTTGCTGTGTGTTCGTTCACTCTATAGGTACAGACCTTCATTATTTTCTTCTATCATTTCTTTATAATTGTCGCTGACCCCTGGAAATCATATCAATATGCACATTGAATTTCCTGTATCTTTCTTCCAGTACCCTTTTTGGTATGATTTCTATCTCTCTTTTATATTTTGAGTTATGCTTCAGGTTACAAAGTTCGAATGTCAAGAGTGGCAGTTTTGTCCGTTCGTGTGGCTATTATAGTGTTCAGTTGGGAAGTCAAGTTGTATAGTGTCATAATTCTCCTTTGTGTTGCTATTACATTTCTCCAAATGTTGTATGCTACTTTTTGTTTAAGACATCCTATGTCATCTAGCAGATCTAGTTACTTGGGTATATCTGCTGAATCTTCTCTCTTGCTGCAGAATCCCTGAGCTGGTTGTTTATATTGTGGTAACTATTCACTTTCTGGGTCAGTCCTGGATTTTAGAAAGCCATAATTTAGGTTGCTGGAAAGATGGCTCACCAGTTAAGAGCACTGGCTGTTCTTACAGAGGACCTGGGTTCAGTTCCCAGCACCATCATGGCAGCTAATAACCTCCCATAACTTTACTTCCAGGGGAACCAACAACCTCTTTTGGCCTCTGTGGACACTGCATGCATGTGGTACACTTACATATATGCAAGGAAAACACTCATAGATGTAAAATAAAAGCAAATAAATCTTTTAAAAATTAAAACAGTAATTTAAAGCAGCTCTTCGCATAGAGGCAGATAGAGCTGATGAAGAAGACTCTAGAACAAGAATACAGAAACAGGCAGATAATTGCTTGTGAGTAGAAACAGGACAGGCCTCCCTTTTGTTTTAGTCATGAAGTAATTACAGGAAAATCTGTACCTCTATTGTGTTCCCTTTCACAGTCCAGGGGTCCTGCATGGTGGCTTCCACATGTTACTGCAGCTCATGAAGGAGTAAATTCTCTGTGGGTTTACTCATGAAGAATCCAAGCCTTGATGTGCTTCCAACTATGGGAGGGCTTCAAATCTGTTTGCCTCAAGAAAGGTTGTAGTGGTTTGAATGAAAATGTTCCCAATAGGTTCCAAGTATTTAAATACTTTGCCAGTTGATGGTGGTTTAGGAGGTGCAGTCTTGCTGAAGGGTAGCCCTATCTCTCTCACGCGCTCTTTCTCTCTCTGTCCTTTCTCCCTCCCCTCTCCCTCTTCTCTCTCTCTCTCTCTCTCTCTCTCTCTCTCTCTCTCTCTCTCTCTCTCTCTCTCCTTCCTGCACATGTTTGAAGATGTGAGCACATAACTTTCTGCTCTGGCTGCCTCCTGCCATGCCTCCCCAACCATAATGGACTCTCAGCCCTCTGGCCTCTGGGATGGTAAGCTAAATAAACTCTTCCTTCTATAAGTGGCTTTGATCATGTTCTTTTATCACAACAACAGAAAGGTAACTCATACAGAGGTAGACAGAATGTAATGGAGAACTACAGGTCCAAAGTATCTCTTTTCACTTTCAAAAATTTTTAATGCACAAACATTAAAGATTTAAAAAATTTTAAACCATAAATTGAATTTGAATTTTAAAATTCTGCCTTATTTTTCCTCTATGTTTATTAAAACCATTTTCAGGAATTTATTATGGTAAAGAAGCTTCTTATTTTAAGAAGGTACAAGATTTGTTCCATTTTTAGAATTTATAAAACTTTCTCAGAAGACTGAACTGTCAGTTATCAGATTAACACCAGCTCCAAGTCTTAGTTTAGAACAATTAATTTCTTTGGAATAATTAATTGGCCAGTTTTCATGAATAATAATAGTCTGATCAGTGCACATTGTTATTTTCTTATTAATAAGACAAAATTACCATTTACCAGGAGAAAGTCAAATGTGCATCTTTCAAGCCAAACTGACTTTCATTAACTTTTGTTGTTTATTATATTGCACTTAGTCAGCATTCATAAGTCAGATTTCGGCACTAAAAAAAAAAAAAAGATCAAAGAGCAATCAGTTCTACAGCGTGGCTGGCTGAAATACATTCTTGAATAAATTTATTCTCAGAGTTTATCAACCTAGATGTGACAAAGAATCACAATAACAGTCACACAACTGTGTTTCTCTGACCATGGTCTGTTCCACATAATTTTTAAAAATATTGTATCTATTATTCTTAAATTTTAATTTTATGTGTATGAGTATATTGCCGGCATATATTAAGTGCACCCATGTCATGCAATGCCCGTGGAGGTCAGAAGAGGACATCAGATCCCCTGGAACTGGAGTCATGGATGGTTGTTAGCTACCATATGGGTGTTGGGAATTGAACTTGGGTCCTCTACAAGAGCAGCCAGTGCTCTTAACAACTGAGCCATCTCTCCAGTCTCTGTTTCATACAATTCTAAGGAAATGGTTGCTCTTTCCATTTCTTTCTTAAAATTTGTTTCAATTAAATTTTTTGTATTTCATACAGATCATCTCAAACAATCTGAATCATCTTTATAGCCCCATCCCCAGCAGTACCCTCCTATAGCCCCCCCTTGAACCCATATAATCTCTCCTGAGTATTAAGGCTCACTATGTCAAGTCAGTGTCCCCAGATAATGTTCCCTAGTACAAGTCCATCCACTGAGGTCTAGTCAGATCCCTCCCATTTATCTATCTACACACCTATAATTTTCTTTTTTTTTTTTTTAACAGAGCATAGGGTGGGGGGTTACTTACAGAGGAGTGGGTACCTCCCATTTACAGCTGCACTGGAAAGTCCACACTCAAATATAGATCCTGTGACTTCCCAACAGCTGCAGAAAATGGTGAGAGAGGTGCCTCCTGGCACTCTTGACTTATATACCCTTAGCCCCTCCCCCACATGCAGCTAAGGTCGACTTATTGGGTGGGAGGAGTAACTGACTCCCCGCTCCATGAACATGGGCAGGAAGTGTGACTATAGCTTGCAGGCATAGTGGCTGGAGGACACTTCCAGGTCCCTTCCATTTCTTAAAAATAGTTCTGAAGTGTCCCCTGGATATGCTTCATGTGTTTTCCTAAAACCAGTCATCTTGCCCTGGCATTTTCTATTTCTCTATTCCTATTCTGATAGCTCCTATCACTAAAACCATGATACTTCCAAAAACATTGCTAATATTTCTGCCTTGCAGTGCCATCACTGCTGTTACTTGAGTCCAATAATTTTTCTATAGAAGCCTGAGCCATTGCTGAATGTACTGCCATCAACACGCTGAAGATGCACACTCTCTCTACTGGATAAAAAACTGGTGTCAGCTCAACTATTTGAAGAAAAATTTAGGTAGGCCTAGTACAACTGATGCCTTAAATACCATCTGAGCTTTATAAAATCTTTTCCTAGTTCTTTTAGATCTAGAACTCAATCATGAGGCCATGGGTTTTAGATCCAGAATGCAATCTGAATACTGATACTATATCATGGTTTGAATCAGTTCCATTGTCCTGTACAGGCCTCTCATGCTAAACCATATTTGTCTGACTGGTCTGTCTCAAATACATTCTTCCCTACTAGGCTTCCCATTTCTCATAAAAAATAAAACTTATGGTGATCTTTTATTTCTCATGAGTCTTCGGAGCATCCCTACATTCCAGCTGTGAAAATACCTTAGGATAATATCAGAGAATTTAAATACCCTTCATTTTAACTACAGCTGTTATCATTTAAATACAAATATTCTGTAGTTTAATATTGTCCCTCCAGTATTACCTTGATTTTTTTTAAGACTCATGTAGCTCTGCCTGGACAGTAACTCACTATGCAGCCAAGGATGCTGTTGAACTTCTGATCCTGTCTCCACCTCCCTGCTGGGCTGAGATTAGAGGCATGGACCACTAAGCCTGGTTTTAAGTGATGCTGGGATCAAACCCAGGGCTTCATGAATAGTAAGCAAGGGCTCCAATAACTGAACTACATTTCCAGCTTTATATTAATTTTAAAATTGTGAACATATATTTTATTGAATTTTTGTGAATTCATATATTTTGAATGTATTTAGATTCCATCTCCTATCTACACTACCTCTCATTCAATTTCATGTATTCTATTATACTACTATATATGTGTGTCTATATTA
>NW_008341748.1:1678640-1688798 GCF_000622305.1 Nannospalax galili
GAGAGAGGGAGGGAGGGAGGGAGGGAGAGAGGGAGGGAGGGAGTCAAATATGTGTTCAGTGTGAGTCTATCCACTGGAGCCTGGTTAACCTACCAAGAGTCAAACCCTTAAATGAGACTGACTTTCTCCCTACCAGCAGGCATTCATTTCAATTGTTCCTCAGGTAGGATTCAGGCTTCTTACACACATCCCCATGTCTGTGCTAGACTGTTGTCTAGACTGAGCCTATGTGGGACTTGTGCTTGCTGTCACCATTGCTGTCAGTTCATATGAGTAACGTACCAGCTGTCTGGAAAAACCCAGGTTCCTTGTCGTAATCTACCACCACTGGCCCTTATGATCTTTCTGCCCCCTCTTCTACAATGATCCCTGAGCCTCGGGAGTCAAAAGTTTGACATAGGTATCCTATTCAGGGATAAACACTCTGCAGCCTCTTACTCTCTGTGCATTGGTCAGTTGCAGGCCTCTGGTTAATCACCATCTGCTGCATAAGGAAGCTTCTCCACTGAGAGTTGAGAGATGCCTTTATCTCTGGGTGTAACAGTAAGTCATTAGGAGTCAGTTTAGTACTGTAACTATTTAGAAGAATAATAACAGTATTAGACTCTACCCTATGGTGTGTGACCTCTCTAGTCACATGTTCCTGGGCCTGATAACAATGTCAGATATGAATTCCATCTTATGAAACAGACCTTAAATTCAATTAGAAAGTGGTTGGATACTCCCATAGTATCTGTGCCATTGTTGCAACAGTGAGCATATCTTGACAGGTCAGTTGTTTCAGCTCGCAAGACTCACAGCTGAGTAAGGTTGACTTTTCTCTTTCAGTAGCATGCGTACCACCTTTCAGCACTACCCAAGCTAACCAGAAGAGATAAAGCTTTAAAGTCAGTACTATCTTGATTTTCTCCTTGTTTGGTTTATAGCTCATGTATGCAGTATCTTTAGCAATAGAGTCTTACTGTCAAGTTCTCATGGATAATCACGAGCAGGGGCAACAGCCAGTGTTGTTTGAGGGTCTATGGGGCCCCAGTGTACAGCTTCAAGAGAGGAAGTCCATTCCTGGCATTGGAGTTTTACTTTGCTAGTCAATAGTGGAGGGGTACACACTAAATTGATTAATTAACATTTTAATGTGTCTGAAAAGCATCTCAAGCTTCCTTGCAGCTGTGTGCAGCCAGATAACATTATGTTGACTGATGAGCAACAAGCAGAAAACCACTGGATGGGGCTTCTGAGACCACGAGTACTTCCTGACTTTAAAAACAAAACTTTTTTTTAGCAAAGAAACAAAACACAGCAATTGGCATGTGTCTTTTCCACTCTCTTCTTCCCTCTTTTTTTTCCTACCTAAAAAACAAACCCAAGGACACAGATCTCATCAACTTGAGACTGAGTTGAAGCAGAGAGAGTAGCCATTTCAGCTTTTCACTGCTTGTCTGCTCATTTCATGGTTTATGATAATAATAAAATAACTTAAACCCTTTGCTTAAGTGAATATTTGGCTGGCCTAAATACTATGTAATTTAATGATATCAATAAACGGTAATACTTGAAACATTCTGACCCAGTATTTACAGCTAACAATAACAGCAATCACTGTAAATAATCTCTTTCTGGTGAGATGACTCAGTGCATAAAGGTGCTTGCTTCTGAGTCTCATAATTTGAGTTTGATCTCTGGGTCCTATAGTGTGTAAGGAGAGAACCAACTCTTGAATGTTGTTCTCTGACTTCCATATGCCCTCTATGGCATGTGCATGCATACATGCACAAAGAAAATGCACATAATTAATTTTTTATTTTTATATGTATGAGAATCTTGCCTGTGTGTATGTAAGTGTACCAGTGTCATGCAACACCCTTGGAGGTGAGAAAAGGACATCTGATCCCCTGGAACTGGAGCTACAGATGGTTGTTAACCACCATATGGGTGCTGGAACTGAACCCAGTCCTCTACAAGAGCAACCAGTGCTCCTAAGTTCTGAGCCATCTCTCCAGTCCCTTAAATTAATGTTTAAAAATATTTTTTTTAATTCCTGAAAAAAATCAAGGATGAGAACGGGGTCAGGAGCTTAGTATGAGACAATATTGCACATATCCAAAGGATATATATATATATATATATATATATACACACTTCACAGCTTAATTAGATAAACTCTAAATGTGATTCTTACTATCAGATTCCCATTTCTGAAAGGCTTTGCTTTGAACCATGCAGACAATTTTGCTTAAATTTGCCAGCTTATTGAACACAATGAGTGTTTGTAAACAGAAGCTTCCAAACATTTCTCTGTTGTGGTATTAAGAGCCTTTCTTAAAACATTTGTTATGTGAGGAAAAACATAACTGTGATGGTTGAGATACATGCTGGGTGGGTTTGTGGCCAATGATGGCAGTATATGTAGAGTATTGAGGTTGCAGTCTACTCTTCTATAAGCCTCTCTCTCTCTCTCTCTCTCTCTGTGTGTGTGTGTGTGTGTGTGTCTATGTGTGCTCACACATACACATGTGGTTGGGAGTGTACTTACGCATGTGCACATGTGGAGGCCAAAGACTGACATTGGGTGTGTTCCTCTATTGATTTTCACCTTTAAAAGAATTATTGAGCTTTTGTACATTTTATACAACACTTCTTAATCAAATTTAGAACCCCTCCCCCATCCTCATGCATTGAGCCACACTTTTCAGACAGGGTTTCTCACTAAACCTGTAGTTCACGATTTCTGCTCACCACCTGACCAGCAAGCCCAAAAAATCAACCTGTCTTCTTCCCTATGTGGATCCATGAGATCTGAACTCTGGAATTCCTGCTGTATACAGAGAAAACACTTTACCCAATGAGCCATCTCCCCTGCCATTACCATCTAATTCTAAGCACACTGATAAGTCGCTCATTGTACAAATCCCTGCTCATGCTTTTTATATACATTACCTCATCTGATCTAACACCCTCGAGGAGGTGCATGCCATTATTTCTTTAAAATATTTTATTATTTTATTTTTTGTGTATGCACGTATTGCCTACACGTATGTTAGCACACCTGTGTCATGTAAAGCCCACAGAAGGCAGAAGAGGCCTTCAGATCGCCTAGAACTGGAGTTACAGACAGTTGTTAGTTGCCATGTGGGTTCTGGGATTTGAACCCAGGTCTTCAGCCAGAACAGTGTTCTTAACTGCTGAGTCATCTTTCTAGCCCTGTGCATGCTACTATTACCATTATATGGATAAGGAAATAAAATGCAGAAACATTAATCTACTGTCACTTTGACCTTACCAGAGTGAACATCTCCTGTACATCTCATGTGACATGTATAGATAAGTAGGTAGATAGATAGATAGATAGATAGATAGATAGATAGATAGAGATATGACAAATTCAATCATGATGAATATGCTAAACATTCCAGTAGGAATGTAGACAGTAAGTGAGAAGGAGAGAAAATAGAAAGAGAAAATATGAGGACATAGGGAGGGTAAGGAGTCTTTTACTCCAGTTTGATTAAAGCCACTGTCTAGCTGAGAACATTCCAGCACAATTAATAACTTTGCTATAGAGAATGCTGACATAGAGTTAATGTTCCTTTCATATATAGGCATTTTATGGTAAAGTAGAAATGACCCATGTTTAATTCCTGAATGTATATGGCCTTGAGCAGGGCCTCATTTCCCATACACTGCGTAAGAATCTCAAATAAGACTACTAATTTTGTTTACAGTAAAGATATCCTACCTTGCTCTATCCCTGTGATCTAGACTTTTACCTTATCTATTGTAATCCTGTGAAATACCCCTCCAGAACCTTCCAATGATCTCATTTAGGTTTCTTAGCAACCCTATGAAGATAACATCAAACTCAATCAAAATCCTATATATGGCTATTGCAAAATACAGTGAACTACGATTTGATTCTTGAGAAGTCCATGCTTATTCCCCAAGGTGTACCCCACTTTCTTATTAGTGCCTCTCTTTCTTCTAACCCTGGTGCTGAATATTATATTAAAATGTCTTTAATAAACTCTATAACTCTGCTTCATATGTTGTTTAGTTCTAAAATTCATTTCATCTTTGAAGCCACCAATGTTGGTTTGGCCTGAGATAAGGCTTCTAAAACTATAGGGGGAATCCTCAGACTGCTGAAGGACACAGTGTGGTGCTGCCTCTGTCCCCTCAGTGCTGATAAGAGAGATAGATAATGTTATCAGAGAGTAAATAACCAAGAAAGAATAAAAAGGGAAAGCATTTAAATTAACAGTGTAATAATAGTGAAGAATGCCAGAATGCCATTGTTGGGCCCATCAGGACATAATTTATGAAACATTCAGTGACAAACTGAAGTCAAAGATCCAAAACTCAAAAAATATAGCTGAAAAATTCTCCCTCAGTATTTGAATACTAAACAATAAACTAAATAATACATGTGTCAAATGAGAAATTTCAAGAAATGCCAATTTTTCTACCTAAATTTTAAAAAATACAACTCAAGGGATGTAGTAAAATGTCTAGATCATCAACGAACAATTGGAATTTGAGGTTAAAAGCATGCTGTTTGTGGGCTGGAGACATGGCTCAGTGGTTAAGAGTACTGGCCGCTCTTGCAGAGAACCTGGGTTTAATCCCCAGCATCCACATGGCGGCTAACAACTGTCTGTAACTCCAATTCCAGGGGAATCCAGTGTCCTCTTCTGACCTCCACAGACATTGCATGGCATGGGTGCACTTACATACATGCAGGCAATACACTCATACACATAACATTTTTAAAATTAATAAACAATATATTTTAAAAAAATAAAAAACATGCTATTTATCAGTACCAAACCTCTAATACCTAGATATCACTCTCTCAAAATGGGTCAGTAAGATGGCTGGCAGTGGGATGGGGTAAAGGCACATGCTACCAATGGTAAATACCTGAGTTCCAGTCCCAGGACCCACATGGTAGAAGGAGATAGCTAACTTCCACAGGTTGTCTTCTGACCTCCATGCCCATGTCTTCGCCTGTGCATGTGCAAGTGTGCGTGCGCGCACACACACACACACACACACACACAGTTTAAAAATGTAAAAAATAAATAAATCTCACAAAGCATTTACCATATCTATATGAGGAAATGCTAAAATTTTGATGAAAGAAATGTGATCTAAACAAATAAATGGAAAATATTTGATGTTCAAAATAAGGAGACTCAGTATTCTTAAGAAGTCACTTCATATAGGTCAGTGCAATCCCACTAAAAATTCCAGTTGAATTATTTAATGGATATTGACAAATTAGATCATGAAGGTTTTATGGAAAGGCAAAAGTTCCAGAATAGCCAGCACAGCATTGCAGTTGTACAACAATATCAGAAGACAGACATTGATTAACTTTAATATATACTATAAAGCTACAGCGATCAAACAATGTGGTGTTGATGAAAGAACAGAGAAGTAAATTCCTGGCACAGAATAGATACCATAAAAGAAGAGCAAAGACAATTGAATGGAGGAAATGAAGTCTTTCCAATTGGGTATCCATACGCAAACAAAACTGAATCTAGACAGAGACTATATATCCCATAAATATTTAATAAAAAGGAACCATAAGTCTAAGTGTAACACACAAAACTAAAACCTTATAGAAGAAAACATAGAAGGAAATCTTGGTGAACTTGGATATGGAGACAGTGCCAAAATCATGATCCATGAGGGAAAAGTTGAACATGTTTTTCCAAATAAAAATTTCTACTCTGTGAAAGGTACTAAGAAGTAGATGAAAAAAATAAGCCACTGGTTGAGAAGAAAGTCTTATAAGCATATCTGATAAAGAGCTGACATTCAAAATATATAAAAAGCTGTTTCAAATTAATCAATTAATTAAAATTTTTATTGCTTTATTGAGCTTTTTAAATTTCATACATTTCCCCCTCAAATCCAGACTTCCTCCTCCATCCATGCCTCCCCCTATGCCCCCGACCGAACCCTATGCACTCTGCCATACATGCTGAGTCCTATTCATTCAGATGTTTGGACCCAAATGTCCTTCAGTGTAAATGCGTCCACTGGAGTCTAGTCAGCCCATCCATCCAGTAGTCATATGTAAGTCATACTCTCCCTCACCCAGCAGCAATTAGTCTCAAGTAGTTCTGTCTAGTGCCGGCCCACCACCTACTTTTCGCCTCCCCTTTGGGAAAAAGCTGTTTTATAAACTCCATGAAAAAGAATATAATCACGCAAAAATGGTAAAATATTTGAGTATGTGCAGCTATAGGAATTCTCACTCATTGCCGATGAGAATGCACAATGACACAGCCACTTTGAAAGGACTTTTGGCACTTGGTACAAATTCAAACATTGCTTTGCCATATGATTCAGTGTCTTGGCATCTATCTGCTCAAATGAGTTGAAAGCTTTCTTTTGCACACACACACACACACACACACACACACACACAAAGTATACAAAAAAAGTTCACTGCAGCTTTATCTGTAATCGTACTGAAAGTAAACAAGATGCTGTTTAATAGGTGAATTAATAGACAAAATCTAATACATCCGTACACTGTAATACTATTCCACACTAGAAAGAACCTGTTCATCTATAAAGACATAAAAGAATATTAAATCTATGCTATTAATATGAAAAGGCCATAAAATATATAATTCCAACTGTATGATATTTTAGAAAATGTGAAAACTACATAGACAGTAGAAAATGTAAGTGATGGTCAGTGTTTCGTGGGTGGTAAACAGATGGAGCAAGGAAGATTTTCGATGGTGTGATTACTCTTTATGATACTGTCATAATGGATACTTTACGGATTTGTCCGAACCCACAGAACTCTATAAAACATATGGTGAATTTAATGTAAGCTGTAGATTTTCATTAATGATATATCAATTATAATGAATACTACCATACTAGTGTAATATGGTAACAATAAGACAGATTATGGAAAGGCAGGGTGTGAGCAGAGAAATCTGAACTAGGTGTTCAATTCTTTGTAAATTGAAAACACTGCATTATATTTATCAATGCCTATTTCAAAGAAGAGGTCAAAGTGAGGCGACATGTTTAGAGGTAATGTCATGAAAGAAGTCATATTTTAGCAGAGTATTGAAGGCCACATAAGATTTCCAGAGTTGGAAAAGCCAGATGGCATTTCAGCTGGAGTTTAGGAATGAAAAGACATGGAGGACTCATGTTTCAAAGGATCAGGAAATATCACAGAAAAAAAAAATCGATACAGAGACAACACAGTTATTTAATGGAAAGTAGAGGCCAAAGAGGGACTAGAAGTGCTGAAGTATCATTCTAATATTAGATAAATATAGGCACAAGGGCAGACTTCATCTATGCTGAGTTCTCGATATCTATTCATTCATGTACTCACTCATTCAGTCATTCAGTAAATATTTAGCAGCCATCTACTAGGTTCAAAGCATTGATGGTAAGCAGTTAATAAAAGAAAATCTCTTTTCTTACTAAGCTTACATTCTAATAAGGGAAGACTAGAGGAACCTGCCTGTTATTTTCAAAAGACATCAAAGAAAACATCATAGCTGGGTGGAGTTAACATGAAGGGTAGACAGTGAGGCACAGGGGAGAAGAGATGCCAGACTGGTCAGGGCATGGAGGCTAGAAATAAATGATGACTCTGGCTTTTACCTGAGGAATTTAGAGAACCATCAAAGAACTCTGAATAGCAGACTGACTAGCATGGCACCTACACAGGCTTATTTTACACATGTGCTGGGAATTGACAGAAGTCAAGAATGGGAAATCAGTAAAGAAACTGTAGTCACAATCTGGGCGAAAGAGGATGGAAACTTCGATAATGGTTTTAGCAGCAGAAGTGGTGAGGTGTAGATTTTGGATTCTGAAAGCATTTGCCATTGGACTAGCCCTGAAAGAAAGAGTCAAAAACTACAACAACTTAGTTTGGGCAAATGACAGAGAGGTTGCCAGTAAGAGAAAGGAGTGATGGATAATGGAAAGAGAAGGATAACAAGTAGGGCTGGCCACTGGGTCCAAATTCAGCTCAGCTGTCTTGAAAGCGGGAATTTCAAAAGGTAGAGAGCAGTGTAGACTGAGTGAGACTTGGTGTGAAAAAGGGAAGGTGCCAGCGCCAGCTTGAACTATAGAGTGAACTTCTGACTCGGAATCTTTTAGAGAGGAAAGATGAGGCTCCAGTGTATGCAAGCAGTGAAGAAAATCATGTATTCATTCAGTGAACTTATCTAGAAATCAAACACCTTTAATCTACCTAAAACACAAAGATGAGTAAGACATGTTTTTTTGTTTTTTTTTGTTGTTGTTGTTTGCCTAGAAAGAACTAAAAGTCCAATGAGGAAAATAAATGTAAATGAACAAGCCTAGTATTATGTATATAATAATGCGGACAACTTTTCAGAGCCTGCTATGTAAGCAGTTCAACGAAGAAACAAAAAGGTATGCACACAACTCTGTAAGAGCAAAAAAACAGTTCTCACAAAGGTCCATGAAGACATTCACGAGTGTTCGCACCATAGGATGACACCAAAGTGTTAGCAGTGCCCTAGATGTCCCATCACTAGGGATATGTATCTGTAACATCCATGGCATACTTAGCAGTTGAAGGAACAACTATGTGTACACACGTCAATGGTGAATGCAGTTAGAAAACAACATTGAATGGAAAGAGTGGGAAACAGAGATTTATAGTCCAGTAGCATCCCAGTAAATGCAAAAGACAACACAAATTCACTATCTGTCTACAGATGGGCATGTGGCACATGCCTATTATATCAGCACCCCAGTCGTAGAGGCTGGGGAATAGAGACTTCAAAGTCACTACATAGTGAGTTCTGGCCAGCCTGGGCTACCTGAGATCCAGTTATCCAAAACAAACGAGCAAAATCAAAAACAAAAACAGTAACAAAACCCCACAAAGCGACAGTATCTTAAATAATTAATGATAGAGTAAGCGTATTATAATTTGCGTTTAGAAAAATGAGAATAGGGACTGACAAAGTTGAAGACAATAGGATGAGTGAGGGTCATGTAAAGATTACTGGTAATAGTTTGCTGGGAATTGACAGCGAAGTTAATTTAAAATTTTGCACCTGAAGTGAAATAACTATAGACCGAGTGAGAAGCCACCTAATATTCTTAAGGGGAAGGGTATTTGTGAGACCCTCACAGCATGTGTAGTGACTTAAATCACAAAAGTGCATCTTAGAACACCATCAGTTGTGAAAAGCTGACATATTTGAAAGCCTGGGCAAACTGCATATCTGACACTAGCAAGATCTTTCTAATCAATATGCCCCCTTTTTACTATACTGGAGTGAAAGATAATGCTATGCTCCCGTCTAGCCTATGGTGAGATTTGTATTCAGCCCTGCTGGGTTCTTTATATACTGTGGTTACTGCAAACACCCTGATTTAAGGGGTCCCTTCTGTTTACTATAGCCTCAAGGAATATGGCCCTTTATTCCTTTAACTGTGGAATATGCTTTAACTGTGGAGTTTCAACGGCATTAACTTTGTTCAGGCCAAGGTAGGAAAGGAACTGGAGGCAGAACATACCTCTCATTCTAGGACATCTGCCTGGAGCATTTCACCCTGTGTCCTCCAACTGCACACTGCCAAGTCTGTCTCTCTTGTCACATTTCAACTGGAATCATTTCCTTTCTGTGGCCACTTCTCCAACACCACAGACCTGTTCATGTCAACCACAAAAGGTACGCCTCATCGCTATACATCTCACTGCACTTACCATTCCATCTTTACATTTTTTTGCATGTGTGTGATATATCTGCATAAAGTCGTGTGTGTGTGTGTGTGTGTGTGTCTGTGTGTGTGTCTGTGTCTGTGTTGGTGAACACATGGCTGGAGAGACATGTGGATGCCAGAGGACACCCTCAGGTGTAGGTCCTCACCTTCTACCTTGAGATGGTGTCTCCTTTTGTTCGTCTCAGCTTGGGTACACCACACCAGCTGGCCTCTGAGCTTCAGGGGAATCTTGCTGTAGGAGGACTTAGATTATAGGCACACACTACTGAGCCCAGCTTTGTCTGGGTTCTCGACATTCAAAGTCAGGTCCTCATGCTTTACCAACTAACACTTTACTCACTGAGCCATCTCACAAGTCTCGCGTCGACATTTTGAGAAGTTGAATTCTGTCCATCC
>NW_008341748.1:1688827-1689888 GCF_000622305.1 Nannospalax galili
AGGGTTTTTTTTTTTTCCTCCCCTCACCCGTCTCACTAGCACCTAGTACAGTGTTTGGCACATGGTAGGCAGTCAAGGAAGTTCTCAGTTGGACTCGAGCCTTCTAGACAAGGGAGTGTGGATCAAGCTGGATACAAGGCCAGGACTGAGGTCAGAATAAGAAAGTTAGTCTTAGTTCTACAGTAGAGCCTAAAGGGGAACTGCATGGAAAGGGTACAGTGGTGAGTGTAGACAGGTTACCTGAGTGCTGTGCACACAGGCACCCTTTGGTACAGGGTGCGAATAAAAGAGGCTACCAAGGACTGGTAAGGAATTAACAAGCACGTAACACATTCTCTTCTTCCTCTGAATGCCAAGTAAATGTATGAAACTGAATCGAAAGTTTGCAGGCTAGCTCAGTATTTGAGACATCCCGAGATCTTTGCATGCCTCAGTGCTCCTCAAAGGGCACAGGATGTATCCACCGGACCTCCCAAGTCCGAGTCCCCTGGTTGCGTGGGGGATTTATTCTGCCCTCAGGCTATGTGGGTCCCAGAAGTCAGGATCAAGGTGGTTGCCATTGTTTCTAGTTCAAAGCCCTCTGCAGTTGAATGCCTCACTTTTCTCGGCCCCCTCCCCTTCCAGGTCAATCGGGCTGAGCTTTCTTGTTCTTTTGGAGATAAAGCTTCCCGCAATCCATCCAGTCCTGCTCGGGCGGCATTTTTGCTAAGTGGCTGCAGCTGACCGCCACAGGAGGCCTTTTCCCACGCCCTCGTTTCCGCCTAGGCGGAAAAGGTCTCCAGTCCCAGCCGGGCGACCCGAGACGGCGAGAACTGTCACCGCCCTTCGCGCCTTCCCGCCCTCCACTGAGCCCGCGCGAGCAGCTCCGTGGGCCCTTCTCTCAGGGCAGGTTCCCAGGAGCGCGCATGCGCGCGCTCGTCCGTCAGGGTGGAGGCGAGGGCGGGGCGGAGGGGGCCGAGCCCGCGGGGGAGGGGCGGCGGTGGTCACGTGACGCCGTTTCTCTGTTTACACGAGGCGCGGGCTGAGCCGTCGGCCACAGTCAGGCGCTCCTCACCGTTTCG
>NW_008341748.1:1691796-1705636 GCF_000622305.1 Nannospalax galili
GGATAATCTTCTCCCGGGCGCCGGGGGTTCGGGGCCGGGGTGCGGGGAGCCGAGGAGGGAGCGGGGCGCCCTGCCTAGCCGCGTCCAGCCGCTGGAAGGCTGCAGGGCTCCCGGCTCCCGCTTCTGCTCCACCACAGACACTTTGGGGAGCTCCCGGTCCTGGCGAGGGGCGTGCGGGGAGCGGGAGAAGCGGTAGTCAGCGGCAAGCCACAATGGCATCGGGTTCTCAGTGGCCTCTCTTTGTGAATTGCCCGGGAGGTTTTTAGATCCAAAAGTTTCCGGGAGATGTGACATATCTGAGCGATGCCTTCCAGAAGCCGGCCATCGGGAACTGTCTCCCCTAGAAAGCCAGGACTGGACATGCCTCGGTTTTCAAAACCTTAGCAAGTCTGCTATTTAAAGTCATTCTTTGTGTACGAGCCCTCAAAGACCTGTATATGTGCCACTAAACTTCAGGAAATTGACTGGGACTATATGATTAAGAGGGAAAATTCCAAGGGAGTGTTGGTGGACATACTTGTTTTGTGCTCCTAAGAGCACAAACTTGAATTTATTCATTCTGACTTTTGCAGTGCTGGAATGGAGAGTATTGTTGAGGTTTCAAATAGGCATTCATGGGATTACTGAGGCTTTGGTTATACCATTGTGTAGCATGTAGCATCTTACATCTTCAAAGGAAAATGAAAATATGTAGGTATAGCCGTGCTGCGATTGTTGGCACTACTTACTGTAGATCTAGCAATCTTTACAAATTCTCCTTTCTTCTTGAATGGCTATAACCTCTTTAACACTCTACCTCACTACAGTATTTACCAATAGAAGGTGCGCGTGGAAGGAAACATGGAAAATAGCTATTGCCATTGTCCAACATTTTCAAGTTTATTAGAGAATAACTTTAACATTTCAAATGGGACATACTTGTCTAGACTGAAGAAAGCGACTGTAATAGATTGTGCTTTTACCAAGTTTATGGCAACATTTAGAGAAAGGTGAATTTCATAAATAAGCAAAAATATATATTTGCTAATCTGTAGCAAAAAAAAAATCCTTTTGTTGCAGTGGGACATGTAAAATGACCCACCATTGGTATTTTTAATCTTACCCGTGTCAAGTTGTTTGGTTATTACAATAAGAAATGTTGCAGTGTGTTTCAGTGAGTTTGCATTAGAAGCTTTCTCACTTTTAGTTCCTAGAGCTGGGGCACCAAGATAAACACTAGTAAGGGCTAATGGTTGAGCAGTGTTTTAGTTGATCTCTAAGACCAACTTAATTAGGAGGTCACTGTTAGTGTCTTTTAATGAACTTGGCTTGCCATACGGGGCAAGTAGCACATCCTGGTCTTGAAGGATTTATTGACTCCAGTAGTGTTTGCTTGGGAACTGATTAGAATATAAGAAATGTCCTCTGTCTTTGCTTTTAACCTCCTCCCTTTTTCTGACTTTGTGTTTTCAGCAACTTACTTTGAAGGTGAATAAATAGGAATGAGTTATGGCTTACCCTTGGATTCCATGAGAGGACATGTACTATTTTGAACAAATGTCTGTTGAGGAGCTGATACTATGTTTGATTAAGTTTGGTTTTTAAAGGCAGGCACAAATGGTCTATATTACGGGAAGAGTATTGCCTATACTGGAAAGGGTTTAAATTGTAGATAACAGAATATTGCTCTGAACTAGGAAAGTAAAGGGGAAATACAGAGTTGCTTTCTGGTGAGATAAATGGGAAAGATGAGAGAAATAGAGAGCAATTTTAAAGAAACAACTTCTGTAGAGAAATGTTGTATTTATGAAAAATGGGAGCCTTATTCATATTGATAAAAGAAATACATTTTAAAACCACACAAGTCAAACAAATTCAGTATTATTGAATTCTGAATTTGATTTGCTTACTAGAGCTACTGTATTCCAAAGGACAGTTGTCCATCTCCTGAGCACGTTTAATTTGCAGTACAAACTGTATTGGATATGTTAGGAATGGTTTGATTCTTTAAAAGGTCGCTGAAATCAATATTCTACGTTAACAGATTATTCTACTGTCCCAAGACTGACCCAGTTCTATTTATTTCTTTTAGTGTTTTTTTTTAATTTATTGTATTAATTTATTTGTGCCCACTCCCTGGGCACATCCCATGACACAGCACATTGATCAGAGGACAGACAGCTTGCTGGAGTTGGCCCCCTCCCTCCACCTTGTGGATCCTAGGGAGCAAACTCTGGCTCTTCAGGCTTGGTGACTTGGTGACAAGTGCCTTTACCCAGTGAGCCATGTCGACTGCAGGCCCTTCTTTTGGCATTCATTCTGAAAACTCGAAAGTTAGATTTATTGATCACAGAGCCTTACTTTGATGCTTAAGCATTTCTTTAACTTAGATCAAGGTGGTCATATGTACCACTTCTTGAACCCTGCAGGCATGTTTATTTAAAATATGAACACACTTTGATTTGTATCTCATACAATCTTTACAAAGCATTGTCTAAACCAGTAATGGATGGTGTGATAGATTTTTATTCTAGGGGCATCAAATGCAGTTTTTAATGGATTGCAATTTTGATGTGTTGAGAATGAAAATGAATTAAGTCTACTTTCAATGTAGTGTGTTCCATTTCCACACGACAGTACTGTGTATCCTAAGACTTGGAGGTTTTGTGTATTGGAATGGAAATTAATAAATGATTTAAGACTTTCACATACTTCAAAATATAGTGGCTGATACCTAATTATTATCTGTAATTATGTGAATTTACAATTTTATTGTAAAATCCTGTTTAAACATCTTAGTTTGAAGTTTGGCATGTAAAGAAAGACTTCCATTAGCTGAGTGTTGTTACCATAGGTAATAGATAATTAATATGCAATGCACAATCAGGAAGTTTTGAATGAAACGTCTAGTTGCCCAGTATGTCATTCTAGCTGCAGTGCCTGGTAGATAAACCAGTGTTTTACTATGAATAAACTTTCTCAGGCTTTATAAATGTATAAACATCCATAAAATGCAAATAGACTCACATTCATGTTTTCTCTGAAATCCAGCAAGCAAACTTTGCATGTGGGTGTCATTTTGTACATTGAAGAAGTGAATTATTTAAATCACATTCTCTCCTCTAAAATCCGCATGTGCTTTTTGAGGTTTAGTGTCTTTGTGGGTATGTCATTTTTCTCTCTTCAGAACTGTGCGATTTCCAATTCAATACTGAAGTATCTATATAATGTCCAAAGTATTTATTAAGTTCAAAGTTCAGCAGTCTAGTACTCAGGAGCTCTGATTCTGGCCCACTGCAGCAGTGAGCTTCCTGAGCTGATTAGGGTCTTGATTATGGTAATAGCTAACAGGTGTAGAGTGCTTTCAAGGCACTGGGTCTTGGGTGCCTTGTCTCTGTTACTTCATTTCACTTTCATAGTTCTGAAAACACTATTGTCATTTGCATAATGATGTAGATATAGGCAACAGGGTGAGCGATTAGACGAGCAATTTACTAATAAGTGTGAGTGCTGACGATTTGGATCTGGGATTTGAAATCAGACATTTGACTCTGAAATGATGAAGTTTAGCTTGAAGAAATTAAGTAGATTTTATTTCCTGCCCAGTTTTCAATTTCACTGTAATCTTTGCTTATATTTGTTACTATGACACTGCCTTAGCATCCCATAACTGCAGTTGTACAACCATGTTTTCACTGTTGACACAACGATGTCATAAAATACTGAGTTAAATAGCGGTGTGCTTTTATTTTTTTTAGTTAACCCTTCTAGTTTGAAATATTAGCCTGTAATTTTTCCTATGAATCCTTATTAAGGAAAGATGAAGTTACAGATCTTTGACCCTACTAGGACATTTGCTTTTGTTACTTACCTTAGGAGCTCACCAAACCTGAAAAGTTACAGTAGAGAAGCACCAGGAAAATACTTCATTTGATAGTCTTTTCTTTGTGCCTATGATGTCTTTGGTCAGTGGGAATTAACTTCTCAGAATTTGTGGCACTTGCCAGAATAAAGCAGAGTATTCTAGACATGTTGCTAAGGTTTACTGTAAGACTTTTCCATTTGCAAAAGGGGCAGGGTGTGTAATAGATAACTCCCTTTTTCATGAAGCCTTGGATTTGAATCTTACTATATACATTATATGTCCCTTTTATCTCTAGGATGGATATGTTCCAGTGCTCTGTTTTCTCTAATGAGAATCAACACAGCACTACAAGCTTCGTCATATGTCTGTACTGATCCTGTGATATTTTAGTGATGGTTAGGGGCCTGCATTGAAATATCCGTACACAATAACCTCTTTTGTGATCAGTTGCTCCCTACTTTGGAAATAGTTCACTGTCTTAAAACCTAAGAGGTAGGAGATTATAATAGGGGAATAAAAGCTTACTGAAATAGAGCTGGCCTTTTGTGCATCAATTTAATAATACAATGTTTGAATTTAGTTGTTCTAGTCATTATATACTCTCATGAGTAGTATTTGGTGATTGCCTGTTTGGCACAATTGTCATTAAATTGAGACTCCCATAATGACTTTGTTTTGCCTCCTGGTGAACAACCCTAGTATATGCTTTTGCTGCTTTTTATCAATTTTTTCAAACCTCAAAGGCTTTTGTCACGTTTTTTTCCTAGTCTAAATTTTTAGTATTCAGTGACTTTGTGAAATACCTTTTTTTTTCTTTTAATCCTAATTTTTAAAGCCTTTTTAGGCGTTGAGAGCTTGATTTACTTTTCAGAGCAGCAGTCCATGGATTATGTCATGATTATGAGTGGCCAAATCTAATGTCGCCTCAGGACTACATTGGCACTCTTGAGTAACTGACATCCTTCTGGGAACTTCACCTTTTAGTGTCCCCTTAAGAGGGCTTGATTTGATAGTCCCATTAAAACCATTTCTGTGGGGATTTTTTTGGGGGGGTAGTAACATTCCTACGTGTAAATGCATTCATAATTCTGTATCTTTTATGAAAATCACGTACGTGTATAATTTCCTTCCAACAACTTTAGGTGTCTTTTCTGGGTCCTTATAAATAGGAAAGAAGATCTCAGAGGCGTACTGCAGCTACTATTTGATAGAGCCAAGCTTTTGAACCTATATTAAATCCACAACAGATTACTCAACCTCCAGGTTCTCTGATCCCAGTAATAACCCTACCTGTTGGATATAGCGAAGCTCTCTATGAGCATTCATCTAATCTGCCTTCTTTGAAAATGTCACAGAAATCTTAGCCTGTCTTTGCAAGCACCAATTTAACATGCTAGTTAAGGATCACAACAAAATGCTGTTTGCCAAGAAAGAGGGAGATAGGATTGCAGTGTCAGGATTGCAGTCTTGAGGCACCTAGCGAAAGAGAACATGAGCTTCAGGGACAGGCAGGGGTGAAGAAGCAGTGTTGGAAAAGGCATTTTGAGAAGACGTGAAGATGTGGAACCTATGGCATGAAGGCTTACTAAAAAGACCTTAGGACTAGGGGCTGGAAAGATGACTCAGCGGTTAAGAACGCTGGTTGTTCTTGCAGAAGACCCAGGTTCAAATCCCAGCACCCAACTAATAACTGTCCGTAACTCCAGTCCCAGGGGATCCAACAACCTCTTCTGACTTTTTCGGGTGCACTTACCTACATGCAGGCAATACATGCATACACATAAAATAAAAAATAATATATTTTTTAAAAAGCCCTTAGGCCTGATGGCATGTCTTGTCTTTAGTGTGTGAGTAGGCCGGAGGCCGGAGTCCATTGATGAGATTCCTGTGTTCTACTTACCAATACGGCAACCCTAAGGTATCACACACTTTCCATATTCACTTAATATGCAAACTGGCGAAAATGACTGATTTTGAAACAATCATGCAAATATCTATATACAGATAAGCCTCATTAACTCAAAGGCAGTGGCCCTGTTGGGCTGTGATGATTACTCAAACCATTTCTGACACTTTTCATCTGGCATTGCATTCAGAGGCTGTGAAAGCGTTTCTTTTGTTCTTTCTTCCTTTCTTCCTGTCTTTCTTTCATTGTTACAGCACTTTCAGATCTCCTTTGAGAGAATGTTTGGATTTTAGGAAATAGGCATATGTAGTCAGCAAGTATGATTAAACTGGATAATAACTTTTAGGCAAATTGGGAAAAATAAGAATACAATGATATAGTCGTAAGACTATGCTGACTTTTAGAGTGCTTTTATGATTGATCTGAAAAAAATCTAACATTTGTAAAAGATTTAAATCATCACTGTCTGCTAGAGTAGCCACTGAGCAACTTGCAGCTCTTGAGCACTGAAAATGTGGCAAGAGTGAATGGGAGACTGAATTTTATTTAAACGAATTTTAATGTAAATAACCATTACACATGGCTTCTAGCTACCACAAACCGTACGGTTTTAGGCAAGGACAGCAGTTTTTGAAAGACATTGCTTTACTAAGGACAATTCTTTCTAGCAAGGTTCTGTTAGCTAAAAAAAAAAAATAACTTAATATTTTCAGTATATAATGCACAGTAAAGAACTAGTGTTATTGTTAAAGTGTGCAAACATTATAAAACTTACAAGGATAAAGACAGAACTACTTTTCTTGATAAATGAAAGATAGTAAGTCTTGACTTTAGTTGGTAGTGTAATAATATCTGCCCAGGTAGATCGTTGATTTGGTAGTAGCTATCCTGTAAGCACAGAGGGCAAGTGGAATCCCCTTCTCCAGAATTTTATTCATTAGTTTATAAAACCAAGAGCCTGAGTCAACAGTTCTCACAACTTAATTCAAAATTGGGCACCTTTGTTGTTAAATAGTGAGGCAAACAACCTCTTAGCACACTGGAGGCATGAATAGTTAAGAAATATAATAGTCAAACATCATGAATATTATTAAACCAGAGTTGTTAAAATACACTATCTAAATTTTGGTGATTTAAATATATCTGAGTATTAAGCAAGATCAGAATGATAGGAAAAAAAAATTAGATTCCTCACCCTTTAAATGTGTAACTATGCGGATGTATACACATTTAACTTAAAATCATAATTTAGCTTATGTTGGGTGTATCCGTACATATGGATGGCCTTATACTCGATCTTTTGTGTTCTTTTTTTTAATGTCTGCAACAAATACTGAAGAGAACTTAAAAGGAGAATTTATTTTATTTTTTTGTAAGAAGAGTTCATTTCTGACTTGTGTTATAGGTTTTTTTTTTTTATAAATGACCTGCATGTCTTCTTACCCAGTCTGTGGCAGTCCCCGCAAACATGTCTGGAGCCTTAGCTCTTTAGGCTGTACTCATGAAAGTGCACACATCATTTCTGCTTCTGTTTCACTGGCCAAAGCAAGTGATGTGGTATCAGTGGGGCAGAGCTGTATATGCCTCTCCTAAGGACCCAGCAACAGAGAAGCTTATGGAAATCAGTATTTTAAGATAAAACATTATCTACTACACAGAATATAGCTTCATGCTTTTGATAGCTAAACTAAAGGTTTTCTTGCTTGCATTTTTGTGAATTCGTTACAATATATTTTATTGTATTTTCTCTCCTTATCTGTACTCCCATACTACCCGCACAACTTCATATTTTCTGTGTGTCTGTGTGTGTCTGTAGAGTCCAGTTTGTGTCCCCAAATGCCCTTTGATGTGGTTCCATCCATTGGCCCCTAGTTAACCTAGCAAGAGTCTCACCCTTAAACAAAACTGAGTTCTCTGCCTCCCAACAGCCATCAGCCACCAATTGTTCCTCAGGTAGGATTGGGGTTTCTTATCACTTTCCCTTGTCTGTGCAGGGATTTTGTAAGGCTTGAACATGCTGTCACCATTGCTCTAAGTTCATATGAGTAACTGCTCAGCTTCTGGAAAACTGTTTCCTTGTGGTCATCCACCACCTCTGACTGGATTTAAGGTCCACTTCATAAGATGGAACCCATAGCTGACATATTAGTCCTAGGAACCTGTAGCTAGACAGGTCACAGGCCTGAGGGGAGAACCTAATACTATTTTTCTGCTAAATACAGCACTAAACTGACTCCTAAAGACTTTGGGTTGTTTGTTTGTTTTTAGTATTTCATTATTTTGATTTTATGTGTATGAGTGTTTTGTCTGGATGAATGCAAGTGTATCCGTGTCCTGCAATGCCCACGGAGGTCAGAAATGGGGTGTTGGATCCCCTGGAACTGGAGTTATGGATGGTTATTAGCCAACATTTGGGCGCTTGGTCACCTCAGTCTGGAGACCAAGTATTCAACATGGGAGCCTGTGAGGGACATTTCATATTTAAACCATAAACCTGCCCCAAAGGCTGCAACTCATAATGCAAAATGCGTTTAGTCTGTATCCAACACTTCCCCAAATCTTAACCAGTTTTGCCTACTTGAAGGGCTAAATCCAAAGCTTCCTCTAAGAATCACGGTAAATGTTTAGCATTAATCCCTGTAAAAATTTCTTTAAAAGAGACATTTCCAAAAGTACTTGCACAAAGTAAGCATCTCCATTCTGGAATGGAGGAGTGGGTCATCTGAAGGAGGAAGGGAACCACAGCTAGGCTGAAAGCATCAGGACAATCAAAGCCTATAGCTCCATGTCCAGCATCTGAGACGTGTCATATGATGTCACTACCAAGTGGCTTAGGTGCCTGAGCCCTCATGGTCTTTCTGTTGGCCAGGTTGTGCTTGCTTCCTATAGTTTTTCCTGGCCGGGTAGTCCACATTCCAGGAGTCTGCAACTCTGGAGTTTCCATTTCATTTTTGGCTTCACTTTCAGATCGTGTTGCTCTCTTTGCAAAGTAAAGTCTTTTAATTCAGTTCACACATTTGCTCCCTGGACCTTACAATGAGTAGGATCTGCTCAATTCCTAAAATGCCCATAAGTCATCTTTTCTATTTTTTCCACTGCAAAGTACTGGCTATTTTAAAATGGTGCTAATGTCTTGAGGAGCCATTGAGTCTCAGTGTTCTTTTTTCAAATCTTTCTCATGTTTTTGCTCCTAATTCTTATTATAAACCTAGCTCAAAGCAGACAGCAGTCTCCAAACACAGACTGAGTTTTTGACTGCCATGAAATTTCCTCCATTACATTAGCTGGTCTGTCCTTAAATTCAACCCACAAGGTCTCAGGGCATGGACAACATGCTGAAGTCTCTGTCTTTGTTCAAATTGCATCCATATCAGTGTCTTCCAGGACTCTGCTCTTACTAGAGTTTTGGGGCCAAATAAGACCTTATAGCCCCAAGAACTAGGCTTGGCTACCCCATCCTCAATGGGGCTAACTAAAAGACAAGTAATAGTGACAAGCACTGAAAGGAGATTTAGTCAATGTGGCCACACTGAGAAGATGAACACATAAAGAGGTCCAGTGATTTACACACACACACACACACACACACACACACACACACGTGTACGTCTTTTTGGTGCTGGAATGAAGTTTTGGCTTATATAGGGGCAAGAGGTATGTGTAACTAAGCAGTCTTTGTCAAAGCATCTTTTCACCTGGTCTGTCCTGTAAGGTGATGTGACAAGGTGGCAGAGCTATGGATTCAAGTTGCTTCTCTGGCTAACACCAGACTTCAACCTTTTCCTTCTCCCAGCCTGAGCCCCCTGGGGAAATTCTGGTTTATTGAGGACCTTTGTTTTAGTGGTATGATAGTGAAAGGGAGGGGCACAAGTGTCTGTGTCTAGAGTATTTTAGCCCCCAAAGTTTACATGGCCTTGACTGACAGTTTTTTATAGGAATATTTAAAAGAATTCCTTTGTATTATCCTGAAAATATTTTTATCTGCTAACATCATTTGTTTAACATTTTTGTTAGACACCTAACCATATATCAGAAATTATGCCAATTACTTAGGATGTGTAAGTAAAACTTTGGTCTTCACCCATTTTCTTTCCGCCAGTCAGTATGTGTATCCAATAACCAGTCATTAGGACTTACTATGTTTTCTCTTAAGAATATGCTAGTTTTAGCACTTATATTTTCATTTCTGATGGATTTTAGTTGATTCTTTTATGTAATATAAGCTAAACAGTTTATCATTTGCTTATGGACATCCACCCCCTTGCTATTTTCTCCCCTTTGAATTGTCTTGGCTTTCTTAATGATTATTTCTCTTATGTCCCAAGCTGCCAATCATTGCCTAAGCCTTTGTTCTTGCTTCCCAGTAGATCTACTGGAATGCCTCTTCCTCCTCTACTGCCTTTGTTTGGCCTTTGTACTTTAAGGGTCAGTAGAAACCTCACCTTTCCCAGTATATCTCATTTATCAGTGTGCCAACACTACCAACACACAGACCTTTTCCCCAGAGGTGGGCAAGGATTTTTTAGGCAACAATCCACTTACTAGCCATTCATGAGCTCAATTCAAGTGTTTTCAAAGGTCACTGTGAACAAATTAAGATGTAATACCACCCTCAAAAACTTGCTGCCAGTGAGAAAGTGAAAAATAATATAATAGGGTGAGATTGTAGTATAGGGAAGCTATGATAAAGGAAATTTAACTTAGAATTATGAGGTTTCTTATAGTGACATCTGAATTGAATCCTAAAAACCAAACAGGAGACAGGTAAGTGGAAAGGGGAAAGGATACTACAAGAAATGGCACTTACGAAGTTAGAGCTTATCTGTGTTGGTAGGCATGTGGCTTTAGAACTAGCTTCTTAGATATTACTGTTGTAGCCTAAAGTGTAGGAGTACGTTGTAATAGTATGCCTAGCTGTATGTGAGATGCTGGACTCTGAAGCAATTTTTCTTATTTAGTGTTGTAACCTTCTGTATTCCTAACTGAGGCCCAGAATCTAGCATGTGGAGGAATATGGATGATGATGAATGAATGTCAGAAAGTGATTTTTGATCAAAGACCCATTTTATTCTTAAATATAGAGTGATATCTCTAAAATTTAACTAAAGATCGCTAAGCTTAAAAGTTGTCATGTTCTTCTTTCAGGCATTTGTAAAAGATGTTCATGAAGATTCTATAACAGTTGCATTTGAAAACAAGTAAGTATTTTACTATATAATTTTTTTAAAACTTACTTTACTTTGTTTTTTACACGTATCTGTGTGTTGTCTACGTGTATGTAATCGCACCCATGTTGTACAGTGCCCATGGAGGCCAGAAGAAGATGTCAGATCCCCTAGAACTGGAGTTACAGATGGTTGTGAAATACATGTGGATGCTGAGAACTGAATCTAGGTCCTCACAGCCAGTGCTCTTAACTGCTGAGCCATCTCTCCAGACCCCACTATATAATTTTAGTGTTGGAGACTAATGTTTCAGACTAATTCCTTTTTTGCTCCTCAATTTGTAAAGTGAACTCTTGTTTGGATTGTTCTCCTATTGCCAACTAAGAAGTTCCAGGAGGGTTCAGTATCAAATCAATGGAACGCCCTACCTGTCCTGCTAATGACTTCAGATATCCTTACTGCATAGTCTTGATCCTTACAAGGGTCACTTGGTTGTGAGGAGAAAAAAAATCTTCTGTATCATTAGCTCAGAATTTATGTAAGAATATTTCTAGTGTTTTCAAAGTTGACAACATAGCTGGACATGGTGGTGCACACCTTTAATCCTAGCCCTTGAGAAGAAGAGACAGGTGAATAGCCCTGAGTTTGAGGCCAGTTCCTGAAGGGCCACTACATAGTGAGACCCTGTCACACATACCTACATACATACATACATACATACATACATACATACATACATACAGAGAGAGAGAGAAAGAGAGAGAGAAAGAGAGAGAGTTGAATACGTGGAGATTCATGGATTTTGCATCAAAAACAATATTTTAGGTTTTGCTGTAGTTTTAGTTGTGTAGTATATTTATCAGAAAAATTCATGTTTCCCTCTTAGGTTATTTTTATGCTTCATAAATTTTTAATCAGCAATGATAATAGTCTTCTGTTTTCAGTTGCTAGATTATAAAATATAACTTATGGATCAAGAAAAATTAGCTCCATGAAACAGTCAGTAGTATAGATATTATTAGGGAGACAAGTCTATTTATTGAATTTGTTGAGTACTAATAAAGGCTGTTTTTTAAATTTAGTTTTAATTTTTTATTGGAATTTTGTGACTTTCATACAATATAGTTTGATGTTATTTAGAATTCACCCTCTATTCACACCTCCCCACACTGTACCCTGCCCAATTTAATGTACTCTCTTAGGAGTTACTCATTCAAGACACTAAAATACATATCAGCTTGGCTCTGATCCTAGGATTTGGCTAAATTTCAGTTACAGGTAAAATAATTTAGCTTTTATATACCAAGAGAATTAATAGTATAGCCAAAGCAGGCTGGAAATCTGTAGAGAAAAAAAGTAGGGTAGTGATTTCTTAGTAGTCATTAGGGGGAGGGAGAGAGACCATAGCTAAAGTATACAAGACATCCTGTTGAAGTGATAGAATATGTTCTACAATTCACTAACAGTGATTGTAGCTGTCTGCAAGCATCCTCCATACTAGTGAATTCTACATTGAAGTTGGTGGCTTAACTGGTTTATGAACTGTATCTCAGTAAATCTTCTTAAGTACAGTATGTAACGCAGACATACTGAAAAGTAAATACAAACATCTTGCTTCTAAAATATTAAGAGCAGGCCTGCATTTCAGTAAGACTGTGTGCACAGATTCTTTTAGCTAGCAGCAGGACAAAGTAGTTATCTCTGATATATGATATGCATTTAGAAGTACAGAGAGAAAAGGATGACGAGTACCCAACCCTGCTCCCTACTCTAAATCAATAATGTTAGTGTAATATAGAAGCTTAAATGAGAGGGTGCCTTTCTCTGAATACATAAAGACAAAAGTTCCAGAATTTGCTTTTTTGCTGTGTCAAGTATCCATGGTTATACAATAAACAACATCACAGCTCTACTAAAGAAATCTATGATAATTTTGAGGGTAATTTTTTCTCATAATTACACTCTTTATTTTCATTTAATTTTTTAAAATGTTTATATGTGTCTCTCTGACTGTACTATGTACACATGAGTGCAGGTGCCTGTGGAGGCCAGAAGTATCAGGAGTATCAGAAGTATCAGATGGTCGTAAGCTGCCCAATGTAGGTGCTGGAAACAAAATTCAGGGCCTTGCACTCTTTGAAAAGCTGAGCCGTCTCTCCAGTCGTATCGTAATGACTTCCTTATCTGCTTGTTTCCTTCACTAGGCAAAGTTTCCCATTAACAGAAAAGTTAGATTGATTTGCTGTTCTTAGTTTCTCCTGTGGTCTCTCAGCAAACACTTCTTTATTCTGTGCATAAGAATATATGTCTAGCTTATACATTGATTTATCAGATTAGTTCCTTTTGGTTTTTCAGTAAGATTTCTACTGTAAATCTACAGTTTTTTTCTTTTATTGACTTGTGAATTATTTCTACCTATTGTGCCAAATGTATATAAAACTGTCACTATATCGGCCTAGTAATTTGAAATAGATCAGCTGAATTTCCTATGTTCATGGGCTGTTTGAGGTCTAATTTTGAGCACTTCAGTAGAATTTGATAGTTACCTACCAAAGCAGATTCCTTTTTTAAATCTGTTTTGTTTCGTTTCATTTTGTTTGGCTTTCCATTCAAAAATAGGAGGGGGGTGGTGAAAGTAAGAATGAAGAGAGAGATTCATTCAGAAAACAGTGCTCTGTAGAACTTTCCTTTCAGTCAGAAAGAGTAGCTTGTTTGGGTGCTTAGTTTTCACTTCCCATATTTAACACTTTTGAACAATAGATTTAAATTTCTATCTATATTTAAGGAATTAAAATCATTGTCTCTTTTTTTAAAACCAAGAAATGTATGTTTTTTCGTTGTATGCTTTACAGGTCAAATTTGCCAGTTTGTATCATGTTAAAAATCACTTAATAAAAGCATTTCCAAATTAAAGACCTTTTAAAA
>NW_008341748.1:1705828-1746860 GCF_000622305.1 Nannospalax galili
AAAAAAAGCCAAAAAGGAACACACATTTCAAGTATGTATCATAAGTCACAGGAAGGAGTTGGTCTAAGTTTTAGCACGCAACAGATTTCCACAAATTATGGCTTACTTGTTTTTTTCTTATTTGTCCTCTTCTTTATAAACACTAAAAAAAGGACAAATTAGCATTCCTCAATAGAATTTCACTAAAACGTCCTCTATCAAAATACAGACATTTTATGTGAGTGGAGCAATGGCTCAGTGGTTGCAAGTGCTTGCCGTTCTTCCAGAGGACCAGAGTTGGTGCCTAGCACACACACCTGTAACTCCAACTCCAGGGTATCTCTTGCCCTCTTCTGGCTTGTGTGGGCACTGTATGCACATACAGACACAAATGTACACAGGAATATAAAAATCCTTTTAAAAGTGTTTTATGCAGAACAGATCTCAGTGTTTGCTTATAAAACTTCCTGAAAGGGCCGTAGAAGTAACTGCTCCAGCAGTTGAATCTTCCAGTGCTTTATAAAGTTTGTCTTTAGTGTTTTGTGTCCTTGTAAGTACAAGATAATAATATTGGCATCTTTCAAAGTTATTCTATATTATTTTAAGTAAAGAAACGTAGGCAAGGTAATTGAACTCCTGTAGGCTTTCTCCATTGGGTTTCTGTGGTTTAGGAGACCCCCCCCCAACCCAGTGCATGCTGATACATCATACTGATCAGCATCTGGCTACCCATGGCAAGAATTGAGCACCTCGTTGGATGTTAAGTTTAAAGGGGGAAAAGTGAGTTGTCAATTGCCAGTGTGCTGGCTGATGTTTCTGTGGTTGATGGAATGTGGTCAAAATTCTTTTGCAAGTAGAAATATGTTGATATTACTAACAATTACTGATACTAATGTAAGCATCAAAGCATTTCTGCTGTGCTCTTCGTTTTTAAAAATGCTTAGAAGTTGAAGTTACTAGAAAAAAACATTTTAAATAATCGATTTTTATCTGTTGTGTTTAGAGAAACTCCGTGTGAAAGTTCAGGCTGCTGTGCTGCATGTAGACTACCTTAAAGTGTCTGTGTACTGCCATTATGCTTCACTCAGCAAAAACTGGCTGTTTTAAGGCATTTGCTTCCTTATACCAGAGAAAGAGTCACACTTAAGTAAAGTTTATTGCAGCATGATCACTGTCTCCATTAAAACCAAAAACATGTTAAAATAATGAAATGTTTGCTTATTTGCAGCTGGCAGCCAGAAAGACAGATTCCATTCCATGACGTGAGATTCCCACCACCTGTAGGTTATAATAAAGACATAAATGAAAGTGATGAAGTTGAGGTGAGTTCCCCCTGCCATAAAGAAATTAACTACTGCAGGAGTCAGGGTATTTAATATGCCTGGGATTTTAAAATGTACCTTGCTTTTAACAGTATTTAAACTCCCTTGAATATTAAAGTTGAATTGGGCATGTGATTGTGACTACCCATTGAGATAATAATTAGAAATGGTACTTGCATTTAGCTATTTCAACAGCACTAGGGGACTCTCCAGTCACTGTCTGAATTTCTTTTACCCCATCCAAGTCTCTAAATCTTTCTTTGGATAATATTTTGTTCGTTTGTAACTGTTCACTTTTTAATGTGTGTGGGTGGTTGCCTGCATGTGTATAAACGTGCCATGTGTGTGCAATGCCCATGGTGTTCAGAAGAGGGTGTTGGATCCCCTGGAACTGGAGTTGCAGATGGTTGTTAGCCACCGTGTGGTTGCTGGGAACCAAACCCAGGTTCTCTGCAAGAGCAGCCAGTGCTCTTAACTGCTGAGCTATCTCTCCAGCCCCAACTACTGTTCACCTTTTAAGCAAAATGGATTTGGGAAATTAATTTTAAAAAGGAAAGACGTCTAGCAAAGCGTAGTCATGCATGCCTGCAATCACAACACTTAGGAAGTGGAGGCAGGAGGATCTGGAGTTCAGATTCATCCTTGGCTACGTAGCAAGTTCAAGACCAACTTGGCATACATGAGAGTTTGTGTTCTAGTTAGCTTTCTATTGCTGCAGTAAAACACTGACCAAAACCAATTTGGAGAAGAGAGGGTTTATTTCATCTTACTCTTCCAAGGCATAGTCCATCTTTCAGGGAACTCAGGGCAGGAACCTGGAGGTAGAAGCTAAAGCACAGACCACAGAGGAAAGCTGCTTACTGGCTTGCTCTCCTGGCCCCTGTTCAGCCTGCTTTCTTACACAGCCCAGGACCACTGCCTAAGGGTAGCAGCACCCCAGTGGACTGGGCCCTCCCACATCATTAAGAACATGCCTCACAGACAGGTCAGCAGGCCAGACCCATAGGGGAAACTCCCGAATTGAGTGTACCTCTTCCCAGATATGTCAAGTTAATTACAGAAAAACCAACCATGACACCTTTCTTCAATTTTTTTTTCTTTTTAAACAATTTTATGTAATTCTCTGAGAATTTCATACAATATATTTTGGGGGAAGGTTGTATATTTTAATTGAAATTTTTTGTATTTCATACAAAACATCTTTATTATTTTTATTTTATGTGTATGAGTGCATTGCCTGCAGCATGTAAGTGCACCATATCATAAAATGCCTGCAGAGGTCATAAGAGGGCATCAGATCCCCTGGAAATAGAGTTATAGATGGTTGTTAGCTGCCATATGGATGCTGGGAATCAAATGTGGGTCTTCTGCTAGAGCAGCCAGTGCTCTTAACCACAGAGCCATCTCTCCAGCCCCCTGTTCTGTGTTTTCATCCTTTGTGTCACAGTAGGCATAAAGTTTCATCACTATTGAGAAAGCAGCAATTATTTTGGGAGCATAATGCAGCTCCATAAAACATCTTAGTCATCTTTATGGCCCCTCCCCCATTTGTAACCTCCATACCCCCCCAACCAAATTTCATGCATTCTGCCATTTATGTTAAGGCCTATTGGTCAGGTTAGTGTCCCCAGATGTCCCTCAGTGTAAATAATTCTGATAGAGTAGTAAGCTAGAATTTCTTTTAGTAGCAGTAAAACTTCCTGGTTTATTTTTTAAAGACCTACACCTTTTAGATCATCCATATAAGTCAAATATCATTTTCATGGACATACTGTGAACTACCTGCTCTTCCCTCATTGAAAATTTTGACCAAAAAGTACTGTTGGGATGTAACATATGATCAGAATCATTGCATATAGGATTCTGTACTCATTGGGAATTGGTTTTGTATTCACCATACTTAGTCTTGTTTATGTTAAGTTTGTGTAGTCTCTTACTCCCACATTACACACTCCATTTTTAGCCGTCTCTTTCTCCGCAGTGCTTAGCGTATAATGCCTTAATGACTTTGAAACTTCATGCATATTTGTAGTATGAAGAAAACAAACGAAGTTAGGTTCTTCAGTGCTGCGTTTCTCCTGTGGATACAAGAGGTGCATCAAACAGGACAGTCTCCTGCCCTCTGTCAGGTCATGTTCTACCCGGAATAGCCAATACCCTGACAAGTGGAAGTTATACGAAGGGGGAGAATGCTAAATTGAAGTCAACAAAGGGGCAGCAGTGTTATTTTAGAAGCTTGTCAGAGAAGACCTCTCAATGTCCAAGCCTGTGTTCTTCTCTATGATTTGAATGAGAAAATTGAATAAAGTATTATTTGCCAAAAATGTACTCAGTCTAGGCTAGCCTTTGCAAAAGATCTTAATGTTTGTTTATTAGAATAAAATGCTTAAGATGTTTAAATGTTATTAGTTACATTTTTGTAGCTCACTAAGTACCTACAGATAATCTAACCATGTTTATAAGTGTAGCCATGCTCTGAGTCGTCAGTGTTCCTGAACTGGAGCAGAGAAGCAAGCACAGTGCTTTAGCAGGGAGCTTCCATATAGTTTGCAGTTACAGGTTTTGTCTAGCTCATGGTATATAGGCAGAGGTACAGTTTGGTTGAAGGCATGCGTCTCAGGTTTTCAAACATATCTGGGAACATTTTAGGAAAATTTCCTGTGTCTGAAGTCTGTTGATTCTAAATTATGCTAATCACTAAATATTGTTTTATAATTTTGTACAGGTTTATTCGAGAGCAAACGAAAAAGAACCTTGCTGTTGGTGGTTAGCTAAAGTGAGGATGATAAAGGGTGAGGTAGGAAAATGCATATTTAATTTTTTGCTCATACTATTTCCGTATTCCCAGGTACTACAATTTAGTTTTGGTATCTCCTCTGAATTCCCTAATTTTAATCATTTTATGATAATGTTTTCATTCTATGTTTACTATAGCTCATGTTCCCATTGATTAAAGTCCCCCCTCCTGAGAATCTATTTTTAAAATATTTTATTTTATGTGTATGAGTGTTTTGTCTACATGTATGTAAGTGCACCCATGTCGAACAGTCCCCATGGAAGTCTGAAAATGGTGTTTGGAACTGGGATTATGGATGGTCATGAGCCTCTATGTGAGTGCTGGGAATCAGTTCTGGCTCCTCTGAAGAGCAGTCAGTGCTCTTAACAACTGAGTCATTTCTCCAGCCCCTTGAGAACCTAATTTTTAATGTGGTAATAGGAGCTGGTCATGGTGGCACATGCCTTTAATCCCCACTAGTCAGGAAGCCGAGGCAGGAGAATCAGGAGCTCGAGGTCATCCTCAACTGCATAGCAAGTTATTAGCCTAGCTTGAGCTATTACGACTTGTCTCAGAAAAATAATAATAATAATGGCAAGTGTATAAGTTTTTGTTCTTACTCTAAACCTATGACTAGGTGCCTTTAATCCTGGCACTTGGGAAGCAGATCTCTATGAGATCGAGGCCAGCCTTCTCTACATAGCCAGTTCCAGGCCAGCTGGGGCTAAATGGAAACCCTGTATCAAAAAAAAAATTAACTAATTAATTAATTAAACCCCATGACTAGGAAGAACTCTTGCTTATTTCTTTCAGTTCTATGTGATAGAATATGCAGCATGTGATGCTACATACAATGAAATTGTCACAATTGAGCGTCTAAGATCAGTGAATCCCAGCAAACCTGCTACGAAGGATACTTTCCATAAGATCAAACTGGAAGTGCCCGAAGATTTGCGACAAATGTAAGTTGGTATATGAGAAATGGTGAGAACAAGCAGGTTTTATATACACACACATGCACATATACACACATACACAAAGGTTATATATTCAGAAGAATGCAAATTTAAGTATAGTACAAGTCAGTTTTTATTTTCATTGAACTTTGGCAAAAATATTTTAGTTGCAAAGTAGGGGGGAAAATCCATTTGGTTTTTCCTAGTTTTATAATCCAGCCAGAGTTGTACTTCATTAAATGTAGTTGATACATGGCTAAAGTGTATAATGTAAATTGAGTTCTATAAAGTAAACCAATTTTTTCATGAACTTTTAAGATTTTCAAATTGACAGAATGTGATAGTTCTGTAAAACGTCAATTTCTAGATGACAAAGATTCATCCACTCATTTTCCCTTTTAGCTAAAATATTTTCATATACATGTATATTAACTTAGAGCCAAAGAGGTTTGGAAAAGTTCTCTCATAATCTGAAACAATGTTAAATACTTTAGATAAAACATTTCTTTTTAAAGGTATAGTAAGTTTGATTTGGATATCTTCCACCTTAGGAAATGTCAAATTGCAGTGCAGAATACATAGAAAATTCTCCTTTTTAATTCTAGAGATGATGTTGTGTCTTCTTACTCTTCTTGTCTGACTTCTTCAGACTGCTATGCTTTAAAAAAATAGAAGAACAAGAGAAATAAAAGAAAAACCAAATTTAGACACCCTATGTCTACCGCCTTAAATTTTTTTGTTTGGCTTAAGAAAAATACTGACTTGAGATGTACCCAGATTTAGGAAGTCTTCAGAATATAGTGGTTTCCCTGCGTGTGGATTCTTTAACATTGTAAGCATAATAACAGCCCATTAAGAACGTGTCTATTGAGCCGGGTGTGATGGTGCATTAATTGAAGCACTTAGGAAATGGAGGCAGGAGTTAAAGGTCAGCCTCAGCTACATAGTGAGTTCCAGGCTAAACTAGGATGACTGATGAGCTTGCTCAGTGATAAGATGCTTGCTGCCAAGCCTGAAAACCTGAGGTCAGTCCCTGGGACTCATGTCATGGAAGGAGAGAACCAACTCCCAAAACTTGTTCGCTGACATCCACATGTACTCCATGGACCCACACACATCTTATACACACACACACAAATATAAATAAATTAGCTGCTTTTTTACTGTTTATTATATCAAATGTTTGCTTTGACTATTTCAAACACAATATAGCAAAAGAACTAAGTATTTAAATAGAAGTAACACTTTGCATACAATGAAATTTAATATAAATTCATGATTCTTCTTAGTGTAAATCTGTCTACGTGTATTTGTGCTAGTGATTGGAAATCATTCATGTAAACAATAGGTGTTCTTTATTATTTTTCCTAGGTGTGCCAAAGAATCGGCACATAAGGATTTTAAAAAGGCAGTTGGTGCCTTTTCTGTTACTTATGATCCAGAAAATTATCAACTTGTCATTTTGGTGAGTGTTTCTAAATTGCCAAGTTTGGTTCATTCCATTTGGGACACTTGCTTTGCTAATAATATTGTTAACTTAAATCTCTCAGTCTATCAGTGAAGTCACCTCAAAGCGAGCACACATGTTGATTGACATGCACTTTCGAAGTCTGCGCACCAAGTTGTCTCTTATTCTGAGAAATGAAGAGGCCAGTAAACAACTGGAGGTATGTCCTTTTCTACAGCACCATTGGTAAGACTGTCTAGAAATGATACCGGAACAGTTCTCAACCTTGAATATGGGCAGCTTGTCATTTATTTATTACTTTCTAATTCCTTATAATTTGTAAAATTAAATTGAACAAAGCATAATCATACTAAAGTTTTCATGCCTAATGTTTCAAAATTATACAGCAGTCATGTATTTTAGAAATCTCTGGACAATTCATTTTTACCAAAAGTTTTTCAAAGCTGCTGTAAATGAGACAGTACTTCTTCCATATAACATGTTTTCATTAAAGTACTAGAGAGTATTTAAATATCTAATCGTATTCCTTTCATTATGTATGTTTATCTCTGTTTAAAAGGGCATAGATCTTCTTCATTCTAATTGGTTGTCACTCTTTAAAACTCCTGTCTTCAGATTCCTACCAGAGGCTATTTCCCTAACTTACTATTTCGTCTCTTAAGGTGCATTTTGTCTACTTTTATTAATCCTCCAATAATTTCTATCATCATATATTTATTTTCATTGATAACTATCTAGCACTTCCATCCATTTCCATAGAAACTAGATGGAGTTTATTTTAATGTTGCCAACTCAAGTAGATTGCTGTCAAATTGAAGAGTCCCTCGTCATTATTCATTTCGTTAGTCGAAATCATCACAGCAAAGGAAAAGGAGGGGCTCAAATTACAGTTGAAGAGAGAGGATAGTCAGGACTGTGAAATTTGCCACTTTCCAACTTGATGTGTGATTTCTGAAAATCTTAGTAGGAAAGAAAAAAATGTACTTTGCTTTCCTAATGGCCACTGAGGTCTATTTGATTGGTTTTTGCTCTCATTCTTTCTTTATGTTCCTGTGTTCACAATTTTGTGGTTTCTTTAGTGATTTTTCTTGTCACTTTTAAGCCACAGCAGCCTTCTTAATTTCATTGTGAGTATTATGTAAATCTGCTCACATGCCTTTCTTAAGCATCTAATTCTTCTGAAATGCTCTTTACCATTACGTTTGGTTTGCATGTATTCTTGAATTACTAATGAGGAATGAACCAGGCAAATGAATCAAGACTCGAAAAAATGACTTCTTGGAAAGTCCTAGACAATTTTGTATACTTCTATAATCTTTAAAAATAGATATTCTTTTCAAATTGCTTACACTAGATATGTACATTCTTTGAAGTAATCAGGTGTGTTGAATAATGATAAACTAGCATGCATGTTTAGGTTCTTCACCACTAATATTAAACGAGATTCATATATTAGCCTATAAGAAATTTCCATTTTTCAACATGAGCCACTAATATGTTTGGTTTTCATTAATGGCATGCCAGAACTAAACATTCAGTTTTGATATGCTACTTAAAGACAGTGATTATCCACATGTCTGGGGAATTAGTGGAACTTAGTTTTGTCATCACTGAACAGTTTAAAGTGCCGATCATACTTGTGAACTCAGATCATAAAGTCTTACAGACTCTGACCTCATATGTAAGGTAAATTTGAGATTTCTTTTCTGTTGGCATTCATTTAACTAGTGGACTAGAAGTTTTTATGAAGCCTTTCCTTGGGTTTGGGGAGTGGGAAATATGTGGTGTTAACGCCATCATTTCACCAGAAGGATACAAAGATCCATAGTACCTGGTGATAAATTAGGAAACTGGCACTATTTCTAGAAAAAGTACTGATATTCTTAATAAGAATGAAATAAATGAAGTTTTCCTTAAAAGTGATTATTTTCAGTTTTGTTACTTCGATAATAACATTGAGTCTGTCAGACCTAATGAGCTGTTTTTTTTTTTTAATTGGGAATAGTTGATCTGCTTCTTAATTAGTACATTGTGGATATCATTGGTGAACTAAGGCAGCCTTGCAAATAGGTTTTCAAAAGCTACCTGGAAAAACTGAACAAGCTCTTTCCTGTTAACAAAAATGTTTCAAATGGCACAGACCTTCAGTAACCTAAAAGGTACTTACGTGTGATTCTAAAATTAGTTTTCAACTGAAACTAACTTATAGGACCCTGATGTATAGGGTCATTATAATTTACATGGCTGACCTAAATAGAATTGTCTTAATAGTTGATAAACCATTTTCATCAGATGTGCATTTCTCTTCAGAGTTCAAGGCAGCTTGCCTCAAGATTTCATGAACAGTTTATCGTACGAGAAGATCTGATGGGGCTAGCTATTGGTACTCATGGTGCTAATATTCAGCAAGCTAGAAAAGTACCTGGGGTCACTGCTATTGATCTAGATGAGGATACCTGCACATTTCATATTTATGGAGAGGTAAATATTTCACCAGATCGTCTCACCTCCCCCAAATCAGTATTTCAGCTGCCTAATCTTTTGCCTTGAAACTCCTACCCACTTCTGTATCTTTATTAGGATCAGGATGCAGTGAAAAAGGCTAGAAGCTTTCTAGAATTTGCTGAAGATGTCATACAAGTTCCACGGAACCTAGTAGGTAAGTCGGAAATAACCATTGACGTGTACTACAAAAACGAAATTCAGGTGCACAACTTTTATACCAGTTGAGTCTCATTTCCTATCACTAAACAGCATGATTTAATTGAAGCAATCTTTGAAATGGAGTCTGTTCTGTAGTATCCAGAAAATATAGGTATTATACTTAAACATTATATGAGATATGTATCAGAAGGAATGCAAGGAATTGCTTTGCTGCTTCAGACCTGTAAATGTCGGAAAGGATAGATTTTACCCAGCCTCCTCATAGTGTATTTTTTGTGTCATTTTTTTTCCAGAATGAATGCGAATTGGGGCCTTTATAGTTTGGTCTGGACTTGGGTATTTCATCTTTGTACTAGAAGAATAAAATGATAGCATTCATTTCGTTTATCTCTGGATTGAAGGTGTGGGTGTGTGTTGCACATATCTAGTAAATTTGAAAGGTCAGAACTCCAAACGTTTTTGGTGCTTTCTGGAGTCAGTGGTAGCTCTTCCTTTTGGCATGAATACAATTGTTTCCTAACCATCACTCTGCTGAATGTTGGAAGATAACTAGGATCTCTTGGCTAGCACTCCCAAATGCTTCAGACACCTCTAGTAAAACATGCCGAAACCAGGTGGAGCTTTATCAGAACAAAAATGTGTTTATATTTTATGAATGAGGTAGGAGTATACTGCCTCTGCATCCTCTTACAAAGTTTAAAGAAGAGAAAAACGAAAGAACTTCTCACGTATTTTATGTACACAGCTTGAAAGGTACTTAGACTGCTTTGTATCAAAATATAGTCATCTTCCATTTGTCATTCAAAAGTACTAATAATAGCTGTACATGGTAACGTATACCTGCCTGTCGTTCCATTATTCAGGAGGCAGAAGTAAATGTATCCCACATTCAGGGCCCACCTGGGCTACATAGCAAGACCCTAGCTCATAAAAGATCAAAGAATTTTGCTACTTTTCTCCCATAAAAAATCAACTTGAAGGTGAAGTACAAATCTTGCGAAATTAGTAGCTCAGTTGTGTGCAACAGAAGAACGTGAATGGAATGTTATCAAGGTAACACATATACCAGTTGTCTAGGAGATGCACACATAGCACAGGATGAAATGACGATGTCAGGACCATGCTTGATCATTGAAGTTTATTTTGGAGCTGCTGCTCTGGTAGGTAAAAGTGCTTAGACATAGGGATGGCTCTGGCTTTCAGTCCTGTTACATTTTCTGGTAGCTATGTGACCTTGGATGACTGATTTAGCCCTTGAGAATGGAGCCTTCTTTCCTCAGCTTACAAATATGTAAATGTCAATGATGATGGTAGCTGTCTCGCTAAGTGTGGGTATATGTAGTACTCAGCACAGTTCTGGGCATACTAGGACACTGCTAGTTCTCTTTTGTTTATTCATAACAACTCCATTACAAAATGAGGCATAGAATTGAGTGATGTTTATTAAAAGCACTTGATTTCTTCTGAATTGTAACAGGTGTCATTGACGATACTGCTAAGTTTTTTCATTGTAGTTTTGAGTTACCTGAAAATATGCTGTGTTAATCTTTTACTTCCTGGTTACTCTTTACCTATGAACATACTTTCTCTAAGTTATTACTAATGCATAGAAATTGTGTTCTGTTAACACATTGCTCAGGAGAATTTTTCTTCCTTTTAAATATATGTATAGCTTCCTAAGCTCCTTTGAAACGTAGGAGTATCTTTTGCAACTGCTCAATACAGAATTCTAAAAATATTTACCATGGAAATAGGACAAAATTAGAATCAAATATAGGTAATTGTAAATTGTTAAATGAGCGAATAGGCTTATTGTCTATCTTTTTCCTTAATTCCTTTTGTAGAACTTTCCAGAGTGATAAATACTAAGGTACCAGTGAGTTTGAAGTAATAAGAGGATCTCTTTGAATTACCTTTAAAATTCAAAATTACCCAATCAGTTTAGAAGAATTAATCAACTGTAGTACCTGACCAAAGGAGTTTAAATAAAGACATAATCAGCAAGACTAATTTAACTCTTATCTTCTTAAGAAGCTTCTGTTTTGAGTCTTATAATCCAATATGTGTATGTGAATCTGTAAGACAGTTTACAGTACAGTGTGCTTGTAGGGAGTTGAGTGATGTGTTTTTAAAGCCAAACACGAATTATTTTTTTCTTAGGCAAAGTAATAGGAAAAAATGGCAAACTGATTCAAGAAATTGTGGACAAGTCAGGAGTGGTGAGGGTGAGGATTGAGGCTGAAAATGAGAAGAGCGTTCCTCAAGAAGAGGTAGGTAATAGTGCTTATGTTTCTGCTTGTCTGATAACTTTTCTATTGTCTTTTTTGGCATACTAATTTAGAGACTTATAATACATACATATAATATAAATATAAATTTGTTTTGTGTTTTTAATGCTGGGAATCAAATCCAGGGCTTTGGGCCTACTAGGCATGTGCTCTATGACTGAGCTCTGTTCCAGTCCCTGAATATAAATGTTCCGATTATCAGACATGCTTCAAATTATAAAAAGGAGCCACTATGTAGTTTCTAATGCTATACTTCAGATTCATCATTTTAACCTATTTAAGTTTTATTTCTTGATCTTATAAATGGATAGTCATAAATTTGTCAGTATAAATACATCACTGATATTAATGAACTAATATATATAGAAAAACTTTGTAAATGCTTTTGAGAATTATGTGATAGGTGTGTTCATTCAGATGCTTTAAATTTTTTTCTGGGCAGAACATCACTACCTTCAACATCTTCATCTTTGTTTTATAACACTCACTTTTATCTCCCTAGGTATGGGCTTAATTATTAGGAAATTTGAAGTGTTTGTATGAAGTGTGGGAAAGAAAGACATGACCCTCATTCACTAATACTCAAAATTCTGTCCCTACAGTCATAGTTTTCATAAGATTAATAAAGTATTAAATGGCTATGTTTAGCAAAAAATTCATTGACATAATGTAATTAAATAATCTTAAAATTGGTACTTTTTTTCTTTTGTGTCCTTTATCAAGGAAATTATACCACCAAATTCCTTACCTTCCAATAACTCAAGGGTTGGACCTAATTCCTCTGAAGAAAAGAAACATTTAGATATAAAGGAAAACAGTACTCATTTTTCTCAGTCTAACAGTACAAAGGTCCAGAGGGTAAGAATTTATTACCTTGAATTACACTAAAAGTAATTTCTTTGATTCAGAGGCTGCATTTGGTATGTGGGATGTTTTCTCTGGTTAGATTTGTAGGCTACTCATATACTGTTTTCACATATGTTTGCCACCTTACAAATATTACAAACCACTGTAATACATTTTTTTTCAATGTATTCACAGTGACAAATCTTAAGCCGTAAACCTAATGGGGTCCCTTTTCTCTGTTGTGGGTGGACTTTTCTTTTTTCCATTCTATGACTCCTTAAATTTTGCAGGTGTTGTAAGTCAAAGTGTACCCTCTAGCTATTAGATACGTTAGATACTTCTTTAAACCATGTTTAGAAAGTGTTTTTCAGAATTTGAACGAGCCTAACTCTTTAGAAATGGGTTTAGAAGTCCTGCAGTGAAAGTCCTGCGTTCAGGCTTCTGTGTATCGTTGGTTATAGTTAATGACATCACTTGCATTCCTTATACTGCTTTAGGTGTTAGTGGTTTCATCAGTTGTAGCAGGGGAATCCCAGAAACCTGAACTCAAGGCTTGGCAGGTAGGAAACCATTCCTTGAAAAATACATTTTAAGTTGACTTTTCAATGTGTATTCCCCTTGTTAAGAAAGATTACAAATGAGCCTCATGGTTGGGGGCTGGTGGTGGAATGTCTGTGGGTATTTGAATCCACTGCTTTTGGGATAAGTCTCAAACACCATCATTCCACTTAGAAAGCTTTCCTTACTTGTCCAGTGTCATCTCTCACCAGTCTTCCCTGTGTCCCCGAGCCATAATGAAGTACTTGGGATTCTCTGAATCTTGTCATCTTCTCTGTGCTTCTAGATGTGTACACTAGAACCCTTAGCGTAGGTTTATTCTACCTGCTGCATTTGCCGCCTTGCTTTGATCCTGTTCTGTGTGAAGCTTTCCTTGTGTACTTGCCACAGGTCCCCTACCTGCTCTGTGTTCCTGTGCGCTCTCCCCAGGCCTGGCATTATTGGATGTTGACTTGTTGGTCTCTTTAACTGCACTGTAAGCTCTTTGAGTGCAGGGTCCCTTACCAGGCCTGAGAGCTGTTTATGAAAAAGATGTTATGACTCAGAAGAAATATGAAGCAGAAATGTCATTTTTCACAGGAAACTGTAACTGCGAGTGGATTGGATATTACCTTCTGCTGGGCATCTCAGTTCTCATCCTAGAATAGGGAATCACTTTGTCTTGGTATCAGTATTGAAGACCACTGTGCTATTTTTTCTATTTATTCAGATACTCTGACAGGGTTCTTAAATTAGAGTGGCCCTTTGGGTACTCGAACAGTTTGGACCATCTTACAAGAAAAAGTAGTTTTAAATGACATTCTTCAAATTCAGTCTAATTAAATTTGTAACATGGAATTGAAGCTTGTTTTGGTGATGGGGGGGTGTGTACTATTCTGATACATGGTTTTTGGGGGAAAATAAATAATATAGTTAATGTCTTTGTAACTACACCAGTGAGAGAAGAAACAGAAGTTTTGATGGCAAAAAAATGATTTATGTATAACATGGTACAAAAAAGAAAATCCTTCCAGGTTTTCCTGGGCACCTGCTTCTTCCTTGTAGGAAGCAGTGACTTGCCTACTAGGTGAAGGTCAGACTGCAAGCAGTATTTTCAGGTGATTGGGTTTTGTTCTCCATCAACAGCAAGCAACATTCATGTACAGGGATAAGGAAAATCCTGTGTCCTTCCTTTCCTAACCTTCAGCTATCATATACTGAATGCAAGCGGGCAAAAGCATCCCACTAGTAACCGCATAGACAGAGAGCATGTTCCTTAGGGAAGAGTGACATTTTGCTCAAGGGACAGCTTCTTGGCTTTTCATGCCTTTTAACTTGGCTGAACACTTGCAACTGTAACACTTTTCAGTAGTCACTTGAGAATACCAATAACCATGTATTTTTCTCTAGTAGCAAAATAGTTGAACTGTTCCAAAGTTTGAATATCTGTCCTAATTGTTCCCTCTTTGTACACCTGTGGCTGTGCTTCCCTATTGGTTGTGATAAGGAACGGATTTTTTTTCCTCATTTATACTAAGAAACAGAAGTACAAATATTTAGATTGTACCTTTAAAACAATCTATCCCTATATTAAAGTAGTATATAGAAGTTCAATTTTTTCTTATGCTTGAACTTTATAATATTTTCATAATATCTTTTTGGAATTTAGATGGTCTTGTTAAAGTTTATACTCATGGATATGCCTTGATTTTTGTTGTTGTGGTTGTTGGTGGTGTTGTATAGATTTCTTGGTGTGTTTTAATTTATCCTAATTTGTTTATTTGTGATTTGATTCTGTTGATTTGCTTAGCAAACCTGAGTTTGTTTTTTACTTTTGTGTCCCTGGTAACGAATTTTGAACTTTTAAAATGAATTTGATTTAGGTAAAACTCGCAGTAAATGAATTGAAGAATAAAGTACTCATCTTGTTTACACATCTCATAGTAAAGCTGATGTAATTTTGAGTGATGTATTTGTTATTTTTCTCATTAAATGTTAGTTTTAGTTTCTAAAACATAATCTGGTATATTTGAGGAGTTGCTGTATTGATCTGCTTATTCACAGTAGATGTGTGAAAATAAATCAACTACTTGTTTTTACCTGTTGATTCATACTTTAAGCAAACGTTGTATGCTTATTCATCCAACCTTGCGCTAGGGAATGAGGCAGTCCTTGTGTTTTTCCGCTCACCGTCACTAGTTCTGTAGGCTCAGTGTTGCACTTTCTCTTGTAGGGTACGGTACCATTTGTTTTTGTGGGAACAAAAGACAGCATCGCTAATGCCACTGTTCTTTTGGATTATCACCTGAACTACTTAAAGGTGAGGACAGGAGGACTTTTAACCTCTAATCATTCTGTGCTAAAGTATAAAAACTGTATAGTCAATCTGTTCAGTTAGGACCCCTTGTGAACCGTGCATAGCAACATATGATCTTTGATAAATAATAAAGAAGATACTCATTTGGTTTAATTCATTCCTTCTGAAAAATGCAAGTTAGTTTTTCATTGCAAATTTTAGGAATAATATTCCAGTTCTCAATAAATTCCTATTTTCTGCTTATTCTTCTGTAGGCTCAATTTAGGTAATCCCATGCATAGCCTCTTAATGCAGATGACCTTTTTTAGCTTTGTGGATGTTTCCTAGACTAAATTTTGTGTCAGTAGCACTTACTTTGCTATCCCTTGTACATCATTTAAAGGAAATCCCAGCATTTCATGAAGTCCTCTGTTTAAATCTTTACCCTTGCTATTTTTCTCTATTCTCTATTAATCAAACTAATCAAACTATAAACTACTTGTGTCTTCTTGTAAGTGCTCGTCTTCCTGTTTGTACTGTTATGCCTCCTTTAGTTTGCAAGCTGGGAAGTAGGTACCAGGAGGCTACAAGATATAGTGGATTGAGCACAGGCTCAAGAATACAGTTATGAACTAGCTATGTGACTTTAGGCAAGTCACTGACCTAAGCGAAATCCCTTGTGAAATTCCCTTTGGCCCAAATGTCATGTAATTTAATGAAATGAAATCTGAACTGTTTCATATATATAATGCCCTTTGTGAATATATGTATATATAATACACACACATATATATGTTTATATATGTATGTAATGTATGAATCAGATTATAATACAGGTCTTATTAAAAAGTCTAAAAAATAACACAAGTCCTAGTTTATTTATGACATTACCATAAGATTTGTTTGCTGACTTAAAGAAAAAAAATGTAAATGAGTCTGCTACTGTGTAAGTAAGAGGGAGAGGAAGAAAGGGGGCAATACATGGACATTCGTTCATTCTTGATGGTGATCAGTTAACAAATAAAAGTGGGAAGGTTTCATCCAGCAAGGTTTGCATGGGTAGGATACCATTTTTATTTGCTTATTTATTTTTTGTTGGACAGCATGTTTTATGTGCAGTCTGTTGTGTGTGTCTTTCTTTATAATCTTAACTAACAAAATTATGAAGACCTAGTAGTTAGGGTTGCATGGTTCACATCCCTTTTTCTTTGAATAATTGTGCTTCCTTAGATCCTTAGACTTATTCTTCACTATTGAATATCTTGTCTGGTTATCAGCAGCTGTCCTGTTGCCATTCTTTCTATCACCAAATCATCCCATGGTTGAGTCTGGCATCTCACCAAAAATATGATTGCTTTGCCTTTATGGAATAACCCTGGGATACCACTCTGTTCTGCAAGATCTAGACACACATTCCATGAGCTACTAATACACCTTTAGAGGAAGCCACTCACTCAGCTACAGTCATTCCTTTGTTTCTAACTAGTCTATTAAAGATTCTGGTTTAGATCACAAGTGAAACTCACTGTAGACCCTCAGTCTGCCCTTTCTTTCCCAGGTTTCAGAACCAAGATTTTAACAACTTAGTTATTCCAGGGCTTTCCCAATGTAGACAGTTTCTATGATGACCTCTTCTTGACTGACAAACACCCAATAAATACTTATTGTAGTTACAGATCTTATTCCCTCTATATAGTGAGATGCTCATGGGTAGGTCAGAAAGACAGGATTTAAAATGAAGTTTCATCTGGATTTGACAGAACCCGTGTTATTGTACACACTGTGTATAAGGGTCTACCAGTGGATCCTGGTGTTGTTATGTTTTGTTCAGCTCAATTTATACTGTTCGTTATACTTGTTTAAGCACAGTTGTGGTATATAGGAGGATTTAAAGGCATGATGTGAGACCTAGGTGTTTTCATTACCTACCAGGGTTTTTATCCTCTTTGTTAAGGAATAGTATTAGCATTTTTAATTCATGGAAAATAATCCTTAATTGTATGATCATATCCAAAGATATATGCTCCTTTAAAACAAAAAAAGGCCCAAATTCAATGCTTTGTAAATTAAGATATTAACTGACAAAATAATTTCATTGAGATCATTTATAATATGTGATTATTTTTTAAGATGGGTTGATTAAACCTTCAGTGTCATTTATCTGTATTTTCATACTTTTTAGTATTGTTTTTATTCATTCTTATTAAAAAAAAATCTCCAAACAAGCATATCTCATCTGTGCCTTATCCATAGACTAATTGGCTAGTTCTGCCAAGTCACTCAACGTTAAATTTTTTCAATGTAATTTTAATGCTGAGTGTTTTCTTATAGCTGTAACTCTTAATATAAATAAGTGTTATCAGTAATCATTTTTCTTTTTAAGAAGACTATTCAGCTTCCTGATAATTCTGTGTTAACAGTGCTTACTATAAATTTAGAGCCGAAATTGAAATATTTTCAGAATACGCTTTTATCTGATGAAAGGAGAAAGGTGTTATTAAGTCAAATGTCAAATTCTTTTACTGTTATCTTGTATATTTTAAATAGGAAGTAGACCAGTTGCGTTTGGAGAGATTACAAATTGATGAGCAGTTGCGACAGATTGGAGCTAGTTCTAGACCACCCGCAAACCGTACAGATAAGGAAAAAGGCTATGTGACTGATGATGGTCAAGGAATGGGTCGAGGTAGTAGACCTTACAGAAATAGGGGGCACGGCAGACGCGGTCCTGGATATACTTCAGGTACAAACTAAGCATTTTCCTCAGTAACTTTATCTGTTCCTAGACTTAATAGCTGGTAATCTCTATTACATTCTTTAGAACCCCATTATTACAATTTCTCACTACATGGTTTCCAACTCACAATGGGGCAAATTGTGTTTCAAGAGACATGTAGATAAAAGCTTGATAATGATACACGCAGGTCACAGGGCAATTGTGAGTTCCGTCCATGTTCTGAATGGGGATAAATCTGCTTAAGCTCTCATGTGTTGATGATAAGATCTCTCCTGATTTTATTACTGTATAGCCAAAACTTTTTTCATTTGTGTACTGTGGCTCATTTTTTTGTCAGGAATGTGCTGGTCATACTTGCTGGATGGACTGTGTAAATCAGGGGTCTGCATCCGGTGACTCATACGGTGATTTTGAGTGACAAGGCCAAAGTCGGCCCTAGGCACAGTCAAGAAGTAGGCAAAGTGTCTCTTTGCCTTCCCAGCTCTTCTGTCCGTGCTTCTTTCTTCTCCCCCAGTAACTTTCAGTGAACCCAGTGCCCACCTATGAGTTCCTACTGTTTTTCTTGCTTGACTGTGTATCTATGTAACTTGCTAATGATGGTATAAGGTATAATCCATCTCACAAATATTTGCATTTCAAAAGGGAACTCTTTAAGATGGAAAAGCCTTCAAGATCCACAGGAGTGAAGCTATAATGCTGAAGCTATAATTGGTCATTAGCTCCAACAGAGGAAGAGAGGTAGTATAGTTGATATTCCAGAGTGGGGACAGACACCCACTCTCAAGGCCAACCTTGAACCTGGCCCCTGACCCTTAACCCATCAGTTTGCTCTTTTGACCAATGAGTTCCCACCCCACTCCCATCCGCTTTGTCCTTAAGCCCTCATGCATAATGAGTTTATCATAGTGATCCTTTGTTAGTGATCAGTAATCCCACTGGGAGTGGGAGGGACGATCATGGGGTACGCATCAAAAATGCATTACCTCCCCTTCCTTGGGGAAAATCCCACAGGAGACCCATCCTTCCCTGAGATACAGTTGTCATGGTGGTCTTCATTGGCCCCTTTCAGAGTTGGCCAAAATATTCACATCCTCCTCTGTCCCTGTGCCTGTTAAAAACTCTTTTTATAGAAGTTGGGATTATCAAATTTGTTGTAGATCGTTTTTCCTCCATGGAGCACAGCTATTTAAGATATGGAACATTCAGGTCTGAACTTAGGTAGCTAATACAATACCTTTAAAAAAAGAGAGAACAAAAATTGCTTATAGCCAAAATTACTTCAAATATTACAAAGTCCTTTATTTTTTTATTTTATATTACTTGCTTTACAAAATAGAAGAAGATTAAACTCTCTGGTAGGCTTCTAAATTGGGAAGAATTTGAATTGCCCCTGAAACTTCATCTCTGGAAGCATCTGTTAACTTTTTTTTTTTTAAGTCAGAAAATGGTATATAACTTTTAACTCTCGATAGGAACTAATTCTGAAGCATCAAATGCTTCTGAAACAGAATCTGACCACAGAGACGAACTCAGTGATTGGTCATTAGCTCCAACAGAGGAAGAGAGGGAGAGCTTCCTGCGCAGAGGAGACGGCCGGCGGCGTGGAGGAGGAGGAAGAGGACAAGGAGGAAGAGGAAGAGGAGGAGGCTTCAAAGGTATACTGCTTCTCATTATTGAGGAATAAAAATTATGGACTAGCAAGATGACTCAGCAGGTAAAGGTGCTTGCTGCCAAGCCTGAAAGGCACCAAGTTCAACTTCAGGATGTACATGGTGGAAGAAAAGGACTGCCTCCTGCTACTTGTCTGCTGACCCTACATGTGTGCTGTGGCATATGCCCACCCCCACACTCAGAAAATTAAATAAATAAATAAATAAATAAATAATGTAATAAAACATTTTTTAAAGAGAGAAAAAATAAAGGTTACAGGTGAACTGTTAACAGCTGATTGAAGTTCAGTGAAAAAATCTTGGTAATATATCCTGTTTTATGCTGGTCATCATAGCAAAGGATTACCCTTTTCTGTAGTGACAGAATATCATGCAGCCTCACTCAGCTTATATAAAGTATACGAGTAGACACTGGTAACTATGTCATCATCTCAGGGGGTTGTAATCAACATTTGATTGTTACCTCGGATTGACCTATTGATTTAGAAGATAAATAATACTTTTAGAACAGTTTCTGTTTCTTGGCAGCAGAATAGGTTAGTGATTGCTGTATAACTGGAGTTGGTAGTCTTCTCATTATATTTTAGTTTCTATTACTTATCTAAATGGAGGATCTAAAAATATATTGCTTCAAATAAACATTTTAGAGTCAGTATTGGTTAAACATTTAAAACATATTCCTATAGGAAACGATGATCACTCCCGAACAGATAATCGTCCACGTAATCCAAGAGAGGCTAAAGGCAGGACAGCTGATGGATCCCTTCAGGTAAAAGTTACAGGCTTCTTTCTGTCTAAATTGTTTTAATGTGGTAATTTGACATTTGAGAATTCATTTCACTTTATTTTTAAACAAATGCAAAGATTGTCAATTTGCAGTTTTTGAAGTGTCTTTCCTTCAGTTTTACAATTGGGAGCAGATGTAGTCGTTTGTGAGGAGTATACAAGCATAAGGATTTCTCTAGAGTATGCATGCAGTATAGTCTATCTGAAGACTGACCATTCGACCAACCACATTATGAGTTCATATTTCTGGTTCTCCAACCTACCAAAAGAGATGGGGGGAGATGAATTCTGAAATGTGTGAAATGACTTGAATAAGTCTTGTAGGTCTGCCCTCGCCTTAACTGCAGGGGTGTTGGATTTTAGTAGAAACTAAGGAAAAGAAGGTGCGTGTCACAACTCACAGTTGTGATAGATGGGGCGTATGATGCCCAGCTTCTCTCCATGCAGGATCAGTCAGTTCTTCATGTACAGGCACAGACTGTCCTGAGGATCCATTCTCATAAAGCTATGACCACCAGTTGTGAAGTCATTCTCAAGTCCTCTTCTCTGAACACATCCAGGCACCTTTATTCAGTGCTTCATGGGTATTTTATCTTACCTAATCTTGCAGTATCGCACTGAAGTAAGAAGTTTTATTACCCAATTTATAGGTTAAGTTGCAATCTGTTGCCCATAGTCACTTAGCTAGCATGTGGCAGAGTGATATTCAAACTTTGGTGTCAGATTCTGAGAACCTATGTTCTCTATTACTTCATCTTTAACTTTTAGCTCTAAAATTTTAAGCCATCGAATGAGAGTTCCTTTCTGACTATAAGCCAATACATAGTGTAAGTGAGATAATTTTTGTTGAGCTTTTAAAATTTCATACAGCATTTCCCACTCAAATCCAGACCCCCCTCCCCAATCCATGCCTCCCCTCAACCCACCTGCCCAAACCCTATGCACTCTGCCATACATGCTGAGCCCTGTTCATCCAGGTGTTTGTACCCAAGTTTCCTTCAGTGTAAATGTGTCCACTGGAGTCTAGTCAGACCACCCAGTGGACATGTGTAGGTCATACTTTCCCTCACCCAGCAGCAGCCAGTCTCAAATAGTTCTCAGTCTAGTGCTGGCCTGCCACCTATTTCTTACCTCCCCTTTGACATTTTTAAATCAAAGACTTGAGGGTAGAGTCTAGAATTCATACCAACTCTAAGGAAGTGTTAATTTACAACAGTTTCTAAACGACAAGAATAGATAGGAAAGGCCTTGGACCTAGACAAAAAGATGGGCAGAATTTCATATGTGCATGCCCATTACAAAGATATTTCTTTACCAGTTCTGTAATTTCCTCATTAAACTGACATATTTCATGAACTTGGTAGTATAACCACCTTGATTAAAGGCATGTATATTTATATGTAAAATTAAGATTATATGTTGAATAAAATACTGTGTTTTCTGTGTATGAGAAAGTAGGAGAAGATATTCAAATGCAAACACTACATCTTTGTTTTAACATTTGTATTTTTAAAGTACACCCACATTTGTGGGTGATTATGGTTCATTGGCCAATATTTTCCTTGTTGAATTCTGTTAGTATTGTTCAGCATTAACACTTAAAATATTTCATACACGCTAGAATATTATTTTAAAATTACATCAGTCCTTATACCCTCCTAGGAATCTAGTTGTACAAATCATTGTTTCCAGAATTTCTCCGCCACCATTCAACATTTAAGCTGTAGGGTCATCTGAATCTTCTTACTGAAATACAAGCTAATAGGAAACAACACTCCCATTTTTGTACCCTATTTATGTGAGAGTGATATAAAGTAAGACCAAAACTTTACAATACAACATTATTTAGGATTTGAAACAGTACTTAAGGAATGCTATGGGCATATTCTTGAGGACCAGCATACTCTAAAACAAGAGGAGCTCTTGCCGGGCGTGGTGACACACGCCTTTATTCCCAGCACTGGGGAAGCAGAGGAAGGCGAATCTCTGTGAGTTCAAGGCCAGCCTGGTCTACATAGTGAGTTCCAGGACAGCTGGGGCTACAGGGAGACCCTGTCTCAAAAAGACCAAAAAAAAAAACCTTAAATCATATTTACAATAAAAGTAAAGGTGTGAACTAAATGCTAGCTCATAAATGGGTTAGTTTGAATAGGAAGGCATTATTTAGTCTCTCCTGGTTTTGACAGTTGTTGCAGAATAAGCTATTCCTTTTGAAGTTTCATGTTATCACGAGCTATTCCCACCCCCCGTGTGTGTGTGTGTGTAGTATGCTGTATACTGTGTATATAGCATATATATCTTGGTAATCAGCAATAGTAATGCATTTTACCTGTTCTCACTGCTTTATTCTGCTTAGAAGAATATCATCAGATAGGAGAATACAGAGTTAGAGCTTTTCTCTTATATTGGACACAGTGGGATAACAGGTGTTTTCCAGTTTAAGAAGAATGCTTAAAAACCCGTAGATCATAAAGAACTGAACTGTCCATGCCTTAATTTTCATGCAGTTCTGTTCTTCCCTCCATTTCCCCTTTTAAAACGTGGAATTCTGACTTCAGATTTAACACTTCTTGTCAGGCCATTTACAAACTACAGTAGGATCTGTTCTGTGTATATAACACCTGTAACTTGTTTTAGATCAGAGTTGACTACAATAATGAAAGGAGTGTCCACACTAAACCATTACAGAATGCCTCCAGTGAAAGTAACCGGCTGCGCACGGGTAAAGATCGGAACCAGAAGAAAGAAAAGCCAGACAGCGTGGATGGTCAGCAACCGCTCGTGAATGGAGTCCCCTAAACTGCATAATTGCGAAGTTATATTTCCTATACCATTTCCGTAATTCTTATTCCATATTAGAAAACTTTGTTAGGCCAAAGACAAATAGTAGGCAAGATGGCACAGGGCATGAAATGAACACAAATTCTGCAGAGAACATTTTTTGTTTTGGCCATAAGCAACAATCTTCCAGATTTGCACAAAAGATCTTGAAATTTGAACATTACTTTTTAAATACACTTAGCACTTCAGGGCAGGATTTTACCTTTATTTTTTAAAGTACTAAGCAGTGACCTTTATTAATTTGAACCATTTTTTCCTACATCGGGCGATAACTCACCGGTACATTTCAGTGTCTCTGAATAAATAGCACTTGTGGTAATCATACTAGACTTCTGTCTTCAGTCTCATATAGAAGTCTCCATGAAATGCTGTGTCATTTCATGTCCTGTGTCAGTTTATGTTTTGGTCCACTTTTCCAGTATTTTAGTGGACCCTGAAATGTGTGTGCTGTGACATTTGTCATTTTCATTAGCAAAAAAAAAAACTTGTATGATCTGTGCCTTTTTTATATCTTGGCAGGTAGGATTATTATATTTGGATGCAGAGTTCAGGGAAGATAAGTTGGAAACACTAAATGTTAAAATGTAGCAAACCCTGTCAAACATTAGTACTTTGTAGAAGAATGCATGCTTTCCATATTTTTTTCCTTACATAAACATCAGGTTAGGCAGTATAAAGAATAGGACTTGTTTTTTGTTTTTGTTTCGTTGCACTGAAGTATGGCAAATAGTGTTACTGGAAGGGATGTGTAATTTTTCTGTATAGACAGGAGAAGAAATAACTATCTTTTCATTTGAGAGAGGCTAAAAATGTTTTCAGCTAGTTGCAAATCTTCCTGGTCAAAAATCACTAGGAAGTGCCTGCTCTTTGGCCTGATGATTAATTTTGACTTAGAGACTTTTTATTTTGTCCTCCCCAAATTTTGTGAGGTTTTTCATTCATATTTTACATTTAATCTTATTTTGGGGAGATATGAAGGTCATTTTCGTGAACACATAATAACCCTGTGAAGTACAGGTACTTTGGCTAAGAAACATTGAAAGCAGGTTAAATGTTTTATAAACTTTGAAATATGAAGTCTGATGTATAAGCAGAATTGAAAAGCAGACTGGGATTGGTTAACAAATAACGCTTTCTTTTTCCTTTTTATTTTGAATTTTTGTTGTGTTGGGTTTTGATTTTGTTTTTGAGTCTCTTTTTTTAATGAACGATATTTACTGAAGAAAAATATGTGAAGGACCTTCACTCTTAAGATGTTATATTTTTCTTAAAAAATAACTCCGAGTAGGGGTACCACTGAATCTGTACAGAGCCGTACAAACCGAAGTTCTGCCTCTGATGTACTTTGTGAGTTTGTTTCTTTGAATTTTCATTTTAGTTACTTTTCCTTGCATACAAATAAGCATATAAAATGGCAACCAACTGCACATGAGTTCACAAATATTAAAAAGTCTTTTTAAAAGTATTGCCAAACATTAATGTTGATTTCTAGTTATTTATTCTGGGAATGTATAGTATTTGAAAACAGAAATTGGTACCTTGCACACATCATCTGTAAGCTGTTTGGTTTAAAATACTGTAGATAATTAACCAAGGTAGAATGACCTTGTAATGTAACTGCTCTTGGGCAATATTCTCTGTACATATTAGCGACAACAGATTGGATTTTATGTTGACATTTGTTTGGTTATAGTGCAATATATTTTGTATGCAAGCAGTTTCAATAAAGTTTGATCTTCCTCTGCTAATTGATGTTGATGCAATCCTTACAATGATTGCTTTTAAAACTTTAAGATAGGAAAGAAATCCATAGGAAGTGTTCTGTTACACAATGTAACTGTTACCATTGGAAATTTCACGTCATAGGAAGTTAGCCGTTATCTACCAACTTTCAAGAACTTTTGTTTAATAAGGTGAAAAATGAACAAATGGTACAGAATCACAACGTACCGTTACAATATGCACTAAGTCTCTTTTTTACAAAGGCTGAACTCAGCAAGGCGCTAACTTGCTTAAATGTGAATTACTAACTTCTAAAACTGTAATTTGATTCACATGTTTTCAAATGAAGTTGGAGTTGATTCATATTACAATATTTGTGTGCAAAATGTGTATGTTTTTCAGTTCAAAGTCATGTTTTTAAAATCTTATTAAAGTTTGAAAAATCTGAAGATTGTTTATCTTACCTAGATGTAAATTTTTATTAAAAAGTTGCACTTATGAAAAAGCAAAAAATTAGTCTGACAGATGTTTGCTCCTGGTCTTAAATTTCTACATAAACAATGAATATGTGCATTGAGGGGTGGAGGGTGGCATTTATCATTTAAAGCATGTATGACGTTACAAATGTGTGTTTTATATTTACTTACAGGTGTGAGCCTGGCTTTTATGTGTTCTTTTACTATTTTTTTTATTGTGTGTGTGTGTGTATGTGTGTGTGTGTGTGTACTTGTGGGAGGGGCACAGGGTGCCACAGTGTGCATGTGGAGGCCAGATGACAACTTGGAGGAATCAGTTCTCTCCTTCCAGTATATGGGTCCTAGGGATCACGCTCAAGTCCTCTGTTGATAACTGACGCCTTTACCCTCTGAGCCATCTCCCTGGTTCCTAATCTTTTTAAATTTATTATTTGAGAATTTTTTATATGTATTTAATGTATTTTGATCAAATCCAACCCAGTTTCCCTCCTCTCCAAGTCCTCCACCACCACTTTTCTCTCCAAAGCCCATGTATTCTTTGGAAACGACTGAGTCCACTTAGTGTTGCCACTATGTATGTGGCTGTTAACCAGTCTTTTGGAGCATAAATCGCTGCTCAGGGGTTGCATCCCTGAAGAAAACTGACCCTCCCCCAGCAGCCATTAATAGCCAATATCTTCTTAGCTAGAAGTAGGACTGCATAAGTTGTGTATAAAGGTAAGTACTGAGGAGGCGGATTAACAGTACATCCATTAGCAGAATGATTTTAAGTTCTTCTCTAGGGCCTATGGCCCATCTAGCCACAAGTTTTTGGCCCAGTTAACAGTGTTAGGCATGAGTTTCATCTTGTGGAGTGGACCTTAAATCCAATCAGAGTGGTTGATTACTCTCAAAATATTTGTGCCACTACTGTGCCAATGGGTGTATCTTACCAGGCTTGTAGTCATTATAGCTCTGAGGGTTCACAGCTGTGTAAGGACTGTTGATTTCTCCCCAGGTAGCAAGCAGAACAACTTGTAGCACTATGAAAGCTAACTTGTAAGAATGAAGCTTCCAGATCAGTACCAGCTTCATTTCTCCAAGTTTTATGTAGTGTCTTCAGCAATAGGGTTTTGCCATCAAGTTCAGGAGGGTAACCAAGAGTAATAGCCTGCATTGTATTTAGGGTCTGTGGGACCCTACTGACCAACAGCTTGAAGGGAGATAACCTATATCTGGTGCTAGGCTTTTTATTTGGATAACCTATGGTATCTGAGGGAGGTATTGTTTCCCCCCCCCATATAGGAAACTCCATTTAAAGTTTCTATATGTGTATACGTATATACTTTAGGAAGCTTGTACAAGACAAGATTTCCCTATGACATTTTCAAATGTCTTTAGTGTTGGTTATTTGTCCCATATTCCATCCTCTACCAAGTCCTGCCACCCTGCAGTCCATTTAACCTCTTCCACTCCCCTTTCCCCCTTTATACCACCTGAATTCTGTTACTCCCCTTTTAAAAAAAAATATTTTATGTGTATGCATGTATGTAAGTGCACCCGTGTTGTGCAATGTTCACAGAGGTCAGAAGAGGCTGTCGGATCACTTGGAACTGGAGTTAACAGTTTTCAGCTGCCATGTGGATGCTGGGATTTGAACCCAGGTCTTCTGCAAGAACAGTGTTCTTAACCGCAGAGCCGTCTCTCCAGCCCCCATCACCCCTCTTTTAAAAGGACACCCTACCCCTGTGACCCCTTCCTGGTTTCCTAACTTCTACAGCAACTCCAATTTAAATTCACATAGCTAAAGATTCAAACAAAGCTAGCTTTCACATCTGTGAGAAAACGTGGCAATTTATCTTGCTGGGTTATATTACCTCAGAGCATTATGTCCAGCTTTATGAATTTTATAATTTCAATTTCGAATACAGCTGAATAAGAATTTATTGTGTATATGTACCACATTTGCATTATCCATTTATTAGTACTCCTACCAGCAGTGAATAAGCATTCCCTCTCCCCACAGCCCCATCAGTTGTTTTTGGATCTTAGACATTCTGACTAGGATAAGATGAAATATCAAAGTAATTTTAATTTGCATTTCCCAGATAGCTAAAGATGTTGATCATAGGCAGGTGTAGTGGTGCACACCTTCAATCCCAGCATTTGGGAGGCAGAGGCAGGCTGATCTCTGAGTTTGAGGCCAGCCCAGTGTACATAGTAAGTTTCGGGTCAGCTGGGGCTACATGGAGTCCCTGCCTCGAAAAGGCAAAAAAAAAAAGATGTTGATCATTTAAAAAAAAAATTCTGAGCCATTTGTGCTTCATTTGAGAACTCTGTTTAGTTCCTTGGGACAATTTTTAATTGAGTTGTTTATTTCTTTGATGTGTAGGGTTTTTTTCATGTCTTTGTATATTGTGAGTACTAATCCTCTGTCAGAAGTATAGCTGATAAAGAATTTTTTCCCATTCTGTAGGTTGTCTCTTCACTCCAATGATGGTGTCCTTTGCTTTACAAAAGCTTTTTACTTTTAGGTGGTCCCATTTGTCAATTGTTGGCCAGAATGCTTGTGCTACTGGGGTCCTTTTCAAAAAGTTTTTTTTATGCCTGTAAATTCCAATGGACTCCTTATTTTCTCTAACAGATTCAGGATATCAGATCTTATGTTGAGATCCTTGATCCATTTGAAGTACAGGAAAAAAAATTGCTGTGAACTTTTAGATAGATTGTGCATGGCAGTTAGCTACTGTGGTCACTTCAGGGAACATTACAAAGTATAAATGGACGAATGACAATGTCATCCAGAGCAAGATCGTCTCCTACATTTAATGTGTTTTGTTTTAGGTTTTTATAGTAATTTTCAGAAATACGCCTATTTGTGTGTGTGTGTGTGTGTGTGTGTGTGTGTGTGTGTGTGTGTGTGTTTTTCCTTAGAATGTCACTCTAGTTCTGGCAGGTCTGGAACTTTCTATTTAGAACAGGTCGTCCTGGAACTCCCCAATTCTACCTACCTTTGCCTTCCAAGTGCTGGGATTAAGGTCCGTACCGCCATGCCCAGCCCTTCTTTTTCACAGTGTTTCACTCTGGCATTTTCCTGACTCTCTGCTGTTCGTTTATCTAGCTGGAGGGTAGAAACTATTCAGGTAACTTGATGGCATGTTGCTTGTTTCACAGGGATTTTCAGCAGTTCACAGGTAGTGTATTGGCAGCAGCTGGCTTGGCACTCAGCTTGATATCTCTAAGAGGCATTGTTCTCATTTGATTCTGTTGCTGAGATAAAAACACTGATCAAAAGCAACTTCGGGGAGGAAAGGATTTATTTGGCTTACACATGTAGATCGTAGTCCATCATTGAGGCAGGGTGGGGCTGGGCAGAAACCTGTAGACTGCTGTGTGCTGGCTTGCTGTCTTGCTTGCGCAAGCGTTTGCTCAGCTAGCATCCTTAGACAGTCCAGGACTACCTGCCCAGGTCGTAGTGTTGCCTACATCATGTTGCACCCTCAGTTAACAAGATGGTCCCTCACAGACATGCCCACAGAGCAGCCTAATAAGGACAGTTACTCAATTTGAGACTATTTCTTTTCCAGGTGATTCGAGGCTATGTCAACATGATAGCTAAGACTAGATTCCCTAATCTCATCATGATCTTAAAACTCAGTGGAGCCAGGCATGGTGGCACATGTCCTTTCTCCCAGCATTTGGGAGGCAGAGGCAGGCAGATCTCTGGGAGTTCCAAGCCAGCCAGGGCTACATGAAGAATAATTCCCATTGATTAGGAATATCATGCTTTTTTTAAGTCAGTACACTGGTCTCATCCATACTGAGCCAGTTACTGTTACATGGGGCTACAGAGAGACTGCAAAAGCAGCCAGTGCTGCAAAGATGGCTCAGTAATTAAGAGCACAAGGAGTTTTCTTTTAGTGGAAAGGCAAAAAAAGCTTTTAAAATGTTCTTTTACTTACTAAATGATAAAAGACTAAGCTTCAAAATTGAGTCTTTAAAGGTCTTCCTAAGCAGTTTCTATATACCATGTACTTAATGACAGGAATAGATTTGGAATTAGAAGTAAAGAAAATTTAAGTGTCACCAGAAGATGATTGCAAAGACTCTTGGGAAATAGAATTTAACATTACCTCAGTATCCTACAGAACCTGGATAGCATATGCCGAGATGGGAAATAGAACCACATTTGTTCCAGACCAGAATTCTTTTGGTAAATTCTAAGGCATCTTTGTCCAATTTCCCCGGAGATCAAGACATGTAAGGTACTTTGTCAGTGAACAGAGTATTAGGGCTCAAGGAATTTTTATCATTGGAACTTGCTAGTGCAGCATATATACCACAGCGCAACTGAAGGAAAAGAGTTGTGCTATGGAAGGAGGGTAGTGGGGGAACTGGTTTCCACTCTTGACCAGAGCTTAGAGTAGCTCAGTATGAGTCACTTGATCTCTCAGGCTTTCAATCCATGCATTAATAAATGGCTGTTAAGCATCCTATTCCCAAAGGTGCTTACACATTGGTGATGTATCCATGTTATGTATGGAGAAAGCAAGCAACAGAATTAGTAGCAAGGGACCATCTACGTGGTGTCGTAGCAAGTATTTGACAAGTATCTTCACAATACAAGGATGATGTTAGTGGGAGAGTTAAGTATTGAATCAGTGTACAGCTCCTGTTCATATACTGTGTTCACTGCTAAGATGTGCAGGGTTAGGTGAACCATATAGGAGGGACACAATCCAAATAGACTGCAGTGGTGTCACTAAAGGGCTTCTCAGATGAGCTCAAACCTAAAACAGGAATTAAATGAGGCTTGGCTAGGGGCATTGATCTAAGCATGGAAAACCCATTATTTTTAGAAAGCTTCCTAAAGTTCAGAATGACTAGGCAGTTAGGTTGAAGTTCAGTGAGCCTTTGAAGAACTTTCAGACAATCAAATTTGCACTTAAGTGTGGGGAGTCAAACAGGATTGACACAGTCCTCACTGCTGAAGGGACTTTACCCAAATCTAACTTCCTGGCCTGGGTGACTTGAAATTTCAGCATCATACAGTGTAAATCCTGACTCACCTAAGGTCACAGTTGCTAGAAGCTAGTGGTCACAGTCAACTCTGCTGAAATTTGGCATTGACAGTCAGGCTGCTTGAGCTGGAAGCCCCAATTTGAATCTACACGTGCAAGGCTGCTGCTGGGCTGGCTCTGTGAGCAAATAGACACACAGGGAAGAATCTCTCCTGGACTGCAGTACCAAGGAACAGCCTGCCATGCCTTTGCATTGGCACAGGAGAATGGAGTCCATGTGCCCCTTCTGCTGTTTGCTGATAAGTTGCCCCCGTTCAAACCTTTTCCTCTTGTGTATGCCTTAACTTCTCAGATGATGCCCAATGTGAGACAGACTATTCCTGGCCCTTCAGAAACTACAAAAGGGATCAAATGCCTGGGATAAACGAGCTCCCTCCTTTGGACTGCTGACAATAAACGGGGATAAGGAGCAAGAGATGTGGCTCAGTTGGTAGAATGCTTGCCTGCAGTGCATGATTTCCTTGTACGAATCTCAGTACCACATAAACTGTATGGTACACACCTGTAATCCAAGCATTCAGGAGGTAGAGGCAAGATGATCAGAAGTTTGAGGCCAACATAAGTGACATGAGATTTTGTCTCATATAAAGGTGAGCTATAGTCACTGGTGAATGTGTTCATGGCCTATGCTATAAAGGTCCTAGAAAACTGAACATACAAGGCAGGTTGAGACAATTTAATACTTTGTCACTCCCCCCACAAGGCTAGTAGCCATTGTAAGTCCTAAGGGAAAAGAAGTTTGGAAAAACACCCAGGGCCATTAAAACAACTGATGCAACTTAACCTTTGAGTTGACACATAGTTTACCACTCGGGGGTCTTGGGAACTTTTGTAAAGCATGTCTTGTGGGGCTTCAATATGCTTAGCAGGGTATTGGACTCCTGGTCATGCCACTGCAGCACCTTGAGGCGTGAATTACTTACATGAAGAGGTTACACCCAGCACGTAAGTGAAACCAAATGGCAAGTCTGGGCTTTAAAGTGTGATTCTCTTTTGTGTGATTGATTAGCTAGGCTTACCTGTAGGGAACACTGTGACTGCACTGATTTTGAATGAGATGCTCAGAAAACTCAGATTCACAGCCACCAGCAGAAGGCATCCAGAGACACCAAATGCAAAAGGAACAAGAACCCTACTGAGGTCTGATCTGCTTTGAGACACCTTGACCCTTTAGCAAGAGCATATGAAAAACCTGAGCATTCAGAATAACTGAATTACCTAAATTCAAACAGTGCCAGAAAAGTTGATGAAATGACTTGAAGCAATCCTAACTCTTCAGTTGCCACAGTACAAGGATTTATACAATCTTTGGCATTGATGTATGCCCCACCCATAAGAGAAAATGAGGTAAGTGGCCCAGGGAAGGTGACCCATGTCTCCACAAAAACTGGAAAAAACAACAGAGGACTGACCAGGATTCCTGCAGCCAGCACTTTATGGCTCTGAATCTTGACCGATCAATAGGATGAGGTAAGGTAAAGAAATAGATGGGAAAAGTAGAGCAGCAAGTAGGCTGATAAGTAACATGTACCACTCAGGTTCTCAGGAGAACCTCAATCTGAAACCAAGATGGCTGATTTCGAGCAGACATGGAGGAGCCCATTGAAGAGCTAATGCAGGGAAGTTCGGAGTGCGAGGCTTCCCTTTGCGGATGGAAGCCATTCGCTGTCCCCACTACCTAGCCATGTGAATTCGATTACTTCTTTACAAAGAATATTTACTCTTGGATAATTTCACATGCGCATACAATGCATCTTGCTCATATACACCCATCCCTCCCCCTCAACTCCCCCCGCCCCAAAATGCCTCGTCAAATTTCTCAACTTCATGTCCTTTTTAGATTTTTTTTTTTGGTCTTTTTGAGACAAGGTCTCCCTGTAGCCCCAGCTGTCCTGGATTCACTATGGAGACCAGGCTAGCCTCAAACTCACAGAGATTGGCCTGCCTCTGCCTCCTGAGTGCTGGGATTAAAGGTGTGTGCCACTACGCATGGCTTTAGATTTTATTTTAACTCTCCAAGTCCAGTGAGTGCTGACCATGTGCTCATGGGTGTAGGGTCATCCATTAGGGCATGGGGCACCTATCAGTGGCCATATCCCCCAAATGAAAGTGACTCTCCTTTCCCCAGCAGCCATGAGTTGCCAATAGCTCCTCAACTAGGGATGGGTCCTCAGGACCCCTCCCCTATTCATCCTAGAATTATTGACAGGCTTGATCTTGTGCAGGCAACCCCAGCTGCTGTCACTTTGTGAGTGTAATGGCCACACTAAGTCCAGAAGTAGCATTTACAGCCCTCTTTCCCATTCTCTGACTCCTACATACTTTCTGAACCTCTTTCACAATGTTCCCTGAGCCTTGCGGGGTGGTGGTGGTGGTAGTAGTATACAGATGCTCCATCTGTGGCTGGACATTCACAATCACTTATCAAAACTTTGACCAGTTTTGAGTCTCTACATTGATTGCTGCCCACAATTGAAAGAAGCATCTCTGGTCAAGGTTGAAAGCAACACTGATGTATGTGCATAAACAAAAAAATATTTGGAAGGGTGTTTGACACTAGGACTATTTAGCAAAACAACAATAGTAAGTGTCCCCTTCTCAGGGCCTATGACCTCTCCAGCCATGGGCTTTTGAGCACGTTTATGGTACCAAGCATGAATCTGAAGATTATTTCTGCGCAGCATGTGCTTGGTGCTTTAACAGATACTGCATTTCTCAAGATACATAGATGATCAATAGCTACATGAAAAATGCTCAGCATCACGAAATTAGGGAAATGAAAATGAATAATCACAATGAGACATCACGTCATTGGGAGAGCCGTTATCAGAAAGACAAAAGCTGGATTAAGGACAGGAACTGGTAAGAGTGTACAAGGACGAGAACTTGAGTTCAAATCCCAAGTACCCATGTGGAAAGCCAGGCACGTCTGCGCATGTCTTGTAACCCCAGTGCTGTGCAGGGTGGACACGGAAGGCCCACTGGGGCTTGTTCAGCTCTTAGCCTAGCTGCAGATTCACTGAGAGACCCTGTCTCAAGGGACTGAGGTGGCACATGACCCAGCAGGGCATCAGTGTCCTCCACTGGCCTCTGTGTGCATGCACCTACTCACATGCATGCACATATACCACACTGCCCCCCCATGTGCGCACACACACACACACACACACACACACACATGAAATACAAGCTAAAGATAAACTGGGTGTGTAGCATGACTGAAAAACTGTATGGACGTTCCTCAAAATCCAAAAATAAAACTTGTATGATACAGCAATCCCACTACTGGGTATATAGAAGAAAAAAATGAACTCTGCATGTAGAAAAGCCATACATACTCCCAAGTCTATTGCAGCATCATGTAAAATAGCAAAGAAGTGGATCTGCCACAGTATGTTTCCTTCAAGAAGGGTCCAGAAGAGGGAGATGGGCCATTAGCTAGCCACACCTTGATGTTACTAAAACAACATTCTCAAAGGTATCTCTCAATACTTAATAATTCTAGTGTACCAGTAAAGGGTTGCAAAATGTCATTACATTGATCACATTTTGACAGTGGCCTTCTCAGAGGAAAGTACCCTCACTCTCACTCTAATGCATGTTCTCTAACCTTAAAAGCTGGCCACAGGTTGCTTGGCCCTGAATGAGGATAGAACCTTGAGGCAGGCCACTGAAGCTCGTATTTTGGCATTGTGGGAACAGTGACCCAAAGCGAGAGTTCCCAACCTAAAAAAGGAAACTACTGGCCGCAAACATACTAGCTGTAAATGGACGCTTATAGCTTGTTTGCTTTCTTTAGGTAATAGAAGCAGTATAAGACAAGCCTAGGTATGTTATTCAAACATGTGAACCAAATCACCACACTGGTAGCCAAATTTGAGTGGAGACCCTTGCACCCAGAACCCTCATAAGCAATAGCGTAAACAACACCTGCCATCCTGGCCATTCAGACCCCTTGGGGTTTTATATATCTGACTAGTCTCAAACCTTATCCAACATGTCCAAATAGCAGTAGTTTTACTTACGTATTAATGGACACGTGGTCAGGAAGACAAATCACACTGGTAATTTTTGTCGATTTTTACAGCTTTTTTACTTTTCTTAATTATGTATGTATATGTATATGTATATGTATGCACAAATATACCTGTGCACATCACAGCACACAAACGGAAGTCAAGGGGCAACTTATAAGAGCCAGTTGTTGTCTCTACTGTGTGGAACTGCAGTCAAACTCAGATCATCAGGTTTGACAGTGCTTTTTCTCTCAGCCTTCTTGCTGGCCCAATTTTCCACTTGTCAAATAATGTATTTTTTCATGTATAACATGGCTTGAAATATATATGCCCCATATGGGATGATCAAATCTAGATAATTAACAAAAACATTGCCTCATTTTTCCTATTTTTCTGGTAACAGCACATTCACATCCACTCTACATTTAAGAACACAAGCTTGCTGTACCAAACACCTCTTGAAATGTATTCCTCTTCGCTAACTACAATCATATATCCTTTGATTACTACTCCCTATTTGCCCACTCTTCAACCTCTAGTCACCGTTCTTACATTGTTTCTACATAGTCAACAATTTTACATTCCACATGTGAGTGAAATTATGGAATTCTTGATCTGTGCCTGGCTTATTTCATCTTACATAATGCCTTTACCAAGAATCACATCATGAATGTCTTGACCGAAAAAGAGAGAAAAGCTTGGAAGACATTTAGTGTTGAAAACAAGGAAGATGAGGTTGATGAAGAGGTTAGTGCCACTACAATGAAGGGGTTAGTGCCGTTACAATGAAGAGGTTGGTTAGTGTCGTTACAATGAAGTCAATGCTTTGAATTGTGACATCAGAGAAGCTACCCTAAGAACATCTCAGAGACTGGCCACCCGCCCACCCACAACAGGGTCAAGAATATAAAGGTGTAAATTTATTTGAAACCTTTTGCTTTGAAGCAGAGAGCACCTAGATACTTTATTAAACAGAACAACATGGGAAAGTGTTTCCATATACTCTGCCATTTTGGCACTTAGAGCCCACTGTAGCACTTCTCCAAGTGAGCCTCGCTAGTGCTTAGGCTGCTCAAGTACAGTATATGTAATGCTTGTTTTGAAGATGTGGTATTGTGAATTGGAAATGCCCTTTATAGGATTCAAGTATTTGAACAAGTTGATGGCCCTCTTTAGGAACATTATGGAACCTTGAAGAGGCAGAGCCTCATTGAAGGAAGTACATCACTGGGGGCAGGCCTTGAGAGTTTTTTGCCTTGTCCCACTTCCAGTTCTCTCTTCTCTCTCTCTCTCTCTCTCTCTCTCTCTCTCTCTCTCTCTCTCTCTCATCTTTTCTTCCTTGATGTCATCAGCCAGCCAGCTGCCATGTTTCCATCCTGTCCCTGCCATTGTGGACAATAACTCTCTGGAACTGAAAGTCAATATTAACCCTTTATCTCTTTATTCTATATTTGGGTCATATTGTATCACAGCAACAAAAAGTGACTATACAGCAGACATGCACAATGTGATAGCTGTGCTGAAAACCTCTACCCAGATTTTTAAGGAGGCCAGGCAGTTTTTTGGCAGTGTTGGATTCCCTTTGGGTAGCCCTGAGAGGACAATGACTGAAGTTGTTAAGATGATGTGGAAACTGCAATAGAGACCTCCCAGGAAGTTAGAAATGCCAGGAATATGGCCTATCTACTGAGGAAACTGAGACCCTAAAAAGTCAGAGAGGCCACAAATGTGGGCTATCTGCCCAGAAATCCACAGGCAGTGAATAGAACTAGTTCAACAGAAAGGTCATTTGGGCCATAGGCTACAGGGGTGCAAGTCCCGAAGTCTTTTACATCTTACTTTATGTCATTATGTGTCCCAGATGCCAGGCATGATGGCACAGAATTGTTTCCCCACTGAGTTTAAGTCTTGTCTTGGTCCCAACCTGTGGGAAGCGAGCACAGCCGAGCCAGCCAAAGATGGAGCCCTGGCTGGCTGCCAAACCTCGTGCTGTTTACTTCAACTCTTGGCTGATTGCCAAGGCTCGTGAATCCCGCTTGTTTACCCCAACTCTGAAGTATGGTGAGCCCAAAAACAGGTGCTGCCAGCCTGATGATCTTGCTACGTGGCTAATGAGCTGCACTCTGCCTGCCCGCTGCACGTGTGTGTGCCCTGATTGGTCCTGGCTGAAGGGAGGGCTGTTGGAAATGCTATATGAACAGCTGAGGTGTGTAATAGAACTTTACTTATGAGGACCGACTGACGGACTTACTTACGCGGACTTACTTGATGACTGATGACAGAGGACTTGCTTACGAGCAGCATCATAGTGGGTGAGATAATGAAGAGACTATAAGAGAGAATCAAGGAAGAAAAAGAAACAGAAGCTTGAACCTCACCTTGGTGTCTGTGTCGTCTTTCCTGGACTCTGCTGGACAGAGTCCCGGCTCGCGACACCAACCTCCTTTCTTGTGCCTTCATTCCTCACTTTTGAAATGAAAATGCATATCCTGCTGTACAACTGTATGTTTCTAGCAGTTTTGCAGGGAATCATAACAAAGAGTCTGTCTTGACTCTCAGAGGAGTGTGAATTTTTGAGAAACAATGGAGTTAAGACCATAGGAACACTTGGAGATTCATTGAATGCATTTATAAATGGACAAGTATTTTGAGGTAGGAATAAAATATTATGGGATGAATGTGACACATCCTCTAAAGGGCTCATGTGTTAAGGGCTCAGTCCCTAGCTGGTGCTTTTTCAAGGGCACTGAAATTCAGTGATGATTTCATCCATTGATGAGTTCATACTGAATGGACTATTATGAGGTAGAGTCTAGGTGGAGGGAGAGGGTTACTAGGGATTAGCCTTTGAAGTATATACCTTGTCCTTGACTCTTACCTCTCTCTGCTTCCTATCCTCAATGAGGCAAGGCACTTTCCTCCACCACAAGCTTTCCATCATGATCTGACTCACTGTTCACAGGCCCAGAATCAAGAGAATCAAGTGACCATGGGCTGGAACCACTGAAGCTGTCAGCCAAAACAAATATCTTCTCTCATAAGTTGTTTTCTCAGGTATTTGGTCACAGTGACATAAGTGACTTCTACAACCTTTTAAAAATCCAAGTAAACTCTGTCTTCAATGTACAAGCACATCCCACTGTAGAATGATGAAAGTACAGTAAACCACTTGCATCATTTTTCTAACATGTAAACTTGTAAGTTGTCCCAATTCAATCCATTCTTATTCCCCATCTACAAAATGTATTAAATGTATTAATGTTTTCTTTCACACACTATCCAGGGATAGGTTAAAAGAAGCAAGACTACTGGATGTGATAGCACATCACTTTAATCCCAGCACTCAGGAGGCAAAGGCAGGTGGATCTCTGTGAGTTTGAGGCCAGCCAGCTTACATAGTCAGTTTCAGGCCAACCTAGTCCACATAGTGAGACCCTATCTACCTTTAAAAGTTGAGGGGAGGGGGACAAGACTCATGGCAAGGAGAGCAGGCCGTGTGAATTATGAGCCAATGTGAATGTAGTCAGAGTGAAGAAGGGAACACATCTTTTGTTATTTAGAAATAAGACTAGTACCACTTGGTGACCATTGCATGACTAGGAGAGGGAAGAGAGGATGGTTTCTGATGTGCAAATTTTTGGCTTCAGTAATTAATTCTCTTTTAGAAGAATGGAAATATATTAATTCAAATAATGCTTATTGAGCATATACCACACATCAGGATGTGTTCGATGTTGTACATACAGAAGTAAATTAAACTACTACATAAAAGTTAACATAAAATTAAAGACAGTTACAAGGACAAATAGATAGCATTTGCCCCTTCCTATGAAGCATGGAGAAGTATGTAGTATCATACCTATATTGTCCCTGATAAAAGGTCAGTAAGCTGAATCTAATCTTGTGGAACTATCAGACAAGCTCAGACTGATGAACCTTTTGCAAACTAAATTGCATGTACTCTTCACAATTCTCAAGATCATAATATACACAGAAATACTTAGAAACAAGTTCAGGATACTAAAAAGAATACAGCTGAATGCAACATATGATCTAGTATTGGGTCTGAAATAAGAAAAATTTCTTTCTCTGTAAAAGTCATTGTTGGAACAATTAGCTAATAGCATAAGGTCTATAGCTTACGTAACAGGACAATGCTAATTTCCCAATTTTGATAATTGCACTGTGGTTGTATAAGACAATATTCTTGTTTTTAGGAAATATACCCTAAAGAAGGTCATACCTGATTTAGGGATGGTTTGACTGTTTTTTTAAATTAATTATTTGAGAATTTCATACAGAAGTACATTGTATTTAAGACTGATTTTTTGAAAAATGACAATGCTACAATAATGGTAAGCATTCAGTAGAAACAGCATTTCAAATTTCGATTATTGTTCCCTTCACAGGCTGGTGATATGTAGTGCAGTACTATCTCCCAATATTCTACAGAAGAGTACTGAGTCACAGCTCCCAGCCAGACATGCAATCACTGGGGTAAGCAGCCTGTATTCTAAAATGTACTAGGTTGTTAAGCTAAGAAGTCTATAGCCTAAGTGTATTTAGTGCCTTTTTAGCTTATATCTTTCACACATGCTAGTTTTACTGAGACATGAGCCAATATATATCAAGGAGTATATTATTTTGAAGGAAAAGGCTAAAACATAAACTGGAAGTAGGTACAAAGGATAGCATAACAGCTAAGCACAGTGTTATGCCTGCCTGCATGCATGTAAGTGTACACACCCGTGGCATGCAGTGCTCGGAGAGGACAGAAGAGGGTGTTGGGTCCCCTGAAACTGAAGCTATGAACAATTGTTAGCCATCATGTGGATGCTGGGATTCAAACCAGGGTCTAACTGCTGAGCCATCTCTCCAGCACTTTTAGGCTCTGGAATTAAAGTGCCTGCGTTTTAATCCCAGCATAGTTATTTCCTATATATTGCACTTAGAGGAGTTGTTTAAATGTTCTATGATTTAATATTGCTCACCAGTAAAATGGATGAAATCATAGTATCTCATATGTCGTGGAAATGATATAAGAGTGAAGTTAGAGTGCAAATGTAAAGGACTTCACCCTGTGTCTGGTATGTACAAACATGTTTGACTACATTTAAACTAGTCAGCATTTGTCCTCAAAATACAGAGAAAAAAGGAACCGTCTCAGTATTCTAGGAACAAGTCCACTGTAAGAAACAACAATGATAACAGAAAGTTATGTTTAAAAAACGTGACCAGTGTCCTCCTGGAGATTTGAGAATCAAGAGACCAAATGAGACCATTAAAAAATGGGCTAAAGATCTAAACAGAGAGTTCTCAAAGGAAGAAATAACGATGGCTAAGAAACATCTTAAAAAGTGTTCAACATCACTAGTAATTAGGGCAATGCAATTTAAAACCACCCTAAGCTATCATCTTACTCCAAACAGACTGGCTAGGATCAAGGGAACAAATGATAACAAAGGCTGGCAAGGATGTGGAGAAAGGGGAACACTCATTCACAGATGGTGAGATTGCAAACTCGTGGAGCCTCTATGGAGTGGAGAACTCTTATAAAACTAAAAATGAACCTACCATATAACCTACCCAGTTATACCACTCCTTGACAAATACACAAAGGACTCATACTATTGTAGAGACACTTGTACAACCATGTTTGTTGCTGCTCTTTTCACAATAGCTAAGAGATGGAAGCAACCTAAGTGCCCCTCAACTGATGAGTGGTTAACAAAAATGTGGTATATTTACACAATGGAGATCTATTCAGCAGTAAAGAAAGATGAAATGATGAAATTTGAAGGAAAATGGATGGATCTAGAAACTGTTATACTAAGTGAAGTAACAGACTCAAAAAAGTAAAAGACATATGTTCTCCCTCATTTGTGGATCCTAGCACCAAATCCTTTTATAGTCCATGCTCTTTTAATAAGATGATCCTATACAGCAGTCCCTTCTGCATGAAATAAGTACCATCATCTCAACTTCAGCTGTGCCTGATTGCTAAACATCATCACAATTGGGCTTGTTGTTGGTTGTGCTCCTTCATTAAAGGAGGGGCAAGCAGGGTCAGTGGACCTTCACTGGAGTATCCAGCCACTCTTCCCAGCAAAACTGTGTGTAATTCGACACTAATTACACATGATCTCCTGGATTTGTGGAGGGCTAATGTATACAATCTGGGGAAGGCTAGGAAGAGAAAGCTTGATCCCTGCTGGGTAAAGGCTTTCCAGTGTGCATACACCTAGGTCACTCACATACTTCAGCAACCTTTCTGTCATCTCTGTAAGTAAGCTCAGTAAATTCATTGGTTCCCCAGGAAAACTTTAATCAAACATTCGACACTAGAACCTTAAAAGGGGATAAGCATTGCTTAGTATCTCCAGAAGAAGAATCCTCACAACAGATGGAAAATTTATTTGTTAATGTTATTGTGTCTCATAATTATTTAAAAAGAAAATTAGAATGTAAAAGATGTTAAAAGGATATGGGAATGGAGATATTTTCCAAAATAGAAAAAATTAGAAAGTCTAAACAAGTGATGAAGGTCTGTGTCGGTTTGTTATGATTTATAAAGGATGAGACAAAAATAACA
>NW_008341748.1:1746975-1747238 GCF_000622305.1 Nannospalax galili
GTCTAGTCAAGATTTATCTGAAACCATTTGGTTTTTGCCCAAGCTTTATCTACATAGCACATGGTAATTAAATGTACCAGACTGATGGAACTAACCTTATTGGGTGTTTAACAGACATACTTTGAGGCCTATACTAATCTGGTCAGAGGGACTTAAAGGACAGTTTTGACCCCTTGCCCTCCAAGATTGGCTAAGTTCCAGGGGACTATGGAACATCTCTCAAAATGCCCTGTAACTGTGGTGAGTCACCTGTCCTCTTGTTC
>NW_008341748.1:1747315-1765861 GCF_000622305.1 Nannospalax galili
AAGGAAACATTTCCTCCATGCTTCCAAGTGAAGCCAGCCATGGTCGAGTAGGACCTTTGACTTATCTTCACATAGATGGAACTGGTAAAAGAAAGGAGCCAGGGGCTCCTCCCAAGTCTATGTGACCCCTAAGGAACGGATCCTCCAATGACCTGAAGAGTTAAAATAAGTTGGTTTATTTGGACCAACTGTATAGTCTTAAACACCCAAAAGGAGAGTATAACCAAAGATTAAAGTGATTCATATATTTTCTTAAGAGTTCAAGGGATTACACTTTGCAGACATTAGGCTTAAGTCCATAAAATGTTATTTAGACAATTATTTCTCATTAATGATATTGTTTCTAAGCAGAAAGTGCTACTCAGAGGTAAGACTTCAAATCTTTGTCTGCAATACTGTAGTGCCCACCTGTAGCTAAGTGAGATAACCCACTATTGTTCTAAAATGATGGTAAAATTTGTTTTCTCCCCTATCTAGAAGACTTGAGAGGGAAATGACACTGATTCTCGCCACTACAACAGCTATCAAAGTGCTTTAGAAAAGCTCTGAGTCCATTAGTCTCAAATCCAGCCTTGGCAGACAAAAGAAAAATGAGGAGGAACCCAAAAGAGAGATGCTTTTGGAGGCTCTTGTCAAGAAATCCCAGTGGACTCTGATATGAACATTTGAAATTTGCCATGTTCTGACTTTTTTCTGGTTCTCTGTCTAGAACTTGTAATGCTGACTACTCTTGCCTTTACTTCTCCTTCACATCTCTCATTCACCAGTCAAGGACTTTCTTTTCTCCCTACAGTAAGAGTTATGCAATTTGGGAGTCTTTTAGATAGACCCACTGAAGGGGTACTCCAATTGCCTCACCCTACGTCCCTATTCAGCATGGAAGAAGCCAGAGCAGCCCGTGTCCCAATTCCCTATCAGCAATTTGGGTAACCTCTTCAGAGGATGGTGTGACAAGAATAAGAGGTAGGAATTGGCTAGGCAGTTAGGATAAAAAGACCCCAAAGAAAAGTAGCCAGTTTCATGGCTCAAAGGCAAAATGTCCTTGGATCCTTGGGCCTCTTAGCAACATACTCTGTTCCAAAGACCAAAAATGTCAAAAGTATTTGGGAGCTTTTATCTAATCCCTAAAAGAGTTTAAGGTTACCTCTTCAGAGGGGGGGAATGTTAGAGTCACAAAAAAACCCATGAAAGGAAGGAAGGAAGGAAGGAAGGAAGGAAGGAAAGGAGAAAGAAAAGAAAGAAAAAGTACACACAGTTGTCAGAAAAAAGTGATGGGGAGATAAGGGAGGTGTTGGAGAGGAGGGAGTAGGCATGGATGTGATCTAAACATCTTATATGCATGTATGAAATTCTCAATAAAGATTTTAAAAACAACAACAACAACGAAAACAACAACAACAAAACATGTGACCAGTGTCCTGCTGGGGACTTGAGGTAATTGTGATCTGAGAGTAGAGAAATGAATTCTGCAGGTGATGTCAAGAGAGGTTTTAGGAAGAGACTGTGATTTTAGATCTCAAAAGGAAACCTAAATATTGCTAGAAATGTGTTTTTCCCTTATACATGTCAAAAGCATAGTGTTCTAGGAGGGCATCAAGTACTGTGGTATAACATGGGCAACACGGTAGTGGTTGTTGGGAGGGCCAGACTCACTGCCTTCTGTCTATATTGGGAAGATCATTAATGACAATTCAGTTTCAAATTCCAGTTTAAGTATCCATTTTAGCCTTTTCCAAGTCATGCAACCTTGCTAAACTTCACCTTCCCCACAAATGGAGAACTAACAATTACCTGAGAACTGCATGGAGGATTAATATAGTGTTTAGTATGGTTCCCAGCATATGGTCTATACTCAATAAAAGGCAATTATGAGTAGTGTGAACTGAAGAAACATAGTTGTGTTAAAGATTCTGCAAGGCTGATTGATTTGAACTCCCTTGATTATGGAAAGATGGAATGTTGCAGGTTTGCAGCCAAATTATCTTGAACTATCCTTAGCCCCTTTAATAGACACTGTTTGTTCACTTTTGTGTTTATTCTAACTTCCATCCTTGCTACTATTAAGTAAATCCTTTTGGAATATAGAAACAGATTCCTACCTTTCACCAAACCAAAAGCAAAGAACGTTATCAGCATCTGAGACCTCTAACAGAGATTTTCCCCTTTGCTGTAATCCACGTGCATGATGTTTCCAGCAATGTACTTTAAAAGTGACTTAGTTTATGACTGTCTTTGTTCTTCGGTTATAAAACCTCATGAAACTATTTTCACATTGTTTTCACATAGTCATTCATATTTGGCTCTGAGATAAACTATGTGCATATATGTGTGTCTGTGTGTGGGTATATATAGCACATAAGTGAAGCGCCCTGGAGCTGGACTCATGGGCATTTGTGAGCCACCCAACATAGATTTGGGGAACCAAACTATGGTCCTCTACAAGAGGAGCAGGTGTTCTTAACTGCTGAGCCTTTTCTCCAGGCCCTGAATATATGCTTTTTTAACATGTGAATTTCAACTCAATGTTAACAAAAGCTACCACCCAGATAATGCCTGCTTCAAAACATAATGTCTTGAAAAAGTTCCCAAATGATGAATAGAGAAGTGACAGTGAACCTATCTTTTTGTAAATTGGCCTACATATTGTGTTTTTCATATTTAAGTACCATAGGATTAATGACCTTAATCATTAGCTACCAGGACTCAGGGAAAGGTATATGAGGAGGATTGAACCTATTGTCAGGGTCAAGGATGGATATTTAAGTCTTCAAGGAAGAGAAAGGTTTAGCTATGTACAAAGGACATAGCTAAATACAGTGTGTGCAAAGGTAGAAACAGGATCATAGGTCTGGTGAAATTGGTATGGCCTAAAGGCCTCAATGAATGAGAGTGTAGCAAAGCCTGAGGTGCAAAAGAGATGAGCTCTTAAAAACAAGGAAAATAATGTGTGAGTATTGGCTATAGTGTAGCTATATCCTCCCACCTTGTTGGACCATCACCGTCATGAAGCAGAGGTGCTGTGGCAAACTCACAGAACAACCAGGGCCTCAGTATGCTAACAAAACAAGCAGAATATTGCAGCTGATAGCCCTCTGATAAGACTGTTAACGATCCCTCTTGGGAGGAGAGATTGTCACACAACTTTCACCTGTGAGTCCAGTCGCCTCTCTGTCCTGCTCCAGCTGCAAGTGGTCTTGGGAGTGGGAGGCTGTATAGGAAGTAGAAGGTTGAATGGGGTTCGGAACTCCTCAGTGGCGCAGCAGAGACCCTGACCCCTCTTCCTGGTGCAGCTGCTTTTGACTCAGCAATGCTTCCGTAAGTCAGCCAGGCAAACCCACTTGTATGGCAATGTGGGCACGAATGGAATCACTTCTTTGGTCTGTTGGTATTCTATCTGGGCTAAAGAACTGGTTTTCTGACCCCGGGAGAAATCATTCAAACAGGCTGAGCACCTACTATAGAAGAGCTTAAGCAAGAGACTAACATCAGATTTTCAGAAAAAAAGTACCAGTATCAAAAAGTCATAGGTGGTGAATAGAATGGACTGGGATGACCTCAGGTAAGACACAAATTAAGAGTATTTCAGGAGGCCAGAGATAATGAAGCAGGCAGAAAGAAGGCAGTGCAAACAGTGGAGTGGGTGAATTAGAGAGACTATCCATCATCAGTCAGTGTTCTGCAGAACAAACCCAGGAGGAAGCATTTAAATATTAAAATATTAAGTATAGTGCATAAATATGCATAAATATAATTTAAAAGCAGATTATGAAGCCAGGCATAGTGGCACACACATACCTTTAATCCCAATGCTTGGGAGGCAGAGATAAGCAGATCTCTGTGTTCAAGACTTCCAGGCCAACTGGGACTATGAGGAGACCACCATGTCTCAAAACGACCAAAATAAATAAATAAATAAATAAATAAATAAATAAATAAAGCAGATTACAATCAACTAACAAATAAATTTTTTTTCTATTGAATATGTTGGATTTTCTTTTTCTTTTTTTTTTAAGTTTTAAATGGATGAAATTTGCTAAGGAGAAACGTGAAGGGCCTTTCCTTTTTTTTTTTCAATTTTTTTTTATTAAATTTTTGTGGATTTCATACAGAACATCTTAAACAACCTTAATCATCTTTATACCCCCATTAACACCAGCACCCTCCCAATAGCCCCCCCCACTGGATCCCATATATTATGTCATCCCTTTCAAGGCCCACTCTGTCAAGTCAGTGTCCCCAGATGTTCCCCAATGCAAGTCCATCCACTGAGGTCTAGTCAGCCTATGGAGAGTGTCTTGTTTTAGGAAGATCAGCTCTTCCTCACCTAGCAGCCATCAGTTGCCAATACTTCTTCAGATAAGATTGGGGTCTGCTGTTCATTTCCCCAGTTCTATTCTGGGTTTTTGTCTGCCTGACTTTGCACGGGACTTTGTATGATGACACCATTGTCCTAGAATCTCATGAGCAGGTTCTCAGAAGCCTATAGGACTCTTTGCTCTTAAGATACCATGTTTTTCTAAACTTGGAATAAGAATATCATTGAATCTATTCAGAGTTGTACAAATCAAAGTTCTACCACTGACATACTCTTTTAGTTTATTTCTTTAAATTTTCCTTTCACAGTTGGTTTTCTTTGCATACAAATAAGAATGTAAAATGGCAACAAAATATACATGATTTCACAAAAGTAAAAAGTAATAAGTAATATATGACAATTTATTTAATTGAATCAGTTTATGTGATTGTAAGGGCTGGCAAGTTCAAAACTTACAGGACAGAATAGCGGACTAGAAACTGAGACAGAAGTTCATGTAGAATTTCTTTAGGTAGAATTTCTTCTTTTTTAATATTTTATGTGTAATTGCCTGCATGTATGTAAGTGCATGTGTGTCATGCAATGCCCTAGGAGGACAGAAGAAGGCATTGGATTCCCTGGAACTGAAGCTATGGATGGCTGTTAGCCACCATGTAGGTGCTGGGATTTGAACCTGGGTCCTCTGTAAAAGCAGCCAGTGCTCTTAAGTGCTCAGCCATCTCTCCAGCCCCAGAACTTCTGAAGGGAAACCTCAGTTTCACTCCTCCTGTTTTGCAAGGAAATAGACAAGGCAGACCCAGATTTTGGAGGGTAATTTTGTTCAAAGTCAATTGATTGTAGATACGATGACTGTCTACAGGATGCCTTTAAGTAGCACCAAAACTACTGTTTGATAAAAATAACCGAGCTCTGTGTTTTGGCCAAGTTAGTACTCAAGACTAAACATTTATCACAGGTAGTTTCATAGACAAAGGTTTTGATGTTTCGGTACTGGTGATTGAAGAAAATAGAATAGCTGAGGAAGAGTCTGATTTTGCACTTGAGCACACTGAGTCAAAGATAATGATGACTGAGCTAGAGAAGAGTTCAGAGAATATACTTCTGGTGGATAATCATTCAGTTAGTACTGTTAGCAATTTTATGTGCTTGTGGGTTATTCAAGGAGACCTGCTTAAGTCAGGGTGAGAAGACAGATTTAAGCAATTAATCACAAAGTGGCTGGAAGAGCATTTTAGAAAGTTTTTCTAGTCTAAGGAATAAGTAACACGGGTCTGATGTAGGACTATTGATAGAGGAATAGGAGAAATAAATGGGCTTAAAGAGAATTTTGCATCAAAATTAACATGCAGAATCGAATTGGATCTCTAATAAAGAATGAAAGAGGCAATGAGCCTGAGCTGACTGTGAGGAGGAACGGTCCGCTAGGCCCCACCATCTGTACGGGTGAGCACTGCCCGCGGAGAAAGAGGCAGGGGCCGACTGCTGAGCCACCCTTGCCACTCACTGCCTGCCTGGCCCCGCGCTGCTGCCGCTGTAGCCTTGAAGCTGACCGTGAAATTGATCGAGAGCGTGCGGCGGAGCTTCTGCGTAGCCAAGGTGTTCCGCGAGAACTCGGACAAGATCAACTGCTTTGACTTCAGCTCCAATGGCTAGAGGATCATCTCGTGCAGCGACGCTAACTCCATCTCGGTGCCCTACAACTGCCAGGAGGGCAAACCAAACAGAAGCCTATACAGTAAGAAATATGGTGCGGACCTCATCAGATACACTCACGCAGGAAACACAGTCTTTTACAGCTCTAACAAAACAGATACTATTCATTACTTGTCCTTGCATGACAACAAATACATCAGACACTTCCTTGGATGTAGCAAAAGGGTGGTGGCCTTGTCCATGTCACCTGTGGATGACACATTCGTTTCTGGGTCTCTTGATAAGACCATTCATCGCTGGGATGTCCGGTCTCCTAACTGCCAGGGCCTCAAACATGGATCTCCAGGGAAAGTCAGTTTGTTGTTTTGATCCAGAAGGGTTAATTTTTGCTGCAGGTGTCAACTCAGAAATGGTTAAATTTTATGACCTTCGTTCTTTTGATAAGGGAAAATTTGCAACCTTTAAGATGTAGTAAGATCAAACTTGTAAGTAGACAGGACTTAAATTCAACAACCATGGCAAACTCATTCTCATTTCCACCAATGGCAGCTTCATCCGTCTCATTGATGCATTCAAAGGAGTAGTGATCCACACATTTGGGGGTTATGCTAACAGCAAAGCTGTCACACTGGAGGCTTCATTTACTCCAGATTCACAATTTATTATGATTGGTTCAGAAGATGGCAAGATCCATGACTCGAATGGAGAGAGTGGTATAAAAGTAGTTGTGCTAGATGGTAAACACACTGGGTCCCTGTCTGCAATTTAACCCCAAGTTCATGACCTTTGACAGCACATGTTCCAATATGGCTTTCTGGTTACCCACCATTCAAGAGTGATCCTGACACTGCCCAGCCATTTCTCTACAATGAGGGCAGCCAACAGGAAAAACTCAGAGGGGACTGAGATGAGAGTGGGATTGGACCATTTGACTCGGCTGGAGAACATCCTCTCACATGGCCTTCCCATGGGTGTACTGTACATCTGCTCAGAAGAGAACACTTGGCTGAGCTTCTTCAGAAATCTTGGTGCTGGAGATTCAGTTGGCACTCAGCCTTCCCAGCTCACTCTACCAAGCTCTTCCAGAGGGGTGACCAAACTTGTGACTAGGTTATACTGGGGCTCTCAAGACCCCTTTAATTTTGAATGTATTAGCTGCTGAAGAGCCAGTGAAGTCATCAGTTCAGCCTATCCCTCTCCTACCCCTATAAATGCATGGGAAGTCACAGTTCTGGCTTTGAGATGCATAGGGCAGCTCAGTGCCCCTTGCCCTCACCCTGCATGTCTTGTTCTTGGGCCTTCCTGTGGCATTATTCCACAACTATCATGTATTAGGTACCAAATATTTACAGAAATAAGTCTTCATATACCTTGGGGTCAAAGAAGGGGACAGAGAGCTAAGGACCTTGCTTATCAGGAGGCTTTGCATTTGGTCCTGTGTGGTTGAGTGGTTTGGGTAGCTCTTAGGCTCTGATGTGGACTAGCAAAAATCCCAAGAGCCTGAAAGGGAGGGAAGGGGTAGTAAATGAGTTCTGAGAACTGAAACGTTTAGCAGCCTGGTGCAATCCCCCATGATCAAGACAACGCCATAGTCTTTCTGTGAGGGAAGGGGTGGCCTACCGTGCTTGGCTTATACAAAAGCAAGGTAGGAGGTCTATTTCTGTACTTGAGTTGCATCACGTTTTCCTGTGGGCCAGTATTGTGGAGTTAATCTCAGTTGTTTACACTGATGCCTTCATTTTCTGCCCACCACAAATTGTGTACATAGTCAGCAGATGACACTCCCTTTTCTCCACCTCCTACCGAAGAGCTGATTCTAGGCCTGTGTTATATGTTATATTTAGCTTTTTTACATATGACTGTCGATTTCTGTTTATATTTGAGCACAGTGTGCATGTCCACTTAAATATATCTGCAGACATGGCGCATATGTACTTGTGTATATGCCTATTTACCGTCTGTAGTGTCTCAAGAGTTCAGCAGAAGGTCTAAGAGGGACTCCTATAGCCAGGAGAGAGAGTGCCTTTGCTAATAGTGCTTGCCACAAGTGCTACTCCTCCTTCTTAACCTTTCTCTCTTTGGGAGACTAAGTGAAGCAGAGCTTCTAGTGTTTGCTGTTTTCATGGCAGCTAAGTGGCTCCCTCATGCTCTTCAAGCCACATCGTTGGTTCCTGTCTACAGTATTAGTTTCTCCTTTGCTTGAATATGCTCTGCCTGCACCTGTATTTGTGTGACAGTCACTTTTGCATGGCTTCTGTGCCTGGATTATGGCATTTGGGGACAGGGTGCTGGAACCACAGTGTTTTCAGTTTGTCAGAACTTTGCTAATCATAGGTCCCTCTTTACCTGCTGTGTCTGCTTTCCCGCCCTTGTTCTTGATTTCTCCTGAGAGGAGAGGACAACTCTAGCTAGGCCCAGGGTGAGAGGAGTTGCTGCTGCCCATTGCCCATTTTCCTAGCTTGGCAGAGTGAGTAGCAGTCAAACACCATTTGAGCAGCACTCCCTTGATCCAAGAGTCCCCAGCTGCTAGGGCTCAGTCAGGCCATCACTGCCGCAGTTCAGCAAAGGCATCAGCTATCAATCACTAACACTTTTTTAAGCAATTATTTTTTTGGCTTGCTATCCCAACTGAAAAGGCAAGAGGTGGACACCCTGACTGAAATCTGCAATTGTTGCTGTGCACCCACCGTGTAATTCTGCTTTCCCACGGTGCACAGACAAGAACAGATGGTCTGCGCTGTTACTGCCCACCTTTAAGGTATGAAATTCATATTAGCAGTAACTGTTGAGAGAGAATGCTTCGAGCTGGAGTAACAAGAAAAGCTCCATAACTTGTAACTAGAGTGGCATGCCCCACAGCAGGAAAGTATTAGCATCCGAGTTCACGTGTGCCCAATACTAAGGCATCATGCTCTTGGAAGACGTACTGCCTCACAGCCTCTGCTGGGCCCTGTGGAAGCAGAGCTGACTCCAGAGTTGGGAGGAAAGGGAAACAATGCACCTGGAAGTCACACGATAGTGTGTGTGGCCAGGAGATAAGATAGAGGGAGAAGACGGAGCTGGTGCTGCACAGTTATATCCCTGAGTATGGGTTACCACCACCCTCTGAAGGACCGACAAAGTGGAGTCATGGCTGATGAGTGACCTGACACTCACTGCTCAACCACCAGCCACTGGAGTATTTTTAAGAAAGTATTCCCCACTGCAATTGACAATTACTGCTTATTAAGGAAAATTTGGGAATTTTAAGATGAACCAGTTTGCCACCCAAATGCCACTGTTCAATCTTTTGATGTTAAATGTTCCTCTAGATGTTTCTGTGCATAGACATGTGTGTTTGCATAGTTGTTATTCTACTGTACACACAAATTTGTCTCTCGTACTTAACATATAAACATTTTTCCATGTTATCAGTCTTGTACAGAATTTTATGGTTTACAACCTCAAAAAAAAAAAGAAAGAAAGAAAAAAAACTTGAAAGTCTTGAGCAGATGGCTCCTGAAAGATGAGACATTCTCAGGGGAAAGGAACTCAAGGGAAACAGTACTTTGGGAGAAAAAAAGATTAAAATTTAAGTTCAGAAATACTTCTAGATGTGGCAGAATAATTTTTTCCTGTTTTGCAAAGGTAACATACCTGTTGTTTGCCACAACCATGCCACTTTGTAATGCTCCTCCACTTAGGATGAACTGTGGCAATTCCCTTAACGACAGTGATTTTGTTTCTAGAACTAAAGTAAGTTGTTTTTCTCAATTCTTGCCTTCCTTTTCTGGTATATATTTATTGAGCACCAATGTTCTTTGACTACTCACTAACTGCCCTCAGCAAAGGCCAACTGTGTATCAAAAACTTTTTCATCTGCTTCCCCTTGCCTGTCATCTAGTACCTATAAAAAGGACGTTAACTCTGACATGTGGGCCTGATATCTCCTCAGCGCCTCTGCTATGCTGCTGCCTGCCTGTCCATCTATGACATCAATAACTTATAATAAATCTCTTGTAGAAGAACAGTCCACCTCTATGTCCCCCTTGAATCTAAGACCCAAAACCTTTCGTCTGTCCCACTTTGTTTATCTAGACTTTCTTTTTCTTTTGGTGGTACTGTGGATTGAACCCAGAACTTTGTACATGTTAAGAAAGTGCTCTACCACAGAACCATAAGCCCAGCCACCTCCCCCACTTTTTTAAAGTCAGAATCTTATGTACCACTGGCTGTCCTAAAATTTGCTATGTAGCCAAGGATGACCTTGAACTTTGGCACTTCCTATCTCTACCCCTCAAGTGCTTGGACTGCAGGTATATACCACCATGCTAATTTTTTTCTTTTAATTAAAATATTTTTATTTCATTTATTTATTTACTTTGTGTGTGTGTGTGTGTGTGTGTGTGTGTGTGTGTGTGTGTGTACACGTCAAAACAACTTGTGGAAGTCAGTTCTCTCCTTCCACCACGTGGATCCTTGGGATCAAACTCAGGTTGTCAGGCTTAGCAGCAGCCATCTCTCACCAACATGATGACCCAAGTTGGATCCCTCAGACTCACATGATGGAAAGAGAGAACCAACCAAAATGTTGTGCTCTGACCTCCTCATGCACCACGGCATGTACACATACAGAGAGACAGACACAGAGACAGAAAGAGGGAAAGAAGGACAGAGACAGAGACAAAGAGATAAGAAAAAAATAAAATTGGAAAGCAATTAGAAGGGATTTGGCCAGTTTGATTCCATAATAAGAATAAAGGACAACACTCAGAAAGACAAGTGATGTATGTTCTCTCTCATTTGTGGATCTTAGTTCCAAACCCTTAAATATAAGTATATCTCTGACCACTAATCAAAGAAGCTTCTTTATGCAACAGATAGAAACTATTAGAGAATTCCACAACTGGTCTCACACAGAGAACAAGTGTCTGAAAATGTCCAGCCCTTGTGGCTGGAAAGATGGTTTAGCGGTTAAGAGCACTAGCTATTCTTGAAGAAGACCTGTGTGTGAATCCCAGAACTGACATGACAGCTAACAACTGTCCATACTGCTAGTTCCAGGGGATCCAATGCCCTCTTCCGTACTCAACAGGCATTGCACAACATGAGTGCACTTATATACATGCAGGCAATACACACATATGTATTAAACAAAAACAATAAATAAAATATTTGTTAAAAGTGACACATCAACAGAGGAACCTCTACACTTAAGGCTCATGGAACATAGTGGAACAAGGAGTAGAGAGAATACTAACGCATCTCTTCATTCTCACTAGCAAAGCTTCCTCATGTAACAGAGGGTAGTTAACAGAGTCACAAATAGCCAAATGTAGAGAATACGAGACTATGAAGGGTATATCTCTGGACAGGGCTCTTATATTAAACTTCTACCACCCAGAACTCAGGGACCATTGTGAAAGAGGGGGCGGAAAGGCTATAAGAGCTAGAGGAGGTAGATGACCACAAGGAAACAGAGTTTTCCAGCCGGCTTGGAACTTGCTCATAAAAACTTACAGCAATGGTGGCAGCGTGCACAAGAGCCATGGAAGCTCAAACAAGAGAGATACCCAGTATAGAAGTGGGGAAATTGGTAAGAAACTAGAATCTTAGCTGAGGAACTATTGGTAACTGATCACTGCTAGTGAGGGAGAGTTCATATTCTTTAAGGGAGTGACAATAGATAGACTGACCAGGCTCCCGTGGATGGACTTTCACTAAGGGACATTTGGGGACACAAACTTGACTCAGTAGGCCTTAAACATATATGACAGAATGCATGAAATCTGGTGTGGGGGGTTATGAGTGAGTGCAGATAGGAGAGAAGGTGTAAATATGATCAAGATGTATTGTGTGAAAAGCATAAAAATTCAGTAGATTAAAACGAAGAAGAACAAAGGGCAAGAGGCAGGTGTGGTGGTTCACACCTATAATCTTAGCACTCAGTAGGCAGAGGCAAAGGATCATTAAGGTCAAGGCCAGCTTGGTTCACAAAGTGAGTTCCAGGCCAGCAGGGCTACTTACTGAAACCAGATCTTAAAAACAAGACAAATACCACTTGTCTGACCTCCCAGACAGGCTCTATGGCTTTCTTTCTTTCTTCTTACCATTCATCTCCTCAAGGCAGCTGCCAAGATTACCAGCTTGCCTGCTCTGAGGATTTCTTTTTCTTCAAAATTCTAATAAAACTATAAAAACTTTAAAAATGATAAAAGCCAAAATTTGTGGTGGAAAGGAGAAGAAAAGGAAGTTAGAATCAGATGCTAAGACATTATGGAATAAAGATTTTGGAATTTAACAGACCCTTGACATACAATTAGATAATATAAGCTCCAGTACAGAAGAGATTGACAATAATACTGGATCCATACTCTAGGGAAGCAAAACAGTCTAAGAAACTAGCTGAATGTTACCATTCTTCTGGATGTGGAAAGCAGAGTCATATGCAGGGGGTTGGGGACTTACTGTTGGGTTAATCAATATGAAGTTAAACTTCAGCTAATGCAAGGGACTCAGGGGACATGGAAATGTATGAGGATTTAGATTGGCTTCTCCTCATTTAAGAAACATAGTGGAGGGAGCTGATAGAGTGTGAGTTAGAAGTAAAATACGATTGAGTGTTCATAGCTCTAAACTGAGTGAGAGAACTCTTAATGAAGGTTGCACTGGCTCTGATAACCTCAACCCAACCCCTTATGTATGCCTTCCTATATTATAGAAGCTTGACAACTAAGCTGAATTTTGCAGATTCCCACGCACACCAGGTATTGGGCATGTTTTAGGTACCACCAGTCAGATACAAATACTTGAAGGGAGTACAGTTCCACATGAAAGGCAAGCAACATTCAGTGCATTCATTTCGCTGAGTCTGGAGCCAAAAGGTCAGGCGGCAGTTTCCTAATGCACCTATTCCAGTAAAGTACTCTAGTATTGAGAAAAAGAATACAAAATTGACTTCTTGATCTCCAGCTTCCTGATGCCCTGTACACAATGTCCATCTCCTGGAGCAAAATGCCTTCCTTCACTTCCTTTTTAATCATTTCCAAGATCTCTTCTTATTTTTCACTTGCTTATTTCTATATTTTATTTATTTATTTATTTATTTATTTATTTATTTATTTATTTATTCAGAGGCAGGGTCTAACATTGCCTGGACTGGCATTGAACTCGTTAAGTAATGAAAATGTCCTTGATTTTCTAAACTTCTATCTCCTGAATGCTGAGACTACAGGTGTGTACACTTGCCCAAAGTCTTAAGAATTCAATTATTATTTGAAAATCCACATAAATTCTCCTTTGAGACTCTAGTGAAACTATTATCTGTGAGCCCCAGTAAAATAAAAAGCAAATCAGAATATGATGGTTCAGGATATATGATTACATTAGATACTTTTTTATTATAAAGTAGGCATTTTTTTTTCTTCTTCCTGGTCTTTTCTTGGATATATTTTTACTCTAGCTTGGATTTGTCTTCCTATCTTCTATATGTCTCTTACCTTTACAGTTAGCAGTCTTATTTGATAACATATATACCACTAATATCCCTCACACAACATGACACCCATCAAAGGAATCCACATTATCTAATAGGACTGCAGTAATATACAGAGTAACATTGGTTTCACTGGCTTTTCTGTGTGCTATCACACCTAGGAGAAGTTGGCTTAAGAGAAGAATGCACTCACTCTTGAAAATCTGGTATAGCATTACCTAGAAGAAAGCACTCTGTTTTGGATTCTGCCTTATAGGATATGGTTTATACTCTCAATCAGGATGCCAATATATAATGCTGTTTCTTCCATAACCAGTGCACATGGGGCCAAGTATTACAATGTTATGAAGAGAATGTTACCTCGTGATCCCATTTACAAAAATATTTGCATTTTGCTCCTCATTTCCACAATACTGGGTTCTGCTATTTTAGAAGCTTATTATTTATAAGAGATTTCCATCGCTGGAAGCATAAGGTTAGAGTAAATATTTGTTTTGGTTCATGGTTTCAGAAATTTTAGTCCCTGGTCTCTTGTCCCTGATGCTTTGAACATATGTTTATTCAGTACATCATGACAGATAAGGTTGCTTTACCTCATGAGAGGTGAGAAGTAAAAAGAAAGAAGGGAAGGGGACACAATCTGAGCATTCCATTCAAAGGCAGGTCCCCAGTGACCTAAATTCCTTCGCTACCTACTAAGAGTTCCATTACTTCACAGGAGTGCCATAGGCTAACAACCAAGCTTTTAATATATAGATCTTTGGGGAACATTTCTAAATTATATTATTATCCCAGAGGTGAATATTTAGCACATGTAAAACAACAATGATTCCACTAGAATTAGAACTTCAGATTACTACTTCATGCCAGTAGACAAACAAACATAAAAGAGAATAAGTGCATTGGCTAAAATAATTGATCCTGATTGCTATTTACTGTGGTACATTATAGTGATTAACCACTGTTATTTCTCATTTACCCACTGAGTCTTCTTTCAGTGTAACAAAAATCATACTTGTGCATAGCTCCTTTTCTACATTGGAGAAAGGGTATGTACCTGAAAATGGGATTTATGAGTCATAGAATACGTTACTATTTAATTTTATGAGATGTTGTTATGGATTATATCTTGAATGTCCTCCAAAACTCACATGTCAAAGGTTTCATCCCCAATCCATCAATGTTCTAAGGAGAGACATTTGAATTGATTTACCTGACTCCATAACGGTCCATTTAAGGATTCATAATTTGATGGCACTATTGGAAGATGGTGGGAACTTTAGGATGTGGGGCCTAGTTGGAGGAAGTGTGCCACTGAGGGTGTTGGCTAGAAAGTTGGAATGTCTTTATATCCTTCTTTTCACTCTTTCTGCACTTCCTGGCTGCCATAAGATGTGTGATTTTGCGCTATCCTTTGCTCTCTGTAGTGGTTTTCCTTCCTTACCATAGTTATCAAAGCAACCAGCCAATCACATGCTGAAACTTCTCAAACCATGGTCTAAAACAAATCTTTCCTCCTTTCAGTTTAAGTTCTCCAGTATATAGTCACGGTGATGGAAAGCTGACCAATAGAAGGGGATAAGATGAAAGTTGGAAGGCAGGGTATAACTTTTCATTTATAAAATGCTCTATGGCTTTAATACAACCCTCACGTGTTGTGTCTTAAAGACATAATCCCCAAAGTTATATGTTGTTATATTTGAAGGAAGAATCTTTGGAATAGATACGATTATGATGACATTTGTAACTTTATAAGAACAGCTATCATCTTGCTTTTCTCCAGGTTGTGATATTACGCACCATGTTATGATGCAGAAATAAGACTGCTTCTGCTGAACAGATGCTGCTGCCATGCTCTTAGATGTCCACATAAAGAAATGTGAGTAACATAAACTTCTTTTCTTAATAAATTTTATAGTATCAAATGCGTTGATATGAAAATGGAAAATAGACTAGACAAATGGTTATTTCACTGACTTTTTATGGCTCCAATCTTACATTTGTGCTGGGAATATCAGAATATGCTCAAATTTGAGTGTTTAGGAGTACAAGATGGATTGTTGAGGGATAATGCATTGCTCAAGAGCTGTCATTGCATAGAGTTCGGGGTGGAGGGAGAGGCATGGAGGGGAGGGGTCTGGATTTGAATGGGAAATGTAAAAAGCTCAATAAAAAATGCTTTAAAAAAGAACTGTCAGGCCTTATATGTTTACAACAGCCATCAAATACTATATTTAATAAGTCATAGGATGCCAGAAGTGGAAGGCATCTTTACAGTCAGACTGTCCACAGTTAATCGGTATAGGGGTGTGGTAGTACAATGTGATGCCACATTTTGGCTATGTCTGAATAAAAAAAGCCTGACTTTTAGCATCCATTTTAGCCAAGGGGGACCCAAAGTGTTCTGAGAACTTGTTCCTTCAGAATTTTGTTGGAACTGTGCTCTAGAACAGTGTGTGCTGTCTTACTGAAAACATACATCTAGCATGAAATGGGGAAGTAAAAGCAGACCTTATCATCAGGGGATTATGACTCTTCTGACCTATAAAATTTTATGACAGCACACACATAACAACTAACTTGTTAATGTTATCAATTTAATCCCATCTATTGTTTGCAACACAAGTGGGATAATATGTTGCTTTAAACCAATCTCCCTGTTTGCAGTGTTTGATATGCAAAACATAAAGACACATATTCATACATTGTTCTGGGTCAGGGGAAAGGAAGGGTCATAATTTAAATGTTGAGGTTGCAAGAGGAGCACAAGGCTCAGTGAACTTGTCTACATTATAAACATGCTAAGATCAAATTAACTTTTTTGATTGCAAAGTTAAGTAAAAGCCATTGGTCTACAGCATGTCAGTATTATAAGTCATTCCCCCACAGCAGGAAATCAAGCCTAAGAGAGCTCAACCTATGAAGTAGACAGAACTGAGTACCTGTCTTCCATCTTGATCTTCTGGGCCCTCAGGGTATTTTTGTGGTGCCTGATCACATATTTACTTTTATTTTTCATACATGATACAACATGAAAACAGTTGTTGGGAGGCAAATTTTCATGAGTTTCTGCATGTTTCAAAAGAGCTTTTGGCACTTTGTCTTCTACCCAACAGTTTTTCATCCTTTATAAACATCTATGAAATGTCATCTATCCTGCTACTTGAAAGTAGAGAGTAAATTCTCACACACCTCATAGCTCCTCCAGTTGCAACACACAGTTTCAAAAGCTGTTAATAAATATTTTCAAGACAGCTGTCTTCTGTTCAAATTAGTTTTGGAGAGGCTGAGGCAAAATAAAATGAAACAAAACACTAAAGCAAAGATAAAAGTAATAGAATGCAGGTTTCCTTTCATATTTTGTAATAAACTAAAGATCATTATGAATTGCTTCCAGGCATTGGAATGGAGATCAGTGTATATTAAGTTACAATTATTATTTGAATTGGAAAATTGGCCTTTTCTCCTTTAATGCAACATTTAATTTTGCAAAGAATGATAGAATGAAATTAGTAGAAAGTGAGTATATGGTAAAAATAAGGATAGAAATGCAATTGAGGGGAGCAGTTTTCATATACCTTCTAAACCCAAATATGTTATAGCACTTTGACCTAAAGCAAGTGAATTAATTGGATTTGTCCATGGGTCAAATTCTAGATCCAGAAAGAGGGTTGTAGACAATGTGAAGCCCCTCAGTTTACATATGACACATTCAGACCTAGTAAGTGGAAGGGGTCAAGAAAACTTAAGTGTTCTCAACCACTCTGTCATGGTATTTCTCATACATGATCTCTACTTACGTCCTTTTGCTCATACGTAACTTAATTTTAGGGGCTTTGGAAGGTAAATGACATTTTGTCCAAATTATAATATCCTTCTATATGATAATCTGTTGAATATCTACCATACTGACTATAGACACTGTGAAAGACAAATTTTTGACATAATACACTGTGGTGGTTTGAATGAAAATGTCCCCCACAGGCTTCAACTATTTGGACATTTTGTCCCCAGATGGTGGCGCTGTTTTGGGAGGTTTTAGTAGGTGTGGCTATCCTGGAGGAAGCACATCACTGTGGGTGGGTGTAAAGAGTTCTTAAGCCTTGCAAGATCTCCAGTCACTCTCTTGCTTCCTGTGCCAACCTGATGGTGTGAGAGCTTAACTTCTGCTGCTCATGCTCCAGCCACATCTAGTCACCATGCCTCTCTACCATGATGGACTGTAATTCCCCTGGAACTGTAGGCTCAAATAAACTCTTTCTTCTACAAATTGCTCAGGTCAGTGTTTCTATCACAGCAACAGAAAAGTGACTAATACATAGACATAGGAGCACCCTCTATGTCCAAGATGATAGTCACAAGCCTGGTGGTTATTGAACACTGGATGACGGCTACCATGATTGAGAAATTGATTCTTTAGATTCATTAATTTTAAGTGATTATGGGCTGTGGAGAGATGAATCAGCCTTTAGAGTGGGGAGCCGCCTGCCGTCCCTGCAGACGCCATTACAAGATGGCGCTCACATCCGGTTCATGCTGAGCAGTAAATAAGTCAGTACGCATGCCCGAAGTAATTTTCCACCTTCTAGTCTCTGCCTACCTCGTGGCGTGATATGGGCTGATGAGTTTGCGACCAATCAAGAGTTGCCACGTCCAAGACGGGCTTACTAACCTATATAAGGGCTGGGTTTCCGACATTCGGGGTCTTCGCCCTGTAAGCTTATGCTCTCCCTCTCAAGATGCATTAAAGCTTTTCTGCAGAAGGATCCTGAGTGTGCCGCATCATTCTTGCTGGCGAGACGATAGCGCGGGACACCCATGACTCAGTTGGCTGTCATACACACTACCTCTGGAACAGCACAACATTGTCACATGCCTGTACTAGATCAGGATGCAAGGTCTAGGCTGGAAGAATGAATCTAAAAGGAAATGGCCAGATGTCTGTTTGGATGGATAAGCGCTCGTAGAGCATTCATATGAGCTTTCTATGCTGCCATAGGGTAGTAGATGACTTCTGATAACCACCTTGTACTTCATGCCCATTTTCATCAGTAATCATTCATTTTTTTTCTTATTATGACTTATCCAGTTGGAATATATCGTT
>NW_008341748.1:1766358-1770015 GCF_000622305.1 Nannospalax galili
AAAAAAAAGCAGCTAGAAACGATTACCACAGTCCCCTTGAGTGATGACCCCAATGGATGCTGGGTGCAGGAGATAAAATTTTAGCTGCAAAATTGTGACTAGAGGGAGTGAGGAATTCAACTACTAGAGTATGATAGTGGGTAGTTTCATGACAGAGGATGACTAACTTGAAATTCTTAACTCTCAGCACCCACTGAAAATGCATAACTTCTTACCATAGTTTCTAGTTAGGCTAAAAGAATTGGTCACTTCTTTCAGCCACAAAATGGAGATACTTGGAAGCCAGACTCAAAGATTTATCCCAAAAGTCACTTTCTTACATCAATTTATGACCTTCTCTAGCGCCTCAGGTGAAAGTTTCAGCTCTGAGTAACATGATGTTAAGTAGTTCCCACAATAGAGCATAAATGTGTGGGAGAACTAGGGTTAATTACTGTTCATATCTTCAAATATCAATGTACTGCCTCCCCTATCAATGCAAGAAAGGCTCAGAGTTTATTACAAAGTTAGCCCAAAAGAATTGCAAGGCTTTTTGACCTATATTTGCAAAAATCTGGGTGATATTCATGGCAATGTATTCTGAGGATGTTGGTAAAAGGGAAGAATGTGATAAGACCAAGCAGAATGTGTCAGTATGTACACCTACACCTACAAACAATCCTGAATTTGAGAGTGGCTTAGTAACTCTGTAGTCCATTGATGAAACTTGGATTCAATTGTGGCCTAGACCTAGGGTTATTTGTAGAAGCAGGGCAGAAAGATTTTAAGAGCCAGAGTTGTTGGACAACTACAAGGAAACAGTGTTTTCCAGACAGCAGGGCAATTGCACATATGAACTCACAGCAATTGTGATAGCATGCACAAGGCCTGTTCAAGCTCAAGCCACACAAAGTCTCAGCATGGAGGAAAGTGAAGGTAAGCACAAAGTCCCACCCCAGCTGAGGAGCTATTGGCATTTGGTAGCTGCTGGGACAAGAAGAGAGGAAGAGTCAGCTTCTTTAAAGGTGTGACTCTTGGTGGGTCAACCATACTCCAGGGCAGGTTCCAAACCCAAAAGCAGTTGCAGAACTCATATTGTACTCAATGGGTAAAAAATAAACATGAAATTAGGTGAGTAGGGAGGTAGGTGGATCTGGGAGGATTATATGAAGTTCTCAAAGAATTAATAAAAATATTTTAAAGCAATTAAAGGGGTTGGACAGATGGCTCCACAATTAAGAGCCCAGACTGCTCTTGCAGAGGACCCTGTTTCAGCTCCCAGCACCCACATAGTGGCAATAACCATCCATGACTCCAGTTCCAGGGGATCTGATTTCTTCTTCTGACATCTGTGGGCAATGCATGACATGGGTGCACTTACCTACATGCAGGCAATACACTTATACACATAAAATAATAAATAAATAAAATGTTTTTTTAAAAAAATGAAGGCCTGAGAGTGCCTGGATCCAGCCTCCACTTGGTGGTGAGCTTTCCCAAATCACACTGCGCCCAACCCCCTACATTGGGACCACATGTGGCCCCTCCCATTGAACCAGGGCTAAGCTTTTCTGCCCTCCAGAAGGGGCCCAGACCTTAGCAGGCTGCCTGAGTGCTTTCCCAAATTGTGCTGTGCGAATCCCCTACATTGAGACCACCTGAAGTCTATCCCACTACCCCAGGTCTAGGCATCTCTACCCTCTAGTAGGGACCCAGACCTTTGCAGACTGGCTGAGAAGGTCTAAAATGGGCTCCTATTTAGCGAGATTCCAAAATTGTGCTGTGACTGCTTGCTAATAGGGGTCCATGTGGGGAGCCGCCTGCCGTCCCTGCAGACGCCATTACAAGATGGCGCTCACATCCGGTTCATGCTGAGCAGTAAATAAGTCAGTACGCATGCCCGAAGTAATTTTCCACCTTCTAGTCTCTGCCTACCTCGTGGCGTGATATGGGCTGATGAGTTTGCGACCAATCAAGAGTTGCCACGTCCAAGACGGGCTTACTAACCTATATAAGGGCTGGGTTTCTGACATTCGGGGTCTTCGCCCTGTAAGCTTATGCTCTCCCTCTCAAGATGCATTAAAGCTTTTCTGCAGAAGGATCCTGAGTGTGCCGTGTCATTCTTGCTGGCGAGACGATAGCGCGGGACACTTTAGGAGCACTGACTGTTCTTCCAGATGACCTGGGTTTGGTTCCCAGCACCCACATGGCAGCTCACAACCATTGCAGTTCCAGGAAATCTGACATCTTTGTCTGACCTCTTCTGGCCTTTGTGGGCACTGCATGCACGTGGTATACTTACGCACATGCAGGCAAAACATACACATTAAACTAAAGTTTAAAAAATTTAAATATTTGAGATTTATATTTAAATAGCCCTATTTGGTTAATGACAGTGATAGTGGGTACTAGGGTGAATAGTGACTGGAACATGTACAGTGCAAGTCATAGGAATGTGAAGAGCTATTGGCAGCCAACACTGGATTCTGAACTCATTATTCATTTTTATCACTTTGATAACCAGCCATGATACTGGCATACATGTGTCAAGTATTCTTCTTTTATTCAGCAAGCATTTTTTCACATGTATAAAGGCTGTAAGTGGGGTGGAGTTATAAAGAACATCACTAAAACAGTTTTTAAAAAGGATCTGTGGGGCTGGAGTGATGGTTTAGCTGTTCACAGCAGTGGGCGCTGTCACAGAAGACTCAGCTTCGAATTCCAGCAGTCATATGGCGGCTAACAATTGTAATTCCAGTTCCAGGGGATCTAAAGTCCTCTTTTGGTCTCCATGGGTACTGCACAACACAGGTGGACTTACATACATGCAGGCATAACACACACACACATAAAATAAAAATTAAAAAAAAAAGAAAAGAAAAAAAAGGGGGGTTTGTATGGAAAGAAGAAGGTATCTCTGGAAATGGATTAAGCCCCAAATCTCGCGAGATTTATCACGAGAGCTGCAAGTCCCACGAGAGTTTGAAATCCCTTGAGCTCAACTGGGACCTTGGGTTTCTTGTCAGGACGCATACCACAGGGTTGCTTCTGGAAAGCTAGTACCCTAAATTATGCCCAGGCACAGAAGGAACATGTCCGACTACAGTGGACCGTGGAAAGTACCCTCCGAGATGACATCGGCTGATACAGGTTTCGGAGGCAAGAATCTTGACCCTGACTCCCCGCAAGAGCCTACTAACATGGCAGCCGCTCCTCCTCGCCCCATCTTTCTGGCTGCCGTTAGTCAGTGCCTGCTAGGCCTGTGGGCCCACAGGTACATTGTGCTGTTAGTGCTCTTTCTCTGGACACTGATAGTGGTGTCCTACCTTGGAAAACTGGGTAAGTGCTCCAGAGGAGGTTGTGATAGGAACATTGAGGAAAGAATGGGGTTGCTAGGGAAGGTTGGGGGCTGAGATGGAGATTTAGGCCTGTAGGGAGGAGAGTCGCAGTTTGGGGTGGGGATTGAGGCCTCTGAGGGAGATTTAGGGGTCGGGGTCGGGATTGAGGCCTGTGAGGGAGATTTGGGGGAGGGCCGGTGCCGGGATTGAGGCCTGTGAGGGAGATTTGGGGGCGGGGCTGGGGCCAAGATTGAGGCCCGTGAGGGAGATTTGAGGGCGGGCCGGGGCCGAATTGAGGCCTGTGAGGGAGATTTAGGGGCCGGGGCCAGGATTGAGGCCT
>NW_008341748.1:1770790-1788470 GCF_000622305.1 Nannospalax galili
GGTTGGGGGCTTGGGGGGGATTTTGGGGGGGGGGGGCGGGGGCGGGGGCCGGGGCCGGGGCCGGGATTGAGGCCTGTGAGAGAGATTTAGGGGGCGGGGCCAGGATTGAGGCCTGTCAGGGAGATTTGGGGGCGGGGCCTGGGCCGGGATTGAGGCCTGTGAGGGAGATTTAGGGGGCGGGGCTTGGGCAGGGATTGAGGCCTGTAAGGAGGAATTGAGAAATGTAAATGTGGATCTGGAGGTTATTGAGGTCTGTGAGGTGGGGATTGAGGGGATGGGAGGCCTGTGAGGGAGATTTAGGGGCCGGGCCGGGACTGAGGCCTGTAAAGGGGCAATTGAGAAATGTAAATGTGGGTTTGGTGGTTATTGAGGTCTGTGAGGCAGGGATTGAGGGGATGGGGCAGGGACTGCAGGTAGGGTGGGATTGAGGCCTGAGATAGAGATTGGGGAATGGGATGGAATTGAAGTTTGTGACGTGGGGATTGTGGGGGTATGGGGTCGGGGATTGTGGAGTGGAGTGGGAATGAAGCCTCTGAGGTGGAGATTGAAGACTGAGATAGAGATTGGGGGCGTGGGGCTGCAGGTGTAGGGTGCTGTGGGTTGGTGTGGGGTGGGTGTTGGGTCAGGAATTGAAGCCTATAATGTGGGATTCAGGCTTGTGAGATAGTGAGTGGGAAATAGGGTGGGGATTGAGGCCCGTGAAGCTAGAATTTGGGGTGTCGAGCAGGGCTTGAGGCCTCTAGGTTGGGAATTGAGAACTATGAGGTGGAGATTGGGGTACAGGGTAGGAATTGAAATCTGTGAACATGGGATTTGGGTTGTTGGGCAAGGATCAAGAACTGGGGTCTGTGAGGGGAGAATTGAGGCCCGTGGGGTGGTGATTGGGGCCTGGGAGCAGGTGTTTGAGGTCTGTGGCTAGGATTTGCGGGGGGGCAGGTCAATGATAGCGGCCTGTGGGGGATTTTGAGCACAGTGGGACATTCAGGGGCCGGGTTTCAATAAGTCTCCAAGCATTAATGATCTTTTAAAGGCATATTTGCCTTTTAAGTGTGTACAGAACAGCAGCAGAATATGTGATGTTAAATATTTGTTAATTTCAACACTTTTTTCATCCCATAGCAGAACTACATTCTGATTATTAATACCATCCAAAATGTTACAAGGTTAAAATGCAAAACATTTGTTTGTTTAAGCAAAGGTAATTAACTATTAAAATATCATTGAAAGGGTGAATGTTTACATACCTGGATTAATAATTTCAGGTTTTTTGTTGTTTATTTGGTTTTTGTTTTTTTGATACAACATTACCCTGTAGCCACAGCTGGCCTGCAATCCCTGTGTAGACCAGGCTGGCCTTGATCGCACAGAGATCTGCCTGCCTCTGCCTCCCAAGTTCTGGGATTAAAGGCATGTGACAACATGCCAGGTTCTTAATTTCACTTCTGAATGCTTTTCAGATTCTCTGTCTACACCTCGTAAATTCTCATGGAACAGTCAAGATCTAGAAGATACTTTCAAGTTGGAAATTCTGTCGAAATTTTTCTTTCCAAAAAGTGAGTTAGTTTATTTTTCTACTTAATGTCGCTGTTTTAAAAACAGTAGTTAAATACTTACGAGGCAATACACACACACACACACACACACACACACACACACACATTTTAAACATTGGAGTGGAACAGACCTGAGTTTGAGTCTTGACTCTGCCCTTTGCTTTAATAAAGCAAGATAATCTCTCTGGACCCCTGTGTTCTCATCTTGTAGTGGAGATGTACATCACCAGGAATGGGGAAGATAAACTAGAACAATATTTACAAGGCAAATGGGGAAGATTAAGGCTTCCATTTGTTATTTTTCATAACAAAATGTTTCCTTCAGAAACACTTAATGCCTTTTCAGTTTACCTGAGTAGCATGGCCTGATTTAGTAACTGACACAGTATTGTAACATTGATGTTTTCTGTGGCATTAAGCGGGGTACAGTGTGGTTCTGTTGTTACAAACGACAACAGATGTTTCCCCATCTGTGTTAATGATAAAATGTCTAGGTTTCAAGTCCCATTATAGTTTTGTGATTCTGTATGTAGTGTTTTTATCAAACACATGATGACCCCTGAGAATTATTAGCCACAAATAAACACATTTCATCTTGTATAGCATGTGTGCTCTTTCAAGAAGTTGCTCACAAATCAGCATGTGAATTATAAGATAAATGTGTTATGAAAAAACATGAAGAATTTATTCTAAGAAAACCTGGTATATGTATCAAAGAACAAAATGGTATCCATTGTTTAATTCTATACCATACTACTGAATTCTTCTGTGTAAAAATCTGTTTATCCAGTGATCTCATTAAGTAGCACCTGCTGCCAATATGAATAGCAAAATAAATGTTTATTAAAATAAATTAAAAATACTGCTATGGTCAAACTGAGTGAACAAAATAAATCTGGGAAGGTGTTATGTTGGATAGGCTAAGGAATGATTTACTGACTACAGCAATAAATGGCCACTTAAGCTTTAAAACTTGGAAAATAGCAGGTATAAATTGTCAAATTCTTACTCAGATGATTACATAGTAGAAACACTGAAGCAACCTTTAAAAATACTCCAAATCAAATGTCTTCGTTTTAACAAAATTGTCCCAGCCTGACACAAGAAATTGAGTCAAAATCTATGGGATTTTCATTTGTTTTCTTCCAATTAAATTGTTTCCTTTTTATATTTATTTTATCTATTTTTAAATTTTTATTGAATTTTTGTGTATTTCATACATAACATCTTAATTATTGTTATACCCCTCCCCCATCTGCACCCTCTGATAGCCCTCCCCATTCAAATTTCTTGCATTCTGTCATTTATATTAAGGCCTACTGAGTCAAGTTATATCTATTAATTTTTATTTATTTATTTTTTAAGACAGGGACTTTTGTAGGCCAGGCTAACCTCGGACTCAATATGTACCCAATGATGACCTTGACCTTCTGATCCTTCTGCTTCTACTTCCAAAATGCAGGGATTACAGGCATGTGTCACCAAGTCTGGTTTTACATGGTGTTGAGGATCAATTCCAGGGTTATGTGCACTTTACACAATCACTGTACCAACTGAGCCCCATCCCCAGGCTTGTTTCCTTTTTAAAGAAATATGACACCTAGATTAGTTCAAATCTTTTAAAACATAGGTTAAATATTTATTAAAAGAACGTGTTGTCTTCTAGTAACGCAATAATTATGAAATACCTAGTGGAAGGAATTTTGAGTGTTCCCAACATAAAGAAACAATGAATGTTAAAGGTAGTGGATGTACCAATTACTTGAAATAATTATCATATACTATATATGTGTGTTTCCATGTCACTGTTTCCTATAAATATGTGAATCATGGTGTGTTTGTTCTTTCTGTGATTCTGAGCCATTTTCTCCATGTCACTTTAAAAAATATTTTAATTATCATTTTTATTTTATGTGTATGAGTATATTGCCCTCATGTATGTAAATGCACCTCTGTTGTGCAATGCCTGCACAGGTCAGAAGGGAGCATCAGATTCCACTGGAACTGGAGTTATGGATGGTTGTTAGCCACCATATGGGTGCTGGGAACTGAATCTGGGTCCTCTGCAAGAACAGGCAATGCTGTTAACCATTGAGCCATCTCTCCAGCACCTCCATGTCATTTAAAAAATATTTTATTTTATGTGTATGTGTGTATCGCCTGTATATGTAGAGGAGGGTATCGGATCCCCAGGAACTGGAGTTACAGATGGTTGTTAGCTGCCATATGGGTGCTAGGATTTGAACCCAGGTCTTTTTCAAGAACAGCCAGTGCTTTTTAACTGCTGGTCATGTCTCCAGCCCTCTCCATGTCATTTGCTAATTTGTTTTTTTAAAAACTAAAATGCAAAGGAATAGGTTTCATTATGGAATTTTCAGAGTTTGCTTTTGTTGGTCTTTAAGTCTTATCACTTTGCCCTACTCCTGCAGGTCCCCTTCTCCCCTCCCCCACGCCCCTCTCCTTTTGCTTTCATGTCACATATATTCAGTTTTCTCCTCTTGTTTTCTTTTTCCTCCTCTTCCCATTCCCTTAAGACCTCTTTTCCCATCTCATAGTCCCCTTTCTAGTCTCATACCCCCACATACATACAAATGTGTAAAAATTTAAATCTAGTATGTAAATATGAGAGATAACGTGGCATTTATTTTTATGAGTCTGAATTACGTTGGTGTTAATATAATTGCTAGTTCCAGAGGCTGGAGAGATGATTTAGCAGTTAAGAGCACTTACTACTCTTACAGGGACTCAGGTTTGATTTCCAGCACCCATATTGTGACTAGCAACTGTCCATAACTCCAGTTGCAGGGGATCTAATGCCGTCTTCTGACCTCTGTGGGCATTACATGACATGAGTGCACTTATGCACATGCAAGCACATAAAATATAAACAGACATAAAATTAAAATAATGAAATATTTTAATGTAATTGCTAGTTCTCTCCATTTTCCTGTAAGTATGATTTCAGATTTTTTTCATTTCTTTCCTTTTTAAATTTTTTTTTGTCTTTGAGACTGGGTCTCCCTGTAGCCCCAACTGGCCTAGAACTTGCTATGTACACCAGGCTAGCCTTGAACTCAAAGAGATCCACTTGCCTCTGCCTCCCAAGTGCTGGGATTAAAGGCATGTGCCGCCACACCTGACTTTCCTTTTATAATTTTTAAATTTATTTTAATTTTATGTGTATGATTGTTTTGTCTTCATGTATGTAAATGTACCATGTGGATACCTGTGGAAGACAGAAGGGGCCTATGGATCCCATGTATTACAAGAAAGAGAGGAATCAAAGACCTTCCTTCTTGCCCAGAGTAGTCTCTTAAAAATATTCTTTCTGGGGACTGGTGAGATGGCTCAGCAGTTTAGAGTACTGATTTCTCTTACAGAGCAGAGGACACGAGTTCAGTTCCCAGCACCCAAATGGCTACTAAAAACTGTACTTTTTTGTTTGTTTTAATATTTTATTATTAAAAAAAATTTTATTGAGCTTTTGTACATTTCATACAGGCGTTCTTAATCAAATTTAGACCCCTCCCCTGTCAATGCCCCCACCCCTGCCGTACCTCATGCATTCCATCATACATGCTAAGTCCTATCCAGTGATGCATTTGGTGCAGATTCATCCACTGGAGTCTAATTAGTCTATCTAGAGATTATAAGTAAGGTCTACTCTCCATCACCCAGTAGTAATCAGTCTCCAACAGTTCCAAGGCTAGGGCCAGACTGCCAACTATTCCCCTTGCTCCACTCTGAGCCCTCCTTGTCTGATTGAGTTGGCATGGATCCTGTGCTCAATGGCACCATTGCCACAAGTTCACTTGTGCAAGCTTCCAGTGGCCTGAAAGCCTCTGCTTCCCTGTGTTCACAAACCAGCCCTGGCTCTTACAATCTTTCTCTTCCACAATGGTTCCTGAGCTGTGCATGGGTGAGGTTTTATATAGGAGTCCCATCCAAGGATACATACTCTGCAGTCTCTTACTCTCTGAAACTTGGCCAGTTGTAGCCTTGTGTGTGCATTGCACTCTGTTGTATAAGAAAGCTTCACTGCTAAGAGTTGAAGGATGCAATAGTTTTCTCTCTACTCCTTGTTCCTATATGTTCTATGAGTCTTAGGTGTAGAAGTTCCACTGTAGATGTGTCCCCTAGGACTGAGCATCTCTTAGATGTATATTTTCTGTGTCTGACCATTTGTGGAAGTCTGCAGTAGCCTCCATTTGTTGCAAAAAGTACTTTCTTTGCTGGGTGGTGTACAGTATGCTTGTCTGTAAATATATGGATCCATATTTAGCATATAGTAAGAAATTTCATTTATCTAGAGATATGACAGAGATAGGTTTTCTCTAGGATCTAGGACCTCTCCAGCCATATGTATTTGGCTTTGTTTACAGTGCCACCCATGAGTTTATCCCCACTGAGAGGGTTTTAAGTCTAATTAGATAGCTGTTGATCCCCCCCCATCCCCAGATAGTACTGCCACTTCTGCCAGAGGTAGTTTGCTGTGCTGGTCATTATGGTTATTAGTCTTTAGGGCTGGGTTGGACCACTAATTGATTTTCTCCCTTAGCAGCTTGCATAGTAGTCTCTAGAACTATGAGAGCTAAACTTGAGGTAGAAGGCTTCCAGGTCACTTCCTGTTCCATTGCTCCAAGTCCTATGTTTTAGGTATGTCCTGTCTTCAACAGTTCTGGTAGATAACCAAGAGCTCTGGAAATAGCCTGTGTTGTTTTGGGAGTCTCTTGAACTACTCTGACCAACCACTCAAAGGGCACTCTCTCTTCTCTGGCACTGTGCTCCTTGCCATACAGCCCCCAGGTATACATATGCACTAATGTTCAGACACTGTATGTACATTTCTCAGAGGGTTCTGGAACCAACATACTTCCCTCTGGGTTTCCTAGCCCTCCCCCCAAGATTCATTTATCTCTACTCTCTCTTCTCCCCATCCAACCCCCTTCCTCACTCAGTCCAAATGCCCCATTATCTCCACCCTATCCCCAGTAACACCCACCCCCCACCATCCCCCTCCATGGAAATTGTGAAATAGTGCTGATGGAGAGAAATGCACCATGAAGGGAGCCTGTCTCATGTCTTCCTAGGTCCTGACTACTGTAATCTGTCATCCTTTTCTGAATGTGTATCATCAAAAACAGAGCATTCTGGATGGAGTGCCACCTAGGGGAGGAGAGTCACTTTGGGCCTCACAGAATTAAATAATACATTGCCTAGAATATATAGTCACAAAATGGTATAGTCTCACAGGTGTCTAATGTTCAGAAAATGAATATCCAGGTCCTCTGATAATGCATTAAATATGTGGCCTTACTTGAGTTACATTAATTTTCTTTTACCTATTTATTTTTTTATATTTTGATTGATTTATTTTAATTTTATGTGTATGAGTGAAGTGTGCCCATGTTATGCAGTGCCTATGGAGGAAAGAAGATGGCATCAGACCCTGGAACTAGAGTTATGAACAACTGTCAGCTACCACGTGGGTCCTGGGATTCAAACCTGGGTCTTCTGCAAGAGCAGCCAGTGCTCTTAATCTTTCCAGCACTTCCTGTTTAGTTTTAAACTAGACACGCTATAAAACTCAATTTGAGATTTTGTTGTAATAGTTAGTAGTAATGTGTGTAAAGTAAGGTACCTCTGACCCAAAATTGCATAATGAATGCTAGCCATTGTTATAAATACCTTAGCATCTGGAATGACAATCTGTAAAGGGGAAAACGGTAAATGATACTTAGTTGTCACACATTGTAAATAATTGTTCTTTGCTGATCTGGAAGGGCTTTAGTGTGATCGTAAAGTATTTATTTTATTTTTCTTGAGATAGGGCCTCCTGGTAGCCCCAGATGGCCAGGAAATTGCTAGACATCTGTGTGCCTCTACCTACACAGTGCTATGATTAAAGGTGTGCACCACCACAGTGAGCAACTCCAGACTTTTAAAATTCATAAGTGATAAGCCAGGCATGGTGGTGCACACCTTTAATCCCACGACTGGGGAGGTAGAGGCAGGCATGTGCTATTGAGGCCAGCCTGGTCTACATAGTGAGTTCCAGGCCAGCTAGGGCTACAGGGAGACCCTATCTCAAAACTAACAAAAAATCTGGAGTTGTTAGTGGTATAGAAGACTAAGCTGACCCTGTTCTGGCCTTAAGACATATTGTGAGCATTCTGGTATATTATACTTTTAAATTGTGCTTGTTTCTCTTCTGTTTCTTAAAAATTAGCTGTTAAGCCTTTTAAGTCTTACATTCAAATATATATGACTTTGCTGTAGTTGCGTGGAGTCTTGATATGCATGCCATAAGTTATTGCCTTTTCTAAAATTAAAGAATCATATCTTAAGATTATGGAAGAGGGGGCAGAAAGACTGTAAACGCCCAGAGGACCAGGAGGCCTTCAATAATATATTGTCTTCTGGACATTACATGGATGTTGAGAACCTTATGGACTCTGAACCATAAGGTTGCCTGCACAAGATCTGCCCAAGACCATACCAGTCAACATGCCACTGGATGGGGAAAAAATTCACAGGGTTCCATCCCTAGTTGAAGAAGGAGAGTCAATGGCTGAGGAGGGAAGGAGAATCATATTTCTTCCATAATAAATATCATGATAGGCTGCCCACGCCTAAGTGGTCAGTCCTAAACCCGTGTACATATGGGCAGCAGTAATTGGACTCAGTATATTTTTGTGTGTATAATTATAAAGGTAGAGAATATGCATTTGAGAAGGGAATGTGGGAGGCATGAGAGTACTTGGAGGTGAGAGAGAGAGAGGTGGAAATGATGTAAATATAATGTACTCATATATGAAATTACCAGAAAAGCATTTATAAAAGGAATCGTATCTTAAGCACAAATGGATGGATCTTAAATATTACAGACTCCATATGGTAAATATACACAAATAGGCTAATACCAACAGTATCACCTGGCTCTCTGGCAGGAAAAACTTGCTTATATTCATTCTTCATGGATTTAATGTGTTTTTGTAGCTTAGTAAAATCGAGACTGTATCTGTGATATTGTTTTAATTAAATACTAGTTTACAAGGCATTGGCCTGTTTCTTAGTTCCTTCTCTGCTACGTTTGTATCACCACTATTTAGCTCATGACTTACAGTTCTTTTAAAATTATTTTACCAGGCTAGGGATGTATCTCAGTTGGTAGAATGCTTGACTACCACATACAAAGCCTTGCACTGCTTTTGAGTCCCTGCACTGCATGAAACTGGGAGTGGTGGTGCTCACCTGTAATCGTGCACTCAGGAGGAAGAGGCAGGAAGAACAGTAATTTCAGGCTATCTTTGATTGTATGCCAAGTTTGAGGCCAGCCTGGGATACTGGAAAACCTGTCTCATAAAAATTATTTTAGCAGCTGGGAGTGGTGGCACATGCCTTTAGTTCAAGCACTTGGGAGGCAGAGGCACGTGGATCTCTGTGAGTTCGAGGCCAGCCTGGTCTACATAGTGAGTTCCAGGCCAGCGGGAGCTACAGGGAGACTGTCTCAAAATGTGACCCCCCCAAATTATCTTAGCTATCATTTGTTAAGTAGTTGTGTATTGCTACAGTTTAGTTGCTATTAAAAATGTACTGTTATATAACTGGTAATTTTAACTCATATTTACCTATTCTAACTTTTTAAAATACATTCATCATTATTTATATATGCTATCCTATCTTTTGAATATACCTTTATGCCAAGTTTGAGGCCAGCCTGGGATACTGGAAAACCTGTCTCATAAAAATTATTTTAGCAGCTGGGAGTGGTGGCACATGCCTTTAGTTCAAGCACTTGGGAGGCAGAGGCACGTGGATCTCTGTGAGTTCGAGGCCAGCCTGGTCTACATAGTGAGTTCCAGGCCAGCGGGAGCTACAGGGAGACTGTCTCAAAATGTGACCCCCCCAAATTATCTTAGCTATCATTTGTTAAGTAGTTGTGTATTGCTACAGTTTAGTTGCTATTAAAAATGTACTGTTATATAACTGGTAATTTTAACTCATATTTACCTATTCTAACTTTTTAAAATACATTCATCATTATTTATATATGCTATCCTATCTTTTGAATATACCTTGTCAAATGTTTTTCTTTTTTCTTGCATTATAATTATTTTATTACAGAAAATACTTATTAACCATGCTAACTATTCTTTCTTGGATTTCTCTCAAAGCCTGCATCGTAAGGGATAATCAGGAGATCAAGCCTTGCAATAAGGAGCTGTATCTCGGCAAGGCTGAGTGTTTGAAATTCAAGTGCTGTTTTTCTTTATCTGGGACCAACATGTCATGCTATGCTCCACTAAGAGATAGTAAGTTCATCTTACCTCATTTATTTATTTTTTTTAAATAGAAAAAAAATGAATAGTAAAACAAGTTAAACAGGTTGTAAAGTTTTAAGTACATCTTTAGATATTCTAGCTTAACATGTCTAAGGATCTCCCAAAGCTAGACTATTGGTCTCCTTTAGAAATTCCTGAGGTAGGGCTGGAGAGATTGCTCAGTGGTTAAGAACACTGGTTATTCTTGAAGAGGACCCGGGTTCATATCCCAGCAGCCATATGGCAGCTAACAGCTGCACATAACTCCAGTTCCAGGGGATCTGACGGCCTCTTCTGTCCTCTGTGGGTGTTGCATGACTGGGTACACTTACCTACATGCAGGCAATACACTCATATGCATAAAATAAAAATAATAAAATTAAAAATTAAAAAAAAGAAATTTGTGAGGTAGCTATAATTCTTTTCTATAGCAATTTTCCTTAGATGGTAGCTAACCATTCAAAATTAGTGTTACCTCTGTGATATTTTTTAATCACTACCTTGTCTCTCAAGGCTTCTGGGCTGCTCTATGAGGTTTCACCCTCAGTGCTGGGAGCAGATACTATAAAGGTATATAAGGGAGTGTAATAGCTAACATTCTTCTTGCTGTGACAAAAAAAAAATACCTGATAGAAAGGACTTAAGTGAGGAAGGATTCATTTTACTCACAGTTTCAGAGGGGTCTGTCCATCACTGTTTGGCTTCATGTGCCATGGGAGCAAGTCATGGAAGGAGGAGAGCTAGCTGTTGGCTTCATAATCAAACAGGAAGCAGAGATGGCATACAGGAGAAGGCCATGGCAAGATATACTTCCTCCAACTGGGTACCACTTCCCACTGCCAGTAGTATGTTATGAATCTAGCAAGTGCTTAAATTAAACCATTCATTTATTACATCAGAGCCTTCACAATCTTAGCTGTGTGGTGATGTTCTTACAGATACACTCAGAGGTATGCTTCAATAATCTAGGCTTTTTAAAAATCCACTCATTTGACTATCAGCATTCACTATCAAAGGGGATAATACCTTTCTTGCTCATCATAAAGGGCCATGGTTGATATCCCTAGATCAAAAGAGAAGGGGAGAAAATGATCACAAATATATTTGATCAAAGTTTTATGGGCTGTTAAGGTTATCAGAATGAAGACTCAATAATCAAGGCAAATATTTATATGCTAAGACTCCATGATGCATAGACACCCATGTAGAAATATGATTAGACAAAAGTGTGTCACCTAAATGGAGAATGCTGATACGACCTGTTCAGAGTTTTCCTACACTCTCCGTGGACTTCCTTGCTCTTAGATATAGGGCTCAGGACCTTTTCTGAAATAGAGGTCATAGACCTACTATCAAAAAAGTAAGTCTATTTCTTCCCTTTTCCCCTTTCTGCTTTTCCCCTTTCCCCTTCCTCTTCCCTTTTGTTCCTGTCTTTTGATATGTAGTTTCATGTAGCCTAGAGTGGCCTCCACTTTGCTGTATAGTCGAGGTTGAGCTTGAATTTCTGATTCTCCTACTTCAACCTTTCCAGTGTTGGAATTATAATCATGTGCCACAGCACCAGGCCGATAGGTAATTTCTTTATGGCTAGCTTCAAGATTGAAAGGCAGAGGAAGAATAAAATAATACTGTTAAGCTTATGGCTGGCTTTTCTCTGGCTTTTCCTCAAGGCGAAACAGGAGATAGGATCAGTGAAAAGTGAAAATCAGAAAGAAATTTGGCTGTTATTTTTAATGGGACAGGGTCTCATGTATCCTAGGCTGGCCTTGAACTCAAATTTGCCATGTAGCAGAGGATGACCTCCTTTTGCCTCTGCCTCCCAGGTGCTGGGATTACAGACATGGACCACCACACCTCATTATTTGGTACTGAGGACCAAAACAAGACCTTCAAGCATGTTAAGCAAGCACTCTACTAACTTCTTGGCTTCTGAGGCTATATCTGAAGCCTTCACTTGGGGTATTATTTTAGAAGTAGTCCCAATAATACCATTTGGACATGCCTTAGCTTACTTTTTTATTCCTAGTTTATTTTCCTGAGTAGAATTCTTCCCATTTAACTTCTCTTCAACAACTTGGCATGTAGTAGTAAATGTGAATGTTTCTTGGTAGACCTGTCTACTAGCTTCTCTTTATTCCATTCCTTTTGAATCATATTCTTCAGATTTTTTTTTCATGGCTGGAGAGATGGCTCAGTGCTTAAGAGCACTGGCTGTTCCTGCGGAGGACCAGGTTCGATTCCTAGCACCCACATGGCAGCTAACAATGGTCCATAACTCCAGTTCCAGGGGAATCCAATGACCTTTTCTGACCTCCATGGGCATTGTGCTACATTGGTGCACTTATATGAAGGCAATACACTTATCTATACTCATACACATAAAATAAAAATAATAAATTTTTTAATCCCAAAATTAAAGAACTAGCATACCTGTCTTTATTTTTTCTATCTTCATTTTATTAATCAAGACATACTATCAGTTGGTCCCATTTTAAATGAATGTGATAGAGCACTAAGAAATAATGTAGAGTCCATGCAGAACAGTATCTTAGATTTATGTAGTTCCTAGTCAAGGTGAACTTCTTTTTTTTGTACATCTAATATTAATAATGAAAATTAAAGCCTAATTATGAATCTAATATCACAGTTTTAACACTGCCACATGTTATTTAGAATTTATTTATCAGCTTACTATTTCTAGTATGTGTGCAGAGACATTTGGTTCATTTAGAGGGGAAAACAATTCCCAACCACATTAGAATGCACTTCCCAATGAATCTGAAGCTAAAGAATGCTTATTCACTTGCAAAAAGTTTGGTTCCTTATTTGAGTGCTTTGTGATTTGGAAGTAAACAATAAAGAAGCGTTTTTACGTTTTTACCAAGTTAACTGTTCATAGATTAAGTTGGTCCTCAAATGCTCTAGGATGTATAATGTATGAGCATGGAAAAAGTACACTGAAGGCCATAGGAAGAAATATATATTATGCATCATGATCATACTGTTTTGTTGGTCGATTATTCTGTTCAGCTATCGTGGGGGACACAATTTGAAAGTAGCTTTTAGTTGAATTTTAAGAACTCTTACCTATAGAGTAACAAGAGTGTTTGCCTTTCATAGAAGAATACATCCTCATTTTATCTTTATTAACTGATATTTTTTATAGAGACTATGAAATAGTTCATATTTGCTTCTCTTGCCTAAGTCATAAAAGTAATGGTGTATATTTAAACCAACAGAGCCTACACAAGTGTTCCACATATTTGTGTTTACTTCATTCAGCGTGATAATCCTGGGATTTCTCCCTATTTGTTGCTGTTGCCGTTGCTACAGGAGGTAGGTGAACATAAACTTTGATTTGCTGGTTGCTAAGTATAAGAGGATGTTTGTGTATGGACACATTTATTCAAATGTTTGAAATATGCTTGGTATTATGTTTGGGTTCCTTTTGTTGACTGGAAGGTAGATTGAGAAAAACAAAACTAGAAGAATTACCATACTTTTTTAAGAACATGTGTTACTTTGCTTTTTTACAAACTTGAGATGTCCTCTTCAGTATTTTCTACTTATTCTGTCATCAAACAAAATCCTAACTACAAGGCTGGAGTTGGAGTAGCTATTAACTGTAAATCAGAGGAATTTCTGAAAGTGCTAGTCTGCCATTGGTCTTCTACCATTTGTTGTCAAGACATTGTTCTAGTGTTTTTTTTTCTTTTTTGGTCTTTTTGAGACAGGGTTTCCTTGTAGCCCCAGCTGGCCTGGAACTCACTATGTAGAGCAAGCTGGCCTTGAACTCAAGAGATCCATTGTGTGCTGGGATTAAAGGCGTGCACTACCATGCCTGGCTTCCATTGTTCTATTTTTAACAGAAATTGTGTCAGATTTCTTCTTAGAGCTGTGTACAAAATCCCAGTGGAAAACTAGTGTGATGTCTCCAGATTTATTCCTTTTTAATAGATTCTTACTCACTGAAGCAGGGTGGATATAAAGGTACACAGCAGAGCCAGAACTAGTACAAAAGATGAGGGAGGACTAAGGATGTACTTAATGGTACAGCTCTTCCCATATGTGAGATCCAAGGTTCAGTTTCCAGCACTGAAAAAAAATGCTAGGCAGTTGGGAGCATAGCATTTAGAGAAGTCTCACTTTCAGGTTCAAGTATAGGGTCAGTACAACCGTGACTCTGAGAATAAATGCCTACCTCGATTTTCTGGGACTTTAATAGAGAAGTTGGTTACAGATGAAGCATTTCTGATGTTTTATTCAAGTTGATGGGATTTTGTAGTGATGAGCTACAAAGAAATTGGTTTAGATTTCATTGGAAAATTTATAGACGACATACAGTTTCTGTAATAATTGTCAAGGTTTTGCTTATAACTTTAGCACCTCTTATTTTTCTTACTATTTGTATTTTATGTCTATGAGTGTATTGCCTGCATGTGTGTAAGTGCACCCATGTCATGTAGTGCTCAGGGAGGTCAGAAGGTCTCAGATCCCCTGGAACTGGAGTTACAGACAGTTGTTAGCCACCATGTGGGTGCTGGCAATCAAACCCAGGTCCTCTCCAAGTGCAGACTTAACTGCTGAGTCATCTCTCCAGCCACCTTTAACAGATCCTTGTTTTATTTAATATATTTTTTTTGTGAAAATGAGGGTTGAACGTGGGATTGTGTGCGTGCTAGAGAAATGTGTTGTTGCTGGGGACAGTGCTATCCAATGAGGCTGTATCACCTGCCTCTTTTTTACTTTTTATTTTCAGGCAGGATCTCACTGTCTTGTCCAGCCTGGTTTTGAACTTATTCTGTAGTTCAAGTTGGCCTTGAATTTGTGCCTTCCTTTCTTAGCCTCCATGTAGCTAGGATTACAGGCCTGAACCACAAGGCCCAACTATAACAGACCATTTTGAATCCTCTCTTAAGTGGCATCATTTTCAACTCTCCCAGTTTCTATCCAGGCCACTTGTTTGCTCAGATTGAGAGTAGGAATGGATTTTTTTTTGGTCTCCTTTCCTTCAAAGCTTGCTTACATATAAAAAATAGCCTATGAATAAAGGCAAAATCTTTGTTAGAATTCTATAGCTAGATTTATGCCTTACAATTTAGAAAGTCTCTGGATAATAAGGTTGGTATGATTTCATTATGAAGCTTCTGTTATGCATTTAGCAATGAATTTTTATGAAGACGTTCAGATCCATTGGGTACTTTTCTTTAAAATGAAATCCAACAATTATTCCTTAATGATAACGTACTTTTTTAATATAAAGCAAACAATTTGGGAGACTCGAACAGCACTATCAATGAGAATATATACTGTATACCATATGTTTTGTCTTTCTGTGTTATTTATTTTGTATATGAGTGGTATGCTCCTGTCATTGCTAGCTTCTTGTCATGACTCTGGAGCATGTGGTCTTTTCACCTAAGTGTTTACCTGAAGTTTTAGAAACAGTGGATAAAGAATGGGGCAATGTCAGATTTTCCTGACAGGCTGCTTTTAGAAACAAGGGGAATAACTGGATGAAAATGGAGACTAGGAGATAAATCAAAGTCAACATTTCTGAAATTCTCCCTTTGAGGGGCAAGATAATCCCTCAGAATGATCTTAGCTCACTTCCTGTCTCCATTTCAGGGAATAGAGTAGATAAGATGTTAAAGTTGGCAAAAGAATTAACCCCATAAAAGGGAAATAGGCAACAGTAGTAAAAGAAGCCTGTAGATATTTTAAAAGGGAAAAGAGGGACTGGAAAGATGGCTTAGCAGTTAAGAATGTGTAAATGCTCCTGCAGAGGACCTGACTTCGGTTCCCAACACCCATACTGGACAGCTTACTGCCTGTCACTCCCAACTAGTGGGGGTTGGAGGGATCTGATGCCTCTGGCTTCCAAACGTACCTGCATTCTCATTCAAATACGCCCCTCTACATACACACACACAATTAAAAAGAACACAAAATGAATCTTTAAAATGGAAAAGAAAGAAGCCAGCCATAATTCTTCGTGAAAATCACAGGAGTTAAAAACTAGATATATATCTGCAGTAATGATCTGGGCCTCTGTTAAAAGAATCCTTTGGCCAGTTCAGCACTCTCCTCTGTTGGTCTTCTGTTGCAAACAATGGCAAATGAGATTTTAACATTATCTTGCTTCTGAAATTTGGGCATTATCTTTTATTTACACATTACCTAAGGAGCTAAGTAAGACCTGGCAAGAGCTGGAGCAGTAGAAAATGAGAGGTTCTCTGAACAGGTGGGGGAAGTGAAAGCAGTTTATCTGAAGATGATAATCATTCCCCAGAACCAAATAAACGCACCACATTCTTTAATGGTTCATCTCCTGCTTTCTACGCCTGAACATATTCTTTCAGTATTTTCTTAGCTAGATAATGTTGAGTACACAGAAGTGTTGACGATATTGGCCCTATTTTTAAGAAGATTTAATTAATTGATTTACTTCCATATCTGTGTCTTTGTGAATGTATATGCATGTGTATGTGTCCCCATTGACTCCAGAATAGAGCATTGGATGTCTTCATCTGTAACTCTTTGTCTATTCCTTCGAAGCAGAGACTCATCTCTGAACCTGGCTAGACTGAAAGCAAGCAAGCTCCAGAAACCCTCCTGACTCTGCCCCCTTGGAGTGGAGCTGGGGTTACAGGCAGTTTCTGGGACACCTGACTTGTGGCATGGGCACTCAGATCTGAACTCTAGTCCTCATGATTTTGGAACCAAGCACAGTGGGGATTGGTCTAAATAGAGAAGGCAGGATGGGCTCCACATAGATATGCCATTTGAGCATAGTTTTGAAGAGACGACAAGATTTGAACTAGACGGAGAGGGAACTCAAGCCTGCCTGAACTAGTTGCAAAAAATACAAAAGGAAGGAGTGAGCATAAGTAAAAAGCTTTCTAAGAATTTGCTAATAAATAGCTTAATTACACTTGCATATAAGATGTGTTTTGAAATTCATTGTACTTTCAAGGTTACATAAGATCTATTTTTAGCCTCATTAATAGGGATCAGAAGCTTCATTAGGTTTAAGTGCCACTGATAGGCTTGAGACTGACTTAGAGGAAAAGAATGGGAAAATCAAATGCTTGGGGACAACAAGGAAGCAGAGGAGGCGGGGGACAGAAAGGAGAGGGAGGACAAGTAAGATGTTTGAATTGTTCCCTTTAGAGTAATAGAGTACCAATGACAATAGCCTCAAGTGTCATACCCACTTTCTAATCTTTATCTGTTTTACATTTAAATATGGCTACATACCATACCATAGTAAATATTTGTGTGTTAGACAATGATATCATATATGAAGGTGTTCCTAACTTTCCTACAGTAGAAAAAACTAAACATTATAATATCATGCTAGGTAAATTCAGATGAAGTACATATTCATGTTTTTCTTCCTATTGGAATGAATTTTGAATTTTTAGTTTAAAAAATTCAGAGATCGGTCTGAAAACTTGGAAAATTGGTTTTCTGCCAACTAACAAAAAGTCACGCTATTTAAATTAATTTTTATTGAACTTTTGTGAATTTCATACAGTACATTTTGATCACACTTAGATCCCTACCTGAATCTGAACCACTCCTTACTAATCTCCACCAGATTTTTTGGGTGTTTTTCCTGCATGTATGCAAGTGCACCCGTGTTGTGCAATGCCCTTGAATTAGATGCCAAGGAACTGGAGTTACGGATAGTTGTTAGCTGCTATGTGGGTGCTAGGAACCAAATCAGGGTCCTCTGCAAGAGCAACCAGTGCTCTTAATTGCCAAGCCTTCTCTCCAGCCCTAGCCCACCAAATTTAT
>NW_008341748.1:1788913-1803014 GCF_000622305.1 Nannospalax galili
CATTTTTATGTTTTTTCCTCAAATATATCTTTTTAAAAAAAATTGTTGATTTTTTTTTGTGTATATCATACAGAACATCCCACACAATCTTATTCATCTATATATCCACTTCCCAAATGGCACCCTCCCATAGTCTCCCACCTCCAACACACTGGAACCCATATACTCTGTCATCCCTGTTACTATCCACTGTGTTGTTGGCACCCCCAGCCGTTCCCCAGTGCTTGTCCATCTGCTGAATCTAGTCAACCTATCCAGAGAGCCTTGTTTTAGGAAGATCAGCTGTTCCTCATCTAGCAGCAATTGTCAATATTCCTTTAGATAAGATTGGGCTCTGCTGCTCATTTTCCCAGTTCTATGCTGGGTGACTGTCTGGGAGTCTTTTGGGCCACCCTGGCCAATAACTCAAAGGATGGTATCTCCTGTCTGGCTTTGTTTCTTGTTATGTAGCCTTTAGCTATACATATGGACTCTTAAAAAATTAAATTGACCCCATTAATTTTTGGTTTTACTTTCCTTTTGGGTGTTTAAGACCCTACAATTGGCCCAGATAAACCAATTTATTTTTACTCTTAAGGATGTTTGAGGATCTGTTCCTCAGGGGTAACAAGGGCTTGGGAAGAGCTCCTGGATCTTTTCCTTTACCAGTTCTATCTATGTGAAGATAAGTCAAACGTCCTGCTCGACCATGGCTGGCTTCACTTGGAAGCGTGCAGGAAATGTTTCCTCTGTGTTAAACCTCCTCTTTGTAGACTGGACACTGGTTCAGGTCCATCTGGTGGGGTCTCTGCGAAGGCCTAGTCATACTCTTTTTAGAAGACTGTAGATATAAGAAGCTTATCCCCCACACGTGTCTCATAATGTGGTTTTCATTATGCTGATAGACGTGATGTCACTTATTTTCTTAGAATAAAACGTAAAGAACTGGGAGTAAATGTGTCAAAATTTGCCTAAAATTCTTTATTACATTAAAAAACTAGACATTTACATTTTCAGATCCTTGTTTATGTTTCATTATACTGTACAACATAATCTGTAATGTTGTTTTGAAAAGATTTATGCAGCAATTAGTCAATTGCTAGAAGGTTTGGAATTCAGTGGAAGAAACTAAAATACATAAATTTAAAAAGCATGATTCTGCTCCAAGAACTTTGATAAAATATATCGGATAGTAATGTGGACTAACTGAAAATCTTCTGAGTTGCAGTGAATTTGAAATTTGTATAAAGTGAGTTGTTGAACTGTGTTCAGGATAAGTTAAGCCTGAAATAATAAGATAACTTCATTATATCTGGAATATGTATCTAAGGTGTTCCCATCTCAAGGACTCTCAGGGCAGCATTTTAGAGAATTCTGGAATGGTAAGTTAAATTAAAAAGAAAAGTCTGTTGCTGAGTAACTAGCAACATTTTTGTGGAATGCAGTGGCCTTTTCTCAAATCTCATCCAACTTGACTTTTTGGTTACCTAGCACTGTTGACTACTCTTAAAACTTTCATCCCTTGGATTTTCTTCTTGTCATTATTTTCTGTCCTTGCTGGGGATCAAACTCAGGGCCTTGCACATGTTAGGAAGTTCTCTACCACTGAACTACAGCTCCAGCCCTCCTCCCTGGGGATTTCTCATTCTTCACTATGCTAATCCATTTCAGTTGAATTTTCCTTGTTCTTCAAATTGCTTGTTTTCCAAAGCTTTGCTGTCGTTTCTTATAAAATATTAGAAATATGTAGTAAAATATATATATGTGTATATATATACATATATATGAGATTTGTGCTTTAATTCTGTTACTGCCTCCAGTTACATGGATGCTGAGCTTAAATTCTTTGGGTAAATACAGAACTGAGTTAGATTATTTCTAAGGCTAAGGTCAAGGTCTTTCATGGCATTGTATTCTGAGAGTCTCTGGATGAATGGCTCTTAAATCAGAAGTCTTCACTTCTCCTTGTTCCATATTTCCAAATGTCCTCATGAGTGAGATAAATGTCCCTTCAGCACCTTAAATGTGATATGTGAGTAAGTTGAATTTATCTTTTCTCAGATCATCTCCTTTTAACACCTCAGTGATTTCTTTACTTTTCCAGGCTAGAACCTTGGAGTTCTTTGTCATTGTTTCCTTTTCTTTATCTTCAATATACAATCTGTTTGATTAGGCTTCCTGTCAGTTTTTGTTTGCTTGCTTGTTTTGTTTCCTTTTCTTTTGAAGTGGGTCTGGGATTTTTCCATTTTTCTATTTTACTGTCACGATGTGTGTAGTCCATTCAGGGCCTTCTGTGCTCTCTTGCGATGAGCAAGTAGTTTTCAGAAGGGCAAAAGGAAGCCAAGGATCACTTCTAAAGGGCAAAAGCAGGGTTGAGAACTAAAAGGGGCATGAAAATATGTCTAATCCATTGTGCTCTTATAGTAGAGATGTTATCTAGAATGAGGCTGCAAGGGTAGCTGGAAGATAGCCAGGAGATGGGTCCTGAAGAAAGGCCTGATGGTTAAATAATAATGCCTGGCTTTACCCTTCGATAAAGAGGACAGAAGGGTAACAGGGAAGCCAGTTTCCACATTTACCTGGAATCCTTACCTACTTCCAGTCTATCCTAAAGTGTCCTTCCAATCTGTCTACTTTTTAAAAATTTTTTGATTGATTGTTTTTTTTAATTAATATAATTTTTATTGAGCTTTTGTACATTTCATACAACAGTTCTTAGTCAAATTTAGACTCCTTTCCCCATCCATGCCCCCTCAGCCCCCCACCAGATCTCATGTATTCCCCCATACATGTTGAGTATTTTTACCCAAATGTCTTTAAGTGCAGATTCATCCACTGAAGTCTATTCAGCCTATCTAGAGATCTTAAGTAAGGCATACTCCCCTCACCCAGTAGTAATCAGTCTCCAGTAGTTCCAAGTCTAGGCCCAGTCCACCACCCATTTCTCTTGCTTCACACTGGACACTTGTCTGAGTTGCCATGGGTCCTGTGCTCAATGTCACCATTGCTACAAGTTAACATGTGCAAGCTTCCAGTGGACTGAAAGCCTCTGCTTCCCTGTGTTCATGAACCAGCCCTGGCTCTTATAATATTCCACCATCTCTTCCACAATTGTTCCTGAGCTGTGCATGGGTGAGGTTTAATACAGGAATTCCAGCCAAGGTTACACACTCTGAAGTCTCTGATTCTCTAAACATTGGCCAGTTGTGGCTTTCTGTGTGCATTGTACTCTGTTGTATAAGGGAGCGTCACTGCTGAGAGTTGAGGGATGTACTAGTTTTCTCTCTACCCTTCCTTTGACTATGTTCCATGAGCCTAGGTGTAGAGGTTCAACTGTAGATGTGTCACCTAGGACTGGGCATCTCTCAGACATATATTCTTTGTGTCTTAACAGTTGTGGAATTCTGCAGTAGCATCTGTTGCAAAAAGAAGCTTCTTTTATGAGTGATGTACAATATGCTTGTCTGTAAATATAAGGATCCATATTTAGCATATGTTAAGGAATTTCATTTGTCCCGAGCTATGACAGAGATAGAGCTTTCTCTAGGATCTATGACCTCTCTAGCCATGTGTATTTGGTTTTGTTTACAGTGCCACCCATGAGTTCACGCCCATTGATAGTGCTTTAAGTCCAATTAAATAACTCTTTCTTCTTTGTTTTTTGTTGCAAGTTTTGGGGGGCTTTTATACTCATGTATGGGGAAATGCAAACAAAAGGCAAAACAGCACATAGGTGACAATTAAGTAAAAGGTACTGCATGATAATTAAGCAAGGTAACATGGCCACAAAGGTTACAGGAATGTGAAAGCTTTGGAAAACAAAGACTTCCATGGTGGGCAACCACAGGGGCAGGATGGGGAGACTCCTGTTCACCTCCCCCAGACCTGTCTCTAAGAGTTTCCCCTCTTGCAAAGTTCTTAATAACCATCACTTTGCAAAAGCTTTCCTCCTCCACAATATCCCCTCCTATTTATTGACATAATCCCTTATGTTATTTAAGAGGAACTTTAAGATATTTTTGACTATTAGCTGGCATTTGAGGGCCCCTACTTGTTTTTGATAAATTTAGTGAGTTTATTATCCAAGATTTTAACAGGAACGCTAATAGAACCATCACTACTGGTTCTGTTAGTGTGGTGAGCCAGGGACCTGGAGTTTTCTAGGTAGTTTTCAGGCTCATTTCCCTCTTTACAGTCCTTTATTTTCTCTAGTCACTGCCTTGTGTTTTTTTTAGCTCTGCAGGTTTGATTTACATAAAAATGGTACGAACACCTCCTTTTTATGGTTCTGGCATCTTCAGTCTTAGAGATAAGCTCACTGGCAGGCCCAAGGAATTTTCCAGCTTTCAATTGAGAAAGAAACTAGTCATTTTTCTTTTGGGGTCTTTACTTTAAAACTAACATTTACTTTTTATTTTTATTTTTGTTTATTTATTTTTCCTGAAAAAGTAATCCAATTTGCCATTGGGAATTGGAACGCAGACCTATCTGGTTTATTCTGTGCTAAACAAGGATGCAGGGTGTGGTGTGGCAAATGAGTACCCCTTCAATGGGTCTACCTGAAAGACTCAAAAGTATATGTAGAGAAAAGAATGACCTTGACTGGTGCCTGTGAAGGAGAAGTAAAGGCATGAGTAGTTAGGCATACATTAAAGCAGAAACCAGAAATCAAATCAGGGTGAGTTTTAAATGTCCAAAGTCCATTAGAATTTCTTGATGAGGGATTCCAAAAGTATCCATTTTTATTGGGTTTTCCTTACTTTTCATTTGGCCATGACAACTGGACTCAGGATCTGCTTCTCAGACATGATACCTGTTGGAGTGGCTAGCATTGTACTGTGAAATTTCTCTTACACGTCTTCTAGGCAGGGGCAAGAAGAAGTTTAACCATAATTTTGATAAGAACAATAGTGGACTTGGCCCTTTTGGCTGCAGTAGCACAAAATTCTAGTGAGAATTTTTCTAAATAATACCTCATATGAACTTTTAAGTCTAATGTCTGGGAAGCATAATTCATCAGGCTTTAAGGAAATATACTACTTACTTTAATACTTGGCTATACTTTCCTTTTGGGTGTTTAAGACCATACAGTTGGTCCAAATTAACTAATTTACTTTTATTTGAAGGTCGGTTAAAGATCTGGTCCTCAGGGTTCACATGGGCTTGAGAGGAGCCTCAAAATCCTTAGGTCTTTTATTTTACCAGTTCCATCTACTTGAAGATAAGTCAAGAGGTCCTGCTTAACCAGGGCTTTGCTTAGAAGCATGGAGGAAATGTTTCCTCTGTGTTGACCCTCTTCATTCCAGACTGGACACTGGTTTGAGTCCCTGTGGTGGGGTTTCCATGACCTCCCTGAACAAGAGGACAGGTGACTCATCACAGCTACAGGACATATCAAGAGATTCCCATACTCCCTTGGGACACTGTCGACCTTTCAGGGAAAGGAACAAAACTGTCCCTTAAACCCCTCTTTCCAGAATAGTATGGGCTTTTAAGTATGATTATTTACCATCCGAGAAGGTCAGTTGCACCAGCCTGGTACCTTTAATTACTGTGTAATACATAGATAAAACTTGAACAAAACCCAAATGTTCTCCATAAACATTGACTGGAAGAGATTTACCATCATGGGTTAACTAGGCACAGTCAAAGGAACCTTAAAACAAGAATTTCTTAAGTCTGTCTCAAATGAAGGCTGTCCTATTACAAACAGAAGCAGTCTCCTTTCCTTTCCAGTTTCCCATACCCTGATTTACCGTTTTCAGAAGGAAGGGAGGCATCATATCACATACCCACAGACAGGAAATAAACTAATCAGAGTCCAGACCAAGCTTCACTGAAACTGTTTTCTTCTAGATTGAATACATCTGGTTCAAGGAGGTAGACCTATTTTTTCTTGAGCCAAATAAGTCTTGTTATGGGCAAAATAAAGTGCCAAAAGTAACATTTGCATAATACAGAGAAACAGAAGAAACATCTTTCAGTAGCCATAGGTAACCCAATTCTTGTCTGCATTCATTTAATCCAAATCTGTAACCGGTTGTGCAGTACAAGCCAGGAATGGACTGAAAATCAACAACTTTGTATCTCTATAAACCTGTTCAGACCTTTAATAAGTTTGCTTAAAATGAATTTCATTATCCCTTCTATTCTGGAAATATCCTCTTATTTTAATTTTTACATATAAAATTTTACTACTATAGTACCTTTTAAATTCAGGAGATCATTTGCAATTAGGGCAGAATTACATATAGCTTTTTGGGAAGAATGGCTGGATACTCAGGTGAGGGTCCAATGACCCTCCTTATCTCCCCTTTGATGAAGGAATATAACTGTCAGCAAGCCCAATTGTGATGACCTTTTGTAAGCAGGCCCAGCTGAAGTCATGAAGATGGTAGTTCTTTGACTCAGAGAGTGCCATGCGTGGATTAAGATAATACAATGAGTTAACATTAGCCATGTACACACTGTGCTTTAAATTCCCATGTAGATCTTACAGCAAACACAAAACCATTCAAATATTTTACTTTGTGTAGCTCAGAGATTGGTCTATCAAAGAAGGCGTATAAATACAAGGTAAAGAGAGGCAACTGGTACACAACCTCCAGCATAGTCAGTTAAGGAGAACTGTGCTAACCCTGCTCAGACTTTAATTACCCTTTTAATAACATTTATAAACAAATTTACCAGCAGTTAATATCTTACCTCATATATAGAGGGGTGAACAATTATTTTAAATATATTATTGTACCGTATAAACTTTGAGATGCCCTTGTAAGCGTTGAAGCAGGTTTTAAATGACCAAGTCTCCTTTAAAGGTTTAGAGATGTTTTACATAGACTTGGAAAATGTTTATTCTATACAACACATATCTAAAAACAGAGGTAAATTGCACTCTGGAGCAGAAGCAATCATTCCTTAAATGATTTAGTAATTCATAGCCTTAATAGGCACCATGTTGTAATTTAACAATTTCAGTTTACAAGAGAATTTACTTATAAGTCAATTTGATATCCAGTAAATTATTATTTAATAGTAATTGTTCCCTTAGTATTAAACATAAGTCTACACATTCACAACAGTCTCATACAATAAATACTGTGGTTAGACATAATGTCATGTCATGACAAATCGGTTTCAAAATCAAGGCCGATTACCTTGGTGAAATTCTGATCTGATATATATAAAAGAAACTCTTAAAAGCCAGCAGTACTTTACATATACATCCATCCACACACACACACACACACACACACACACACACACACATACACACATATGTATGTATATGTATATGAGAATCTCATCTCAAAAATGGCTGTGCTGAACAAAGCCATACACACTGATGGGTAGACATAAGGGCTTTCACTTGAAGAAAGCATTTTCAGAAATATCATTTACATTTTAAGACAGTAAATATTTCTGGCTGCTTTTAAACTCAACAAGTGATGGAAAACAGAATTATATAGTTCATTTGCAACCAAAGCTAACCATAGCCAGAAGTTACAGTATGATTAAAACAAGCTAATGCTTAAACAGTTTTAATTAAAGACAATTCCATGAAACGAGAGGGTGAAGAATGGGATGGTGAGAAGTATTTCCTTTTAATAAGGCAATACAGAATCAATCTATTATTAAAGACCAGTTCAGATTGACAATACTAGGGATGGAGAGATGGCTCAGTCATTAAGAACACTGACTGTTTTTGGAGAAGACCAGAGTTCGAATCCCAGCACCCACATGGCGGCTAACAAGTCTCTGTAACTCCAGTTCCAGGGGCCTTGGAACTGGTGGCCTATTCTCCTCTGCGGGCATTGCACGACATGGGTGTATTTACCTACATGAAGGCAAGACACTTATACACATAAAATTAAAAAAAATAAATAAATAAAGAGATTGACAATACCAGAAGCATAGAGTATAAGAAAAGAGTTTTCATGAGTATGATTCAATTACAGCTGTCTACAGTTAAGTCTTTCCTATAGTACCATGTAGAAAGTTAGAAAGAATGAGAGGTGAAAGCACAAGAGCGCAGCACACAGGGTCAGAGGAGAATCAGCATGTTAAGTCTGCAGGGCTAGCAGTCTGTGACAGCAACAGCTCAGGCTCAGGGTGGTCTTGTGCTTCCTAGGAGGAAAAGGTGTGTGTGGGGGGGTAACACTTAAGGAAATAAGCACAAAATCATATCACTGCCAGAGTCTAAGAAAACACACTGTACTGAACAGTTATGAGCTAATTCTCAGAGATGTCTAAAGGTTGTTCAGTGTATGCATAAAAGTACATGGAAATTTTTACAGGATAAGCATATGTCGCCCTAGTTCCCTTAGGGTCCCTTGTTCCTGGTGCTATTAGATAAACCATATAACATATCTTTATCTGAATTTTTCATAGTTTATATCCTGGGTAGGGGAAATAAAGTAACTTACAAAGGTGAACACCCAGCACCCCACACTCGGTGCCCCATTCTGCTCTGTGGCTCAGCAGCCCGCCTTTCCAGTCCATGCCCCACCTACAGTCTCCATTAGCTTTTGTCCATGCCTCACCCCAGGTCAATAAATGCCCCCTCTCGCATCCATGCATGCAAGACACTGGGCCACTTTTTCTGTGCTGCCTGCTTCCAAGATGGTGCCAATGCTCCTCTCTCTGTGGCTAACTCTTGGCAACCAATTTTCTGCAGCAGACCCTGCCCCTCAGAGGAACATGTACCCCCTTGGGACACAGCATAATAATGTTTATAATGTGTTATTCTGAACACATTGTAATTGTCTCTTTTTGTCTCAGGCTGTTCTGCAGGCAAGAGACTGGCTCAGGCCATCTTGGGGATCAGTTCTTACAAGGCACCCCAGAAGAAGCCATGTGCTACTACATCTAACTTAGGTGTCCTCTAACCAGAGATCCAAAAGTACCACTGCCATGTGGCTATCTGTAGGAGCCTGGCAGCAGTCTTCCAGGTATCAGAGACCTCTATTCAAGCCAAACTAAGATTTCTGGTTTCAATTACCGATAGGAGTTTTAGGAATAGCTAATATAAAGGCAGTTCAGTGCAGACTTAAACATGAGAGCTGAAGGCAAGTGTTGCTCCAAGGAAGGAAAATACAGAGCCAGCAGAGTTTCCACGCATGAAAGGCACCCCTCCCCCAAAGAGGCCACATCTGCCTGCATACAGAACAGTGCTGCAGGAAACAGAGTGAAAAGAAGGCCAAAAGGATGAGGAAGACCAGTCCCAGGAAGACCAGTCCCAGAATTCATCTCCAGCTCTGAAGATGAGTTAATATATTACATCAAACGTATAACCAATAGGAGTTCAATTTTCTCAAACCACTTTCAGGCCTTTTGAGGTGTGAAAGCAATACAAACCAGACCGAGAATGTCAAAACCAAAATTCCAGTGCGAGCAAACCAAAGAGATACCTTAAAACAAACACTATGAAAACAAATCCAAACTAAATGGTATGTAACAAATAAGGCCCTTAAACAACCAGCTCAGACCCTGTTTTTCAGTCTTTGAGACAGGGTCTCCCTGTAGCCCCAGCTGGCCTGGAACTCACTATGCAGACTAGCCTAGCCTTGAACTCTGAGATCCTCCTACCTGCTGGGATTAAAGGCATGCACCACCACATCACACCCGGCTTCCGCTTCAGATACTGTTTTGTATAAACAACTAGCACTTCAAAGTTTTTTGAAACACTCAATAGACCTAGAGACACTGTCCAATAAATTTAAAGATATTTAGGGTACCCAAATTTATAAGGCCTTTGAATACCCTTATTTATAAATCTGCGTGTGTAATTTTGTGCACAGTAAATGAATGAAAAAATAACTGAAGTGGCCAGTTTGTTTTAATAGAAACATATGAAGACAATGATCACAGACACACATGACAGAATTACTTGAGATCTCAACACACAAGAAAACTTATAGACATACATGACATAATTGCATGAAATCCCAAACACATGGAAAATGATTATTATAGACACAGGTGACATAATTCCACTAAAATTAGGTGCACCCAAAACATAAAATCATGGAGTTTGATTAGGATGGTCCTTTTGCATGTAGGCATTCATCTTTTAAGATGTGGATCGGAGGAGAACATTTCCTCCATAATCTCATAGCTATGGGGAGCTATGGTATGAGGCTGGGTTTTAGAGTTCAGGTAGCCTCCATCTGGACTCAGGGATTCTTACTCAGTACGAGCTGATATCAAGTCACTCAACTTCACATTAAAATTTAACTTGGAGGGTTTTATCTTAATGCCATGTTTTCCTGCATAGCCTAGTTTAAGGTTGCCCAGCATCACCTGGAGGACAGTCTGGGTCTGACACTTGTACTGGGAAGAACCCATCTGAATGAACAGCCAGTGTTCTTAACCACTGAGCCATCTCTCCAGCCCCCAGAATCAACTTCTTAAAGTAGTGCTATTACTTTATTTCTTTATGTTACTCAAGAACTTCTAATGCATTTAAGCATGTCTGGGTACTAGATGTCATGTTTGGGGCTATTAAAAACAAACTGGTGAAGCAGATCATAACTCAAAAAGCATCAATCACAGCCCATTTTCTGAGATTTTCTTTTTTTGGCTGAACTACTATAGAAAAAAAATTCTAGATTAAAATAGTGATATCATGTTACCTTGGTTCCACTCAAAGGACTGAGCCTATCTATGGCCATATCTTCCTGAATGTACCTGATCTTGTCAAAGCTATTTATATTTGACTAATTCTATAACTGTACTATGTCTTCAAATATTGCATGTGTGTATCTTTTGTCCCAATCATCAAGATCTTTACATGGCATACACCACAATTCACTGTACACAGTAGTGGGTTTTGTAAACTTCCATACAAATACGTCATGTACTTTAACCATATTCATTCCCTGCCCTTACTTTTCCCCCCTCTTCTACCGCTATTACCTTTGTTCCCCTAAGCTCACTTCTTTCATCACACACACACACACACACACACACACACACACACACACACACTCGCACGCACACACACATGCACGCATGCACACGCATGCGTACATATAAATGATTTTGTGAATCTGTGTTGGCTAGTTTTTGTCAACTTGACACAAGCTAGTGCCATCTGGGAAGAAGGAACTTCAGCTGAAGAATTTCTCAGATCATATTGGCCTGTGCCCGTATCTGTGAGGCATTTCCTTAATTATTAGTTGATGTGGGACTAGGTTGTAGAATTCAGGTGTAACTTCTTCTCTCTAGAGTAGGGATATAATTCGACAGCTAAACCCTCATGCTACGTGCTTCAGGCATCAAGCCCACTATCACCATTCCAAGAGTAAAATATTAACTGAAACAATTAACAGCTGGTGGATGTGTCTACTCTGAAAATATAGAAACAGACCTGGGTATGCTATTGTAAGCCTGAAATCCCAGCACTCAGGTAGCAAGGGACAGACTATAAGGAGTTCAAGGCCATCCTCAGTTTCCTAACAAGTTGAAGGCTAGTTTGGGCTACATGAGACCCTGTCTCTAAAAATAAAACAAAAAACAAACAGAATATATAGTAATAGTCAATTAAAAGCAATCAGACATTCAACTCCAACAACTGGGGAATAAATTATGATGTTCATTAAAACTATTAAGGGTAGGAATCGAAAGAAAATAAGGTAGACTGAAAATTAGTATAAGAGGAAAGAATATAGGGAAGAAAACGTAAATTGAAAGAGGGAATTAGGATTCTGCTATGGTGACAATAGTTTAAAGATTGCTAATAGTATAGAAAAGAATAATCACAGAGAAGAGGGGTGGGGAAAAAGAGGAGAGAATGAAATAGGAATGAGAAGGAAAGTATACAGCTAGTAGGTACAGGAAGTAGTAGAATCCAGTAGGTGTCAAAACCAGCCATAATTAATATAACATTAATAAAAACCTAAGTAGTATAAAACCGAAAATACAATTCAGTATTTATGCAAAAGTGAAGATCGTTAAAAAGACAAGCAGAAATAAAAGGAAAATAAAACTACTGAAACATCAGTCAGCACCTTTTCCTTATACCAGCAATTAATAGCCTTTCCTTGAGTTGTCTTAATGAGTTAACTCTTCTGTTGAGAGAGCCACCTGATGTATCTTTACTTTAAATCTTGTTTGACTAAATTAGACTGAAAGCAGTGTTAGCAGTGAAATTCAAAGAGGTTGCTGGTACTGCTGAATTTTCTGCCTAGCAGTCAGCAGGGGGCAGCCCTCCCTTAGGAGTTTCCCAGCCCTCTGCCTGCGATGTCAAGACAGAGTACTTTGTAGTAAGCCAGCTCTGGTCTTCAGAGTGTGTGGGTGGGCCTACTTTCCTGTGTGGATTTCAACGTCTTAGGCTCTGATGTGGCTGTGACCAGGGAACACAGGACCCCCTTTTGAGGATTCTTAGTTTCATAGATAAAAAGAACTTAAAATAGACTCGGAAGGAAACTTGAGGACAATTTTATTGGAATTTGAGAAAAGAACCACAGGGCAGGAAGTTGAACATAACAGCAGTTGCTGGGAGGAAGACAAAATATGGTTTCTGAGTTCAATATAAAACAGCTAGGCTCAGCAGTGGCGGTCAATGAGCAGCTTCCTGGGGAGAGGTGAGTCTTTAGAGGGAGTGAATGCTGAAAGTATGTGGACAAGCAGACTTGGGATTTTAGCCAGTATCCACAAATGAGAGACAGTCAGAAAAATTCCACTTATGACTTAGAAAAACAGGCAGTCTTAGGCAGTGAAGATCTGTGAGCAACTGCATCCAGGAAGGGGCATCTGAGGTTGTAAGTACATATCTCATGAAGAAGACAACTATTATTCCTCCCATCTTGTTACCATGTCTTCAAGTAGAGCAGACAGCTTTCCTGAAGGCAGTTTCCTGTCCCAATAATTGACGTAGTCACTTAAATGAACTCTTACCAGGAGGGAACAGTAGCATGTCTTTATAATCTTGTATCTTTTGGGCAGTTTCGAAGGTCATGTTTCCATTTAGGGCCATTAAATACAACTCAGATCCCATTTTTTTTGACCAACAATCATGAAACAGTGCAAATAAAAGAGAATTAAAGCAAAATTTAAAAATAAATCTATCAAATACCCTACTAAGATAGAATAGCCTTTCCTTAATGAACTTCAATAAAGCTCTGCTACCATTGCCTTACTTTCCTGTGGTATTTTAAGTCTTAGAGAGGAGTAATTGTAATATTTCTTTCCTCCTTTCAAATAGTGTTGGTACAGGACTCACTCCTGTAATTAATTCCCTAGGAGCCAGCACCATGGAACTGCAGTTTGGGGCCCAGTCAGACTCTGTGGTCTCAATGATTGTGGGGTCACACTCACAGTCAATCCAGATGCACTCTATTTTGACAAAACTCCACAGAAACCTCCCCGTGAGGTTTTTTTAACTGAATGAATTTATGAAAATAGTTGTGAGTTGATCAAGCTGCACTTCTACTGAGCTGGTGGGCATATCTATCAGGGTGCCCTAGGGAAGCGTCCTAGTTCCTGAAGTCCTAGGAGATTTATCTACTTCCCTATCCAGGTCCGCTGGAAAGAGCACAGTCGGAAGATTCTAGCCATATGTGAGGAGTCTCTGAGACAGTTGGCCAGGTGGCACCTGCCGGTCACCCTTAGGCTGCACCCAGCCTCGGCCAAGGTTCATGGCCGAACTTATTATTTTTTTTTTTAGTTAGAAGAAGCATTTCATTACAACAGCATTAACCTATTCAATAACATTTTTCTGAGCTAGGGTACATCTCTTTCAAAATTGGCTGTACATTTCTAGGTTTACAGATGAATTATTACCCTTATATAATCTTTTACTCATTATAAACTCTATAAGACATAAAATTAAATGAGGTTCCAACGTTTAAAAAAGATCTCCACTTCGTTGTCAAAACACACAATTTCATACAGAAAAATTCATTCCAAGCCTATTGACATTGAGACGTTTTCACATGCATTTCTAATCTCTATATACATGACTATCACTGGTTACAGTCACCCACCTTCTGAGCTCCTCGGCATCTGAGCATGAATACAAACTCGTCAGGTAGACAGCCTTCCTCTCCCACTAGAGCCTCCACACTCTGCTATCCCTGTCACTGTCCACTGTGCTGTCAGCACCCCCATCCATTCCCCC
>NW_008341748.1:1807867-1889813 GCF_000622305.1 Nannospalax galili
TGCCACGCAGGGATGCAAAGGCTGATGGGGTGGGAATAAGCCCCAAGATTTCCCAGGGAGTGGATTGAGTAGCTGGGTTGTACTGGATGCACAGGATCAGGGAGTGGCAAGGTAAGCCTCGGAGCCCCAGAAAGAGGCTGGCAGCCCCAGAAAGAGGCTGGCAGGTGTTGCAGGACCAGGGAAGTAGAGGGAGGTGATGGCGGGGCCAGATCCAGTAGCAGTGCTCCTGGGGTCCAAGGAAGGCACTAAGTTGGTCTGGGTGAAAAAGATCAGAAAGCAGTATTGGCTCCCCAGGCGTCTGGGGACCCAAGACTAGGAATGGCGCAGGTCCCAAACTAGGAGTAGAGAACAGCAGGGGAGATGGAAGGGTGAATGAGGCCAGGGGAGTCAAGGCGCGGAGGGCTCCTCCATATACTTACCCTAAGAGAGGCCTGAGGGTAGGAGAGCAGGCTAGGAGAGTTAGCATGTGGTGCAGGTCCAGGGAAGCAGAGAGAGGTGTGGGTGGGGCCAGATCCAGAAGCAGTGCTCCTGGGGCCCAAGGAAGGCACTAAGTTGGTCTGCGTGAAAAAGAACAGGAAGCAGTATTGGTTCCCCAGATGTCTGGGGATCCAAGACTAGGAATGGTGCAGGGCCCAAACTTGGAGTAGAGAACAGCGGGGGAGATGGAAGGGTGAATGAGGCCGGGAGAGTCAAGGCGTGGAGGGCTCCGAGATAGACCCCACCCCAAGAGGCCTGAGGATAGGAGAGCAGGCCAGGAGAGTTAGCCAGTGGTGCAGGTCCAGGGAAGCAGAGAGAGGTGAGGGCAGGGCCAGGTCCAGAAGCAGTGCTCCTGGGGCCCAAGGAAGGCACCAAGCCGGTCCAGGTGAAAAGGATCAGGAATCAGCACTGGCTCCCCAGGTGTCTGGGGCCCCAAGACTAGGAATGGCACAGGGCCCAAACTAGGAGTAGAGAACAGCAGGGGAGATGGAAGGGTGAACACGGCTGGGGGAGTCAAGGCACGGAGGGCTGCGTGATAGACTTACCCCAAGAGAGGCCTGAGGGCAGGAGAGGAGGCCAGGAGAGTTCGGAACGTATTTTTTTAAGATGTATTTTTTATTTTTAATTATGTGGGTGTGTGTCTATGTTTGAGCTCAGTATTTCAGTTATAATGAGGACAAGTTTGAAACATCCTTCTTTTTAAAAATATTTTTTTATTTTTTTATTTTTTTATGTGCATGAGTCTATTGCCTGCATGTGTGCAAGTGCACCCGTGTCATGCAATGCTCAAGGACGTCAGAAGAGTGCATCTGATCCCCTGGAACAGGAGTTATGGATGGTTGTAAGCTGCCATGTAGGTGCTGGGAACCAAACTCAGTTTCTCTATGAGAGCAGCCAGTGCTTTTAACTGCTGAGCGATGTCTCCAGCACTTTTCTTTCTTTTTCAAAACACAAAGCTATTTTTTAAGATCTAAAAATTTTTTTAATTCTGTGGATTTGTGTCTGTGATATTATGCACACATATGTGGGGTTGCTCATGGATGGCCTCTGAGGCTCTGGAACTTGAGTTACATGGCAGTTGTAAGCCACCTCATGTGGGTGCTGGGAAAAGAGAATTCTGGTCCCCTGAAAGAGAGTTCATGCACTGAACCACAGAGTCATCTCTCCAGCCTCTGCTGATATAGGTGCGAATCAGAGTTCCCTTGAGGGTCCTTAGTCTTATTCATAAAAGAATTTAAGAATGAACTCAAATGGAAGCTTTAGAACAATTTTTAAAACTATTTTATATATTTTTATTTTATGTGTATGAGTGTATTGCCTCCAAGTGTGTAAGTGCACCCATGTTGTGCAATGCCCGAGGAGGTCAAAAGAATGCATCAGATCCCCTGGAACTGGAGTTACGAATGGTTCTTAGCTGCCATGTGGGTGCTGGGAATCGAACTCAGGTCCTCTGCAAGAGCAGTCAGTGCTCTTAACTGCTGAGCCATCTCTCCAGCCCACTTTTAATTAGAATTAAAAAAAAAAGAATCCTCAGGGCAGGCAAGCTGTGAATCTCAGCAGCTGCCTTGAGAAGAAGAATGTAGGGTAGAAGGAAAAAAACCCATGAAGCAATGCAGATTTAGAGCCTGCATGGAGGTCAGACTGGCAGCCACATTGTGGGGAGAAGGAAGCTTTAGAGAAAAAGTAAAGGCATACAAGATGTTGGCACAAGCCAACGCATTAGGGAAAGCATGGTTAGAAAAGCTATATAAAGAAGAAAAGGAGAAAGATTCCACTTTTCTGAATTCTTATTGAAAAAAGAAAAGTTCACCATCTCATTGAAGCTCTAGGTATCTCACCCATCTCTTTAAGGTGAACCGCCTTCCTAGGGTGGTGTTATGACCAGGTGATAGACCTGGAAAAACTGGAAAGTTAAGGTTTAAATCAGGCCAGGAATTCTTATTTTTTGAGAAGTTAATCTTATGGGACTTTTTGCCACTCTTAACGGAAGTACCTTGTAGGAAGTTCAGTCAAGCTGCAGGATTGTTCTGGGAAGTTTAGTTCATAGTTATTTTCTTCAGACTTTCACTCCTGGCCAGGTTTTTGGACATGTTTATGGGTTCTGTGGTTCTCCAAATGTCCTCTTGTGCTCTGAGTGGAGAAAGCGGGCTTTGGAGTTTGTTTGGAGAGATGATTGTACAGAGATTTCTATTCTCCTAAAAGAGCTGCTTGATTGCAGTATGACTGATTTCTCTCACATTCTCAGTGTAAGAGGTGGTGGCACAGGCTAGCACACTGGGTGGTTTCCCACTGTCTGCTTCATTCACCTTCTGGATCTCTCATCCACAATTTTGTTTTTGCTGTCTTTGCTTCTGGAGCCTTTTCGCTTTGGTTTACAGACCTAGTGCTACCAGAATTTATGTGGGTCCCTTTGTGGTTGCCATATGATACTGGGAAACTCACAGCTCCAACTGGGCTTTCTAAGTCTCCTTAATAGAAGAATTTAAGAATAGATGCAAACAGAAGTTTGAGGACAATTTATTAGACTTTAAAAGAAAAACAACCCAGGGCAGGCAAACTGTATGTCTTAGCAGTGACCCAGATGGGGAGAGAAGGAAAAAAAGCCACGCTGCTAACTGGCATAGAGGTCAGCCACATGGTAGCAGGCAGCCACATGGAAGGGAGTGGAGCTCCAGAGAAAGAAGGAAACCCAATGTATTAGGAAAAGCGTGCTTAGAAGAGAGCGGGAAGAATATGAAAACTTAGGCTTTAGTAGCATGTCTGTGCTCTGTAAGACACTGCGCGGGGGGCGATGCTGAGAGGAAAAGTACAGTATCTCATTAAAGTGATAATTAATTCAGTCTATCTTTTTAGCATGGTTTAAGGTGAACCTACCTTCCTCGGCAGGTGATTGATCCAGCCCAGCTGGAATGTTAGGTCTTCACCCAGGCCAGAAATTCTATTCTCTTGATCAGTAGGAGTTTTCTCTTAATGATGGTCCTTTATTGCTACACTAACAATCCCCCATTTGAAGAATTAACCCAAAAGCCATTTTGAAGAGGAAAACTGAAATTATTAAGGAATAAAAAAACCCTGAAAATAATTGAGAAAAACCTCAGAGCTGCTAGCTAGAGAAAACAATCCCTGCTTATCAGACCCTGCTGCCGTCAGAAAACCAATCCTAGTATACCTAGGAAAGTGGCCATCTTGTTTGCTTGAGAAACAGGTATATAAACCCTGCTTTTAGATTAGACCTGTAAATATTCTTCCTCCTTGGAATTCCAACGTATGGTCCCCTGCTTCTTTTATGACATGTAAGTTGGAGATCCCTGTGTGTGTCCCCGTCATGTAGGCTGGAAGGCCTTGAACCTTGATGTCCACCAATGCTGAGTGGGTCTGAAATGGCGCTGTATTGTCTCTATATACTGGGAAGGGACTGTTACCTGTGGCTCGGGCTTTAGAGATAACTCTTCTTGGTATGTTGCAGGCAGGATCAGAAATAAAAGGCTGATTTGAATGCTGTCATTGCATTACAGTTCTGCCCACTACAATTTAAGAAGGAGATCATAAATTAGAGCCTCCAAATACTTCTGATATCTCTGGCCTCTAGAGAGGACAAGGCTACCAAGAGGCTGAAGGACATTACTGGCTTTTACACATGAAAGAAACTGGTTAATTTTATACCCTAAACTGCCTAGTCAATTTCTAGTTCCAGTTCTCATCACTGGCACATGGGGTTCTCTCCTTCTGTAACGTTTGCTTCAGTGCTCTAGGTTACAGTCTGTTATTTCCTTTATAAATGTAATGATCCATAGTTCTGTATTTCTACTTCAGTCTTCTTTAGACTTTCTATACTTTTCATTTCTTTTTGAAGTAATGGATAAGGCTTTTTAAAATATATATATTGTATTGAATTATTGTGCCTTTCATACAGTATATCTTAATCATAGACTTCCTCCCTCATCTTCATCCCCAATAGCCTTCCCTCAGATTTCGTGCTAGATAGGTTGAGCAAGTTCCAGTGGATGAACTCACACTGAGGGACATCTGGGGACACAAAACTTCACTCCATAGTCCTTAACATAGATAAAGATTTTGTTCAGATTTGTGATGATGTAAGGGAGTGCTTGATGTCATACTCTACCATCTTCCTCTTCAGGGCTAAAATGGTATTTTTTTAAGTCACAAATTTCAAGGCTGGGACTACTAACCATAACTTCTATAGCTTTTGAAAAGCAAGGGCCAAACAGTGGTAGAAAGCACAAAGTAGAAAGATAAGAAAAAGTGGGTAAAATAAAAATGATTCAGTAGCTGCATGGGACCGTTAAATCTTTTCTTGACATTGGATTAGACTTGCTGTGAGTGGCTGCTACAATACAATTGTCTTTTCACCTGGATTGGTTGGGCAAAGTTATTACTAGCAGTTTTACAGCAAAAGCCTAGGATCCAGAAAACTCAACAGCTGAAAGCAAAGTCATCTCTCTCAACATGAAAGATTAAAGGCACTAAAATGGTTAAAAGTATAGAGAGGAGGAGATTTATTCATCATGGTCACATTGGAAGAGGAACAAATAAAAGGGTTCCAGTTAACACAAGATCATCTTCCCTTTTTTGCTTCTTGAGATGGGGTCAAATTTACAATCTTTCTACTGTAGCCTCAGGTTCAGTCTCCACAATATTATTATTTTTTTCTGTGGCTAACTTAAAACTTCTTTGAGGACAAGGTCTCATACTTTGAGTCTAGATCAACCTGGGGTCTCTAAACTAGCATCACCAATCTCTTTTGACTTTGTTTAAATGCATGTGTTCAGGCTGTGCCACTGATGTCAGTGGACATCAGGGTTCAGTGGACACCTTCATAGAGATTACAGGTTCTTGTGTCCCTTAAGAATACTGAATCAAGACACACTGTTGCAGGAGACGTAGAGACATTTTATTAAATGATAGTACACTTTTAGAGAGTAAGTGGGTCAGAGCAAAGAAAAGTTGAGTATCTCAAATGGTAGCAGTAAGAAATTGGGGCATTGGGTGCTGGAGAGATGACTCAGTGGTTAAGAACATTTGCTGTTCTTTCAGAGGACCGGCTTCCATTCCCAGCACCAAAATGGTAGCTAACAACTGTTGGTGACTCCAGTTCCAGGGGATGTGACACCTTGTGGCTTCTGCAGGCATTGCATGCACATGGTGCACTTACATACATGCAGACAAAATACTCATACACATAAAATAAAAATAAATTCTTTTTTAAAAAGATCAGGGATTTTAAGTCACATAATACATGCTTTTTGGTGTCATTTACATAGTGTGAGTTTACTTGTGCATTATTCTATGTGTTCATATAGTTCTACATGCAACTTAATATAGTGCATGTCTTATTACCATCTTAAATCTCCAAATAGAGCTGTGCATTTTAATATTATAATGAGCCAGAGGTCACCTTCAGACACTTGAGATACTGCTTGTTCCAGTGGCTTGATTTAGTTGGCCTCATCTGGGGATTTCCAGGTTATATTTTTGTTGAATGGTTTCTTTGATTTGCACATTTTCTTATCTTTGTGCAAAGCCTTCCAGACCCTACTCTGTGCCCTATTCTACTCCCTCATTTCAAACTTAGTAAATCAGAAATTTAGGACATTTTAGGGCCCAGCAATTTGTTGTATAATAAAGTTAACAGATGCTGCCTCCTGCCCCACTTTGAGACAGAGTCTATTCCTAGAACAGCCAAGGTTGGGCTTGAACTTGCATTCCTCTTATCTCTTCCTCTTGGGTTCTGTGCTAAGGTTATAGATGTGTATGTCTGGCTCAACAAAGCGTTCTGTCACTCTCTGTTTTTGAGATAGAATTTTGCTTTGTAGCCTGGACCAGGGGACTGGAAGTAATATATACACTGGGCTGGCCTCAAACTCACAATCCTCTTACCTTTACTTCCCAAGGGATGGGACTGTGGGCATAAACCACCATGCCCAGTGAACATATGCTCCTTCTTTAAACTTTGAGAATGCGGGTGTCTGGACCATTACTAGGCACCAGTATAAATATCAAGCAGGACTCAGTTGTTTCTGTGATTTTCTGACTTTAAAAGTAGTAATGAAACTGTTTTCTCTCCATACTATATACTTTTAACTATTTTTAAACATTTTTTTTGGTGGTGCATACCTTTAATTCCAGCACTTGGGAGGCAGAGACAGGTGGATCTCTGTGAGTCTGGCTGGAGGTACTAGGGAGACTATCTCACAAAAGAAAAAAAATAAAGGAAAAATTTCCATTTGACTCATTAATGTGCTTTTTTAATTTCGATTCATTCTCTGATGCTCATCATAGGACACAGCAGGAGCAGGTGATTTCAGCCCAAACTTCACTGTGAGTGGTAGGGGTTGGAGTAGGTGGAGGTTCCGAGGAAACAGGGCTATCCTTTGCACTGAGGGTGTCCTGAAATTCATTTTTTTTGAGGTAGGATCCCATATACCACAGGCTGGCCTCAAATTCATTATGTTTCTGAGGTTGGCCATGAACTCCTGATTCTCCTGCCTCTACTTCTTGAGTTCTGTGATTTATAGGGGAAGCCGCCATACCTGGCTCATAAAATTCATGTTTTGTAGGGCTCACAAATGAATGTGATATGCAACCCTCTTGGAATGTCACTAGACTCCTGTAGTTCAGCCTTTTATTTGCCATTCATTCTGAAAACACTTTTTGAGCTCTTACTTTGGCCTAGACACTTTGTAGATAGAGTGTTTTCCATCTGTTCATTTTCCTGAGAGGCCATGTTGTCCTTGTTACAGGTTATTTAAGATATCCTGTATTCATGATTGGCTACCTATTTTCAGGCCCACATGCTGATATGTTAAATTTGGGGTCTTTTGTTTTTGCGTTGCTGGGAACCAAAACTTTGACCTTTTGCATGCTAGACAAGTGCTCTATCACGGAGTTACATCCATAGCCTTATAAGTTGAACCTTCAAATCTCTGAAATCGTAAGCTTCAATATTTTATTTCACAATTGGTATTCTTGCTTTTTTTTTTTTAATTCTTGGTATACCTATTCTTTAACTCTCTGAGACCTCCACATTTTTTAACTTCATGAATTTTCTAACATCTGCTTTCTTCTACTCATTCTGGATCTTGTTGCCTAGTGTTTTTTTAATATTTTATTTATTTTTAAAATATTTTATTTATTTATTTTATTTTATGTGTATGCTTGTGTTGCCTGTATGTATGTAAGTGCTCCTGTGTAGTGCAGTGCCCATGAAGGTCAGAAGAGGGCGTCAGATCCCCTGGAACTGGAGTTACGGACAGTTGTTAGCTGCCAGTGGGTGCTTAGAATTGAATCCAAGTCCTCTGCAAGAGCAGCCAGTGCTCTTAACCACTGAGCCATCTCTCCAGTTCCATTGCCTAGTGTTTTTATCTGCTTTCTCCAGTCCTCTTGTTTTTCTGACTCTGGATCCACCTCTCTGCTGTTACACCAAAGTCCTAGGAATTGCTTGAGGGAAAAAAGTTTGACAGCAGAATGGATCTGTGTCTCCAGAAATTCAGTGTTGCCCAGGGATCTGAGCTCCCCTTTTACAAGTTCTTAGTCTTGTTGATAAAATAGTGTAAAATCTGACTCAAGAAGGAATCTCAAGGACCATTGTATTATTATTTAAGAGAAAACCCAACAATGTTAGCAAGTCATGAATCTCAGCAGCTGCCATGAGGAAGGAGAAGGATAAATGAAAGAAAGTCATGCCTTTGGAGTCAGAGTTCAAGAAAGCAGGCAGGCTCATCAGTGAAGGTCTGCAAGCACTTAAGCAGCCCATAGGTGAGGGGTGGCATGGGGTGGGCGGCTCAAAGAGTGAGAATGCTCTGCATGTCAGGGAAAGCATGCTTAGTATTTGTTTGATATCTAAAAAATATTTTAAAAAAGAAAAGAAGAATTAGGCTCTTTGAGTTAGAACTTAGTGGACAGCAGAGAGAAGTGAAGACCCGTAAGAAACTGTGTCAGGGTGAACTTCTGGGGTGTGCAAGTACATTATCATTAAAGGAATAATTATTTTTTCCAGCACCTTAACATCTCTTCAGGTGTTTCAGATTTCCTGAAGGATGGGCTACTGGTCAGATGATTGACAGGCATGGTTGGATAATTCTCTTTGTTTGAACTAAAAAATCAACCTGTATATTATACAATAATATTATTAAACAATAATGCACATACAAAGGAAACATGGCCTCTACTTCCGGTTCTCTTACTTGTAAATAATGAATAATATATAAAATCATATTTTATATAAACATACACATACATATAGAGGTGACAATTAAGACTATGAAATTGGAGCCTTGAAACTTGGACTATGAAAACGTTGCATTTTGTGATTTGAGGTAGGTTCAAAATTCTATTTTTATATAAAATTTTCAATTTTGACATAAAAACAGAAATTTGAGTGTGAAGGAGGATTTATAAACCCCCTCTCTCTTTTATGTCTTAATTTGAAACTCCCTCTTTCAGCTTAGCTCTTTCAGTGAACTGCCAAAACCTCCTATACTGAAGGTGACTTTAGTGCTAGTAACTGCGCCACTTCCTAGGTTGGACCCCTAGGAAATGAATTTGTTTAAATGTTTGCTTTTCATCGATATGGGTAGATAGCATTTGTGTGCTTTCTCCAAATGTGTTTTTATGATGTTTATATCCTGCCAGACGAACCAATACCTACAAATCTGCTTTTGTGCTGAGAACACAGTTGTACTAGTCTAACCAGCTGTAGTTGGATTAAGTCTTAAGGGAGATTACAGTAGTATATAATGTTTTAGTTAATTTGTAATGTCACGTCTTCACTCAGGGGCACCAGTAGAAGTAACTTTTCCTTAATAAGCTTCAACAAAGCCCTGCTACTTTTACCTTTTCATGTGGTACTTTAAATCTTAGGAAAGGGTAATTATGATGCTTCCTTTTCCTAAAATTTGTTTGTTACCAGGCAAATGGGAGTTGAGGTCCAAAGTAGATCATGAAGTAGGAGTTCATACATAATGGTCTCCAAGTCTGCAAATGCCTGTCTGCCTCTCTGTAGTACGCAGGCTTCACTAAAGGAAGAGAACTGATAGGATATGTGTTGCAAAAGGGATTTATTCTGTGGTCTTACATGTTACAGGCTGTGTAGCAAATGCCTAGCTGCACGCTGGAGAGGCTGAGGACCTGGTAGTTGCTCAGTTCAAGAGGCTAGATCTTGGCCATCCCAATATGGACGATTCCTAGAGAACTACTCACTTTCAGTCTACACTGAAAGACTAAAGAAACTGAGTTGCACTGTCAGTGGAGGATGACACCTTTTGTGGCAGTGATAGGGTACACGTACTCAGTAGCCAGTAGCAGAGGCAGGTAGGCAAAGGCAACACTGCTTTTCCCTCAGAACTCTTCCTATCTGAACCACTGCCAGAAGGTGCTGTCTACTGGGGAGGGGGGTCTACATCCTCCCCTCTCCCCCACTAGTATTACAGATACAGGAAACTATGTTTGCCTTTTTAATGTAGGTGATTGGGATCTAAACTCAGGTCCCCTTGTTGTTACATGGTAGGCACTTTACCAACTGAGCCATCTCCTCAGCCCAAAGTAGGTTTTAAAGTAATAAGACTGCTCTTTTTTTTTTTTTTGGCCATTAAGATGAAACGTATACTGCCAAATTTAAAGTAAACCTTATAGATAAACATATGGCCATTTTAATTATGAAAAATAAGATATATTAAATTTATAGAATTAGGAAAGTGAGCCTCAATTTTTAAAATTTTTAAAAGTTTTATATGTATGAGTGTATTTTCTGCATGTATATAAGTACACTCATGTTGTGCAATTCCTACGGAGGTCAGAAGAAGGTGTTGGTTTCTCCTGGAACTGGAGTTACAGACAGTTGTTAGCTGCCATGTGGGTGCTGGGAATCAAACCTAGGTCCTCTGCAAGAGTAGCCAGTGTTCTTAACCACTGAGCCATCTCTCCAGCCCCATAGCCTCAATTCCTTGTCCTTAATTCTGGATGTCCAGAAGTTCTACAAACCCAAATATTTTTTTGTAGGTCATTTAAGGAACAAAAGTTGATTTAATCCGACCTAAGAGTCTTTCTAGTTTTAGTTAATACTTAAAGTAAATATGCATCATTTTGTTGTAGAAATATTATTGTGTTTCATTATGAAATGCTGCCCTGGGGCAGTGGGAGTGCCATGTGTAATAAGTAAGTCATGTCATATTACCTTTCTGAAATTGAAAAATAAAATTTGTATTATTGTACACGTCTTGTGTTAATGAACAGAGAACTGTGTAGTTTCAGTATTTCCCTTTTCAAACTGTAATTAACAATATGACAGCATAAAGAGTCAACGGATAAATAATATAAATGTATATTTGGCCTTCATGTACTATTTCATTTTATGCCTTGAGAAATTATGATTAATTTAAGAAAGATATTTCTTCCCTCCGCATCTGCCTTACCCATTGGAGCTTAGTGACAGCCCAGTAATGTAGTTTTAGGGGGAAAAATGAGTATCACTTTCAAAGTCGTCTTTTCAAAGGCAGGCTTTTCTGTCTCTGGGTTCCATATGCTCAGAACCTAGAAAATGAAAACCCTATAAACGATAATAAACAGTAACATTTCTTGATAAAAAACCATCTAGCATTTATAAAGTAATGTCCAAGCAAGAAGGAATTTGCAAGCTCCGAGTGGAGAAAGGGAACAGTTGGCATGGTAGCAGCATGGCGACTTTAGCTTTCAGTAGCTCTGGATTGCAATTCCGGTTTGTAGAGTCATCCGGCAACTTTGGGTCAGCTACTTTGGCTTTTGGTTTTTCAGTGCCGTTATATGAAAAACAGAAATGATAGAACCAGTGCCTTTGTCTTCATTGGGAAAATTAAATGAGGTCATGCACATGAAGGCATTAGTACATGTGATCTGTAACATTCTTGTTGTTAGCTATAATGAGCTAACACTGTAGTATGATCTTATTGGAAAGAGTCTGTACTGTAGAGGTAGGCCTACCATAAGTCCCAGTATAGTCATTTGCAAAGTAGGAAACATAGTGTTTTCTAGGATTAATGGGAAGATTCATTGAGATAAACTACATGAGGGACCTGGACATGATGTCCTCTTAGGTGCCCTTCCATTCAATTACTAGACAGACATAAGGGAGTGTGGGGTTGAATACCAAATGACAGCAAAAGTGAAAGTGCTTTGAAAATCGTAAATGGTAATGCAGTATGAACCAGTACTACTGAGTTTTGAAGGTCATGGGAAGGGGAAATCTCTCTGGACTAGGAATGAAAAGGAAGGCTTCCTAGACTAGAAAATATTCAAGTTGATTTTTGAAGTATGGCTTCTGTTGATGCTAGCAGAGGAATTTGAGGCCACATTCTGGTTATGGAGGATCATATGATTGTGATGACAGTAGATAGAATGATAGTAATGTTATAATAAATTTTAAGACCCAAATGTAATACTTTCTGTTAAAATCAATCTAGTAAGAGAAAGAAAATCAAATGGGAAAGCTCAGTTATCTGGGCAAAGAATGTTATCAAACTACTGTTGAAAAATAAAGCTTAATTTGGACTTTTCATATTATAGAAAATTGTTAAGGTATCTCCAAAGAAAGAGAAGCAGAATGATGAAGGATTTGAAGAAGCGAAGAAGCAAAGTCAAGAAGGAGGCCAAGACAGGGAGGAAAAGGTTCGAAAAAGAGAAAGGTGATAGAAAGGAGCAGGAGAGGAAAGGTAATTGGTAGCAGGATACAAAGTCAAAGTGCTCGGTATTTGATTCTTATTAATGTTATACGTGCATCGTCATCCTTGTTTTCCTGACACTTATTTTTTATACACAACATTTCAGAAGGGTTATCATCTGAAAGTACTCTATTAAGACTAGGGATATTTGTTGTATTTTGTTTTTGTCTTTTTGAGACAGGGTTTCCCTGTAGCCCCAGCTGTCCTGGAACTCACTTTGTAGACCAGGCTGGCCTTGAACTCACAAAGATCCGCCTGCCTCTACCTCCCAAGTGCTGGGATTAAAGCTGTGTGCCACCATGCCCGGTGAGACTAGGGATATTTGGATGACAGTGGACAGGAAAAGTGCTCAGTTATTTGGGTGCAGAAGTATTTGCTAACTATAGTTCGGCCCTTCAGAGTAAGCAAAGAAATAGAATCTTCCTGCTTTTACTAAGACTACGTGTTACTCACCCTTGCTAAATCATCGTGGCCATAGATGCCAATGCATGTTTAACACACAGCTTATCCAGGGAAAGATTACAGCATAAGGCATCTGATAGTCACATAGATTGTGTCTTGCATTTTTAGCTGTTTGTCATTCTACCTATTCCCCAAACGTGCAGTGCAGCATTAGAAGGGGTTGAGAGAGGGACTCAGAATTATAAGAGCGACTCTGAGCATCGCTTGAGTAGACTTACAGATACGCCAGCCTTTGCCTGCGTCTCCTCCCAAAATAATTGTGACATGATGGGAAAAGAGGAACAAAACATTAGGAACAAAAGTACTTGGCCTAAGAATCAGGAGACCCAAGGCATTAACTAATTCCATGGGTGGTAACTAGGTTAACCTTTTAAAACGTTTATACTTTAAACTGAGAATTTTTGTGTCATTTAAAATAATACAATATATGTGAAAATGCTTTGATGAATGTAATGTGCTACTCAAATTTCAGTTGAATAGGTTAGTGGACAATTGAATTTAGTTTCAGAAGACTCTATCTGTAATCTCAATTCTGGCATTATTTACAGTAGAATCCAGAGCAAACCAGTAACTTTGTTTAGCTTCAGTTTATCAATTTGCAAAATGACAGTTGGACTACAGGAATAGGAATAATTACTCAGGAGAAAAGAGAAAGAAATCCTTATATAAGATGTCATATATATAGCATGTATGTATACATGTGATATTTATTCAATATAATATATAAGTATATTAAAATATATGTATAGTATTAATGCTGATATATTAATTTTTGATTTTTGGACCTCCATATAAAGCCTGAAACTCTAAAACTATTAGAAGAAAACATTGGAAAAAACCTATAAGATATAGGTGTAGGAAAGTATTTTCTAAACCGGACATTAATTGCTCAGGAAACAAAGTTAAGAATACAAATGGAACCTCATTAAAATAAAAAGCTTCTGTACATCAAAGGAGACAACCATGAAACCAACCATCACCTCCCACATACCTTCTCTCTCCATCATCATTATCATTATTTCATGTGTGTTTGTGTACATGAAGTATGAACATTTTATGTATGATTTATCCCCCATGTATTAGTTGCTTTTCTGTTGCTATGATAAGACACATGACCATGGCAACTTACAGAAGGGATAATTTATTTGGCTTATGGCTTCAGAGGGATAGGAGTCGATCATGGTAGGGGATGCTTAGCAGGAGGCACCTGGAGCAGAAAGCTGAGCACTCACATTTTCAAACACAGAAAGAGCAAGCTCAAAGTGGGGTAAGGTTATGAACTCTCAAAGCCCACCCCTAGTGATATGCTTCCTCCAGTACAGCTACACCTCCTAAATCTCCCACCAACTGGGGCCAAATGTTCAAATTTGGAGCCTATGGGAGCACTTCTCATTCAAACCACTGCACTCCAGAATTGAATTTTGTAATGGTATTTTCTATACTGTTTTGTTGCTTCTGTGCTACACAGAAGTAACATAAGATGATATACTGGTAAAATGAAAATCTGTATTGACCAGCATACTCAGTATATAGAGTTTGAGGATTTTGTTACAGTTATTTCCTTTTATAATATAATATGATATATGTATTCTAGTCCTTGCACTGACCATTAGTTTATTTTTCTTTTATAGCTCCGCTTTCTAAATGATATGAATGCAGATCTTCTGGAAGAGCGGAGACTTTCTTCTCTATCCTACTCCAATAAATTCCCCAAAGACAAAAATTTTTGTCATAAGTTGAAATGCAAGTAAAAGTTCATAGTTCTGTTTTGAGCATCAAACCGGTTTCTGAATTCTTTTTATTTAAAAACACAACAGATTCTACAGTGGCTGGGGAAATGGTTCCTTAGGTAAGCGTGCTTATCATGGAAGCATGAGGACCCGAGTTTGAATCCCCAGAAATACCCACAATAAAAATCTGGATAAGGTTGGGCATACGCATGTAACCTCAGCACTGTGGGGATAAGGGGGACTTGGATACAAGAGGATCATTGGGACTTGCTGGCTATAAGCCTAGTACCAGCTTCGGGGAGAGATACTGTCTCAAGGGAATAAGCAAAAGAGTGATAGAGCAGCACAATTAATATCCTCCTCATGTGTGTATGAGGTGTATGAGAATATTCAGCCATACTCACATCACATACATATACATCACACACATATAGACACAAACAAAATAAAAAAGTTAGTGTAAAGGTTATTTTTCTATCATCAAAATTATCTGGTTATCTGTAATCAACCATTCAGACCTAAATACTTTTTAAAAGGAGATAGTGGTGTTATTTAATATACACAAATTGCTGATGCTTTGGGGGCACTACAGAGGATCAAATCCAGGATCTTTGAATTCTAAGGAAGCACTGTACCATGAAACTGTCTCCCTAGACCTAAATTTTTCTTTTGGAATGTACTGTACACAAGTTCATCTGGGTTCTGACTTAACCTATAGGCAATGCTTGAGCCATGCTATGTGCTGTACCTTTCTGTGCTACAAATGTAGTCATGAGCAAGACAGACTTGGCTTTGCCTTCCTCAGGCTCACAGTAGAGCTGGAAAGGAAGACAGGTAAACAAGTAATGACAGGGCTATGAGAGAGACTACTAAGTTCTTGAAGAAGTCATTAGTAGAGACACAACCCAGACTAGTAGTTGTTTGGATAATGACGAAATTACTCAACTTTTAACAAGATTCAGTCATGATCTAAATAGAAATTCTGCAGTAGATACCTGATTTTCGTTAATCACAAAAGAAAACTATAGAAACTGCAGGTAAATCCATCCAAATCTAGAATTTGCTTATAAAATGAATATAAAAAAGTTCTTGTAAAGTTGAAGTTCATAAAGACACAATACCAGGGAAATGTGTACTTACTGTATACATTTTTGGAAATATTTATGTAGCTAAGATCTATACATATGCACTGTAAGATTTCCCAGTGTGGTATTACCACTTTCTGAAGAATTGTGTTAACGTATTTTATAAACCACAGGAAAACTTCAGTTCATTTTTCAGCTCCCTCCTAGTACATGAAAACAAAGTGTTTTTTCATTTAGCCAAAAAATGTGTCCAAAAAAAAGATAAATAGCTACATTTTTTTCACTGCTGTGACAATATCTGACAAAAACAGTTTAAGCAAGTACAGGTTTATTTTGGCTTGTGATTCGAGGGGATACAGTGGTATCCCCCATCACAGTAGGGAACGCATGAGAGGGAAGGGATTGGTCACATTGTACCTTCAGTCAGGAAGCAGAGAGTGAACAAGTAGTGGGAGCAGACTACAAAATATCTAGGCCTTTCTTCAGTGAGGCGCTTCCTCCAGCAAGACTCCGTCTCCAAAAGGTTGCTCAGCCTTCCGGAATAGCAGTGAAACTGGGGACCAAGTATGCAGACCCGTATGGGGGACATTGCACATTCCTGTGGTTTACAAGAGATTAATAAAACACAAAACGTCAAAACGGGCCAGGTGTGGTGGCACACACCTTTAATCCCAGCACTAGAGAGGCAGAGGCAGGCAGAGATCTCTGTGAGTTCAAGGCCAGCCTGGTCTACATAGTGAGTTCCAACCAAGCCAGCTGGAGCTACAGGGAGACCCTATCTCAAAAAGCCAAAACAAACAAAGAAAAACATCAAAACGAAGCAACAAATCCCAGCAACAACAAAAATCACCTACTTTTCCCTCATGGAGTAACAAAATTTTAGTGAAGTAACAAACAAAACAAAGTAAATCAGTGTAATACCTTGAGGGGAAATATCAAGGAGACCAGGATGGCCCAGTGGAGTGCACAAGGATGATAGAACTGGGAACTCAGATCAGAGATGACGTGACAGAAGACTGAGTGCCATTCAGAGTGATTTAGGAAGCTGTTGAGGACAATGAAGAATAAAATGATCTGACTATTGTACCGTGAACATGGGATTAGGAGAAGATTTTAGGAAAGGGGTAGGTGCAGAGAAGCAGGGAGACCAGAGGGAAATTTTAGTGGCTCAGAAGGGAGTATTAACAATAGAGGTGGTGAAGCAGTCTTATTTGTGATAAATTCTGTATAAAGAACTGACAAGACTTGCCGAAGAGTGGTATATGGAGTAGCCCAGAAAATGGGGTTTGGGTCTGGACAACTAGAATATGATTTATTTTGAAACGGTCTCATTATGGAGCGCCGGCTGACCTGGAACTTGCTATGTAGACCAGGTTGGTACCTCACAGAGATCTGCCTGTCTCTACCTTCCCAGTGCTGGGATTAAAGGTGTGTACCACCATACTGGGCAAGAATATAAATCTTAATTGTGAGAAGAGTTAATATGACAAAACTGAGGGGAAAATCTATATGATGCCCAAAATACTACCACTGATGACCCTAATAAAACTCACGTAATTGCTATAGCAATACCAAGCATTCAAAACAAAATGGGGTCTAGATCTTATTTAAAAAATCCATCAACTGTGTGTGGTGGCACACCTATAATTCCAGTCCATGGGAGGCCAACCTGTTCTATATAGCAAGTTCCAGGTCATGCAGGGATACACAGAAAGACCCTATCTCAGAAAATTAAAAAATAATAAAACATGTTTAAGAACGATTTTTTGGAGAAAAGATAGTTTTTGTGTATGTACAAATCCAGAGAGGGAAAGAAGAGAAGGGAAGTGTGATTAATCTATTTATCTCCTGGGAATCTACTAAGTAATTTTTTAAACTTAAAAACCACATTTATTTATTTATTTATTTATTTATTTATTTATTTATTTGGGAAGGAGGCACATGTGGAGGTCAGAGGACAACCGGTGGGAATCACTTCTCTCCACATGTGGGTCCTGGGCATTGAACTTGGGTCATCAGGCTTGGCGGGAAGCACCTTTCCCCATTGAGCTAGTTTGCTGGCCCTAATTTAGTAACATTATGGTTATTGTTTGCCTTCCCTTGCCAGTGCACGTAATGAGACAGGATCATGGACTCATCTAAGTTCTAAGCTCCACGGAAAACCATCATGAAAGCTAATGCCCTGATTTCAGGCCCAGTACAAAGGCTGGAGCATCAGGAGAACAGGTCATGTGCTCCCATGCAGAGGGTGGCATGCTGTAGACCCAGGAATGCCTAATAGTCCAGTTGAATAGGAAATCCTGTTTACTCATGGGAAAGTTCTTGTACCAAAACTTTAAACTGATTGGATGGGGCCCATCCAAAGGGGGAGTGAAATCTGCTTATTTATTTTATCACTTGAAATTTTAAAATCATTCAAAACCACCCTCAAAAACACCCAGAGCAATTTTTGATCAAATGTCTGGTCATCCTATGGTCCAGGCAACAGATGAAATTAGTCATCACAATCCCAAGTGCCTAGGAGAGTGGCACATACATAGTAGATACTTAACAACATGCATAATTGAATTAAATAAAAAAAGATTTATAGTGCTATTCCTCTTTACTGTGAACAGGCACATCTAATGCACAAAATTTTTTAAAAATTTTTCTTTTTTAAAAATTTTATGTGTGACTGTATTGCCTGCATGTATGTAAGTGCTCTTGAGTTGTACAGGGCCCACCAAGGTCAGAAGAGGGCATTGGATCCCCTAGAACTAGAGTTTCAGATGATTACTAGCCACCATGCTGGTGCTGGGAACTGAACCCGGGTCCTCTGCAAGAGGAGCCAGTGCTCTTAAGCACTGAGCCATCTCTCCAGTCCCCAAAAGCACACAATTCCTAGTAACAAAATGTCCTAGTTTGTTTCTTCATTGCTGTGACAAAATACTCTGACCACTACCAACTCGGGGAGGAAAGGGTTTATTCAGCTTACATCTCCCAGGTCACAGTTCACCAGGGACCCCAAGGTAGGAACTCAGGGCAGGAACCTAGAAGCAGAGGCTGAAGTACAGGCCATGGAGGAACACTGCTTACTGGCTTGCTTCTCTGGCCCCTGCTCAGTTTGCTTTCTTATGCAAGACAGGCCCACCTGCCCAGGGGTGGCACCACACACAGTGGGCTGCCCTCCCACATCAGTCAACATCCAAGAGGATGCCCCACAGATATGGCCACAGCCCAGTCCTATGGAGGCAATTCCCCATTTGAGGCTCCCTCAACCCAGGTGTGTCAAGTTGACACTAAAACTGTTCAGCACACAAAGGTACCAGGAATACCAAATGACCAAGTTCAGTAAATGTGTGGCTGGTTTTACAGTTATTCCTCAAGACTCTGATGCTGATACTACATTTAAGACACGTTCATGCAAAACTAAAGGAAAAAGGAGTAACCGAAAAGTTTTTTGGCTAGAAATAAGTGAAGCAACTACATAAGAAACAAATTTCATGAGACTGAAATTGTCATGATGACAACTGTGATCTGAAGTGAAGCAAAGTCTGCAGCAGTATGTACAAAAGACACAGGAACATCTGTAACTGCTCACTGGTAAAGTAGACGTTAAGTTTCTGGTTATGCTGACAAAGATTACCAACCAGTGGGAAAGGAATCTGGTCTTAGAATCTTAGAATGAATTTGGGCAGTTAGTGACATGGAAAATATATGTTGGACCAGAAATAGAGTTGAGTGAGTCAGGGCTGGAGAGATCACTCAGCAGTTAATAGCACTGGTTGCTCTTGCAGAGAACCTATGTTTGAATCTTAGCATGCACATGGCAGCTAACAACCATCTGTAACTCCAGGTCCAGGGAGCATGACGCCCTCTTCTGAACTCCGCAGGTACTGCATGGCACGGGTACACTTACATACATACAAGCAATGTAAACACACACACACACACACAAACACACACTATTGATTGACCGATTGATAGATATAGATAGATAAATACATTTTTTTAAGGAAAAAGTTGAGTAATTCAGAGTTACTCGAAATTAAAAGCCAAAAGACTCTCAAAAAATTGGGAAGGGAATAAGGTTGTTCAGACAGCTAGCTCTAACCCTGGTGCCCAATGCACTGCCTCGATCCCTGTAAGAGATAGATGGGGAAATCATAAGCATGTCATTACAGCACAAACATTAACATTCATTCCCCTTCATACTGTTGCTGTAGCTACGCCAAATGAAATGGCATTAGCTAAAGGAGAAACAGCTCTGATGCAGACTGGACTTAACCTGATTAGGGTGACTGCATTCCAACAAGAGGTAACATTGTTCCTAATGCTACACAAAATGAGACTTGAAGCCAAGAGTTACTAAATGGGCAAAAGTCAAGATCTACCACTTCTGTCTCTGAACAACCAGCTTTACTAAAGAATCTGGATAAATTCAGCTCCATCACTGTCATGAAGCCAATTATATTAACTCCTTTTCTGCTGCTGTGACAAGCACCGTGCCCAAGGCAGCTTATGGAAAGAAAAGTTGATTGGGCTTGTGGTTCCACAGGGATGAGCCCACCATGGTGGGAAGGCATGGCAGAAAGCCACCGAGTGTTCACATCTTCAAACACATACAGGAAGCAGAGAGAGTGAGATTGGAAGTAGGATGAGGCCACATCTTCTCAAGTCCCACTGCCAGTGACATGCTTCTCCAGCAAGGTCACACCTCTTGCACTTCTGCAAACAGCTGCCAACTGGGGCCAAATATTTAAATACTTGGAGCCTGTGGGGGAGTCCCTATTCAAACCCCCACACAAATCCTGTAATGCAACGAGCTAAAGAGAATCTGAGAAAATAATACTAGAAGTCAATATAATTTAAGGTCTAGAATCTATTTATGTGTGTATCATCTAGTCATTCGTCTGCCTGTCTCTGTCATCTCTGTCTACATCTTTGTGGCTGGCTATGAGTGATTATCAGTTGAGGGGAAAATGCTGTCGTTTTCTTCAGTAATACAGCCCCAGAGATGTTTCTCTTGCCCAGTCAATAACCTCTGATCCATGCTAAGGCAAGAAACTCTAATGTTGACTCAGTGGGCCACAAAGAAAAATGGCATGAACTTAGGAGGGGGATGAGAGGAAACTGGGGGAGGAAAAAAAATCACTAAAATTCATTATAGAAATGTTAAAATTTATTATATAAATGTACAAATCTGTTAGACAAAAACATTTAGTGATTTAGGTAAGCATTATTTTCTAGGAGCATGGAAATATTTCCATGAAAGAATGTATAGAAATGTATTGATTGATGGAGAAAGATGTGAGATCTTTTGAAAAGGTACAGAAGATAGATAGAAAATAACCATTGATGACTGAAAGAAATGCTTTTCCTTGCTAAATTTTTCCTCGGTTTTTTTTGGGGGCGGGGAGGGGGACTTTTTGGTCTTTTTGAGACAGGGTCTCCCTGTAGTCTCATCTGGCCTGGAACTCACAGACATCTGCCTGCCTCTGCCTCTGGAGTGCTGAGTGCTGGAATTAAAGGTGTGCACCATCATGTCTGGTTCATCTTTTTTTAAAATTTTATGTGTATGCGTGTATTGCCTGCATGTGTATAGGTATACCCATGTTGTTCAGTGCCCTTGGAGGACAGAAGAGTTCATGGGATCCCCTGGAACTGGAGTTACAGACAGTTATTTTTAACTTTCTCTAAGTTATTGACCATTTCATCCATTTTAGTAACTTTCTTTTTTAAAAAATATTTTGTTTTTTAAAAACTTTATGGATATGAGTGTATTGCTTCCATGTATATAAGTGCAACTGTATTGTGCACAAATGTCTGTGGAGGTCAGAAGAGAGTGTCACATCCCCTGGAACTGGAGTTACTGATGGTTAGCAGCCACAGTGGGTCCTGGGAATGGAACCCTGGTCTCTGCAAGAGCAGACAGCGCTCTGAACTGCTGAGTCATCTCTTCAGTCTCCATTTTCGTAACTTTCTCATCTAGATCCTGGATTGGTTTCCTTACTTCTTTCATCTGGTTATTTGAATCCTCTGTATGGTTATTCATCCTTTTTGAAAACAGGATTCTGTCTTAGTTTGTTTCTTCACTGCTGTGACAAAACACTCTGACCACTACCAACTTGGGGAGGAAAGGGTTTATTTGTCTTACATCTCCCAGGTCTCACGCAGTTCATCAGGGAGCCCAAGGTAGGAACTCAGGGCAGGAACCTGGAGGCAGGAGCTGGAGCACAGGCCATGGAGGAATGCTGCTTACAGGCTTGCTCTCCTGGCCCCTGCTCAGCCTGCTTTCTTATGCAACACAGGCCCACCTGCCCAGGGGTGGCACCACCCACAGTGGGCTGGGCCCTCCCACATCACTCATCAAGAAGATGCCCTTCCGGCATGGCCACAGGCCAGTCCAATAGAGGCAATTTCCCGATTGAGGCTCCCTCAACCCAGGTGTGTCAAGTTGACACTAAAGCTATCCAGCACAGATTCTGTGACTTCTTTGGCATTTTAAGGAACTGTGAAAGTGTGGAGGTGTTAACAGTGGATTGCTGTCTCAGATTTTTGGCCTTTCTTTGCTGTATTTTGTACAACTGTTGAGGTGGAGGTGTCTTCTGGTTTTCATTTTTCCCCGTTTCTTAATCACTTTGTGTTTTATTTTACATGAATCTTCCTGGCAAGCTGTGTTTACTTGGAATTATATTCCCTACTGCTATTTAGGGGGAAGATAGCTACATTTCCTCCAAGTGGTTTACCAGTGGTTCTGGTGTTGACTGTGAATTTTGCTTGTGTCCTTAAGAGTGATCACAAACTGTGGTGTTGGGGAACTGGTTGGAGAAGATATAGCTTGTAGATATTTTAGAATAAAGAGTATCAATAATTAAGTAGTGAGGTGAAGAAGGAATAGAGAAAGGAGAGGAGTAAAACAGGAAGGAGAATAAAAGTATGTGGGTTACAGGAATGAGAGGTAGTGGAGAGACTATTGTAGATGTGTAGGTGGATGAAAGAAAGACAAAAAAAAAGAAAAGAAAAGCACAGTAACTCTAAACACAAGGTATCATGCCTTTAATATTTATTCTTGATCCGTGTGATATGTTGTTTTCTTTCCCTTGGATTGTCAATAATTTGTCTCAGTGATTCAGACAAATGAACTCATTGTGTCCTCCCAGATGAAGATTTCAGTGGAAAGTCTGTTTTCTGCCAGAATTCTCTGGTCTGAGGCCCTGCCACCTGCAAGTTACAATCTTGTCTCTGGTGCTTCAGGGATCGAAATTTCTGCCCAGGGCTTTCCATGACTGAGGCAATGAAGGAGTATGGAATGCCTGCGTACATGAGTGCCTTTGAATGCCACCAGGCTACTGCACTGCGTTCTATAGCAGACGTCCAGCCTGCCCTGGTGATGGATGGGGAGGAGGGTAATTTTCTCTTTCTTATATTCCTGGTCTCAGCTTCAGTATCGTGAGTCACACTTCTACTAGTGCAATGGTTATCTCACGCCAGTCTCCTTAATAAAAGAAATCCTAGTAAACTAGAAATAGAAAGAAATGTCCCTAGCTTTACAAAAATTAAATTAAAAGCACTCAATGGAGGACATTTTGAAGCAGTCCCTTCAAGGTCAATAGCAAGACAATGATGCCTGATATCACAGCTACTCTTTAACAGAAAGCTAGAGGGTATAGCCAAAGAAATTTTATAAGAAATCAGTGGAATATAGGATCTGTGATTCTGTATATTGTTATTGTCTTTACATTGATGTACACAGGTGAGAGAAAATGTTATAGACACACACAGAGTACCTGTGCACACAGTAGTTATATCAAAATTCTGATTTTGGTGTCTGTATTAGTTACTTGTCTCATTTTGTCGAAAACATGACAAAAGCAACTTAAGGAAGGTTGAGTTTGTTTATTTTAGATGAGAGTCTGTCATGGAGGGAAGGTGTAGATAGTTTCAGGGGCAGGAGGCATCTGGTCTCATTGTATCCACTGATGGGAAGCAGACAGTGAAGGAGTGCTTCTGTTCAGCTCACTTTTTCTTTTTTATTCGGTTCAGGACTGCGGCCCTTGGAATGATACCGCCCATATTTAGGGCGGGTCTTCCTACCCCAATTAACCTGATCTAGATAATCCCCCACAGACATGCCCAGGGATTTATTTCCGTGGTGATTCTAAGACCCATCAAGCTGACAGGATTAGCCATCACAGTGCTGTGGTGTAACATGTAGCATGTAACCACTGAAGGAAAACAGTATAGGGTTTTAAACACTCTGCACCATCTTTGCAACTTTCTGTGGATAGCATTTAAACATGATTCACAAAAAATAAAGGTACAGTCTGTTTGCCAGTTACGTGAAGTTTAAATGAACAAGTTTTATATAAAGTTCCCAGTTAGGTACAAATATGGAATGAGTGCTTATCACATGGCCATGATAGCATGTGCAAATGTCACATTGAGGCATTTAATATTGAAAAGCCAAGTAAATGTGTTTAAAGAACAGAAGAGACACCTTCTGCCATGTGCGTACTGAATTATTTATACAGAAAAATCCAACAGAACACATAAGTCATTGGAACTAATAGGAGAATTAAGAGTGCGAGATCCAGCTCCTAGATCCTGTAAGTGGCCTGAAGCGCCTTAGAGTCTGTTTCATATTAGCTCCTATTTAGTGATTGCTCATGGAAAGGATGGCTAGTCATCACACTTACCCAGAGTGGAGGAGTTTCTCTGGTATGGAACATTCCATTCTAAACACCCTAGTTCTGGCGGGGATTTCTTTCTTCCTGCACAGTCCCTGAAAATTCCCTTTTAAGCAAGCCTATGTATTAAATTCTTTTGTGCATTAATACTTTATCCAGCATCCCAGATGTTTTTTATCATGAAGTCTGGACTCATGATCATTTCGGTTTGCTCTTCTTTTTAATCCTTAAGAATAATGAAATGTTTAATGGCATGGAATAATACCCATGTGTAGGGAAAGAAAAGTAGGCAAACTTCTAAACTGTCTTACATGTCTTCAGGAGTAGATAATTGTGGATGGACAGGAAGAGCAAATCTCAGTATAGGACGAGTAGCTGGAAAGGGGAAGGTGGAAGGGTGGCAGATGAAAAACGATGACAATTAAAAGATAACAAGGGGAATGTTTCTTTTGTAATGAGAGAGTATGAATTAAACAATTATGATCCATAACTCTTATAGATTGGAGAGAAAAAATGATTGAATGCTATTCCTTAGAGCTCTGAATCCAGATTGCATTGTCTTATTGAGCTTGTAACTAGATCATTGGAGTACGCATTTAAAACAGTTGCTTACTACAGAGATTTAAAAGAGTGCATACTTCAACTGGGACAAGAATAGAATAAATTAGCTAAAACATATTTGAATGTTAAATATCTCTAAAAGTGTCTGCTATGTCTTGGAATTTTTTTATGTCTCTAAAGAAAAGTGATAGCTGAAATCTCAGCCTCAAAACACAGGTCTGACAAGTTATCAGGGATTTCTGTGCTCTGAATATGATGTAGTACAATTATTAGAAGTTTTAGGTACATCTGTAGGAGAACCCCATCTGAGGCAGCACAGTTAGATAAATAACAGTAAGTAAGTTTGAAAAAGCCATAGGGAAACATATTTTAATAAACTTACACACACACACACACACACACACACACACACACAGAGGTATATATAGACTGTTTAAACAGAGTTATGCCACATGAGGTGATAATGCTCCCCTGAAGAGCTGTAGACTATGTTACAAAAATGACAGTGTGGGGCATGGGAATCCACCCTCCAAGTTTTTGGGCAGGATGGTTGAAGAGTCTCCCAAAACAATACACACTATTGCCATTGCCCTTGGTTGCCTTCAAGAACTTGAATGGAAGACCTTATTGGTGAAGACACCATATACTTCAGACACAGGACTTGGAGATACTGAGCTGGAACTGACCTGGAAGCCCCCTCCCTTTTAACTAGCTCTTATAGTAGCAGAGGGTTCTATGCAGGCTGTCAAGGGAGAAAAGTAGCCAATACTCCTACCCAGTCGTAAAACCTATGAACTATAAACATGACTGGACCAGCAAGATATTCCAAATGGTACAGTAGTGCTATTTTAATCTTGGGGATAACCAACAACTGTCTCATTGGGCTTAGGCCCTATCAATAGGAAAGAACGCAAGCCTGGTACTGTAAACCTAGCCAAATACCCTTGGCTTTAGAGCTCACAGACCCTAGAGGAGAACCTAGTACTGTCGTTTTCTTAAACAAATATGATTTCTAACTGTATTCTAAATACCCTTAAAATCACAGGTAAGTATAGCTCTCACCCTCATCAAAGAAACTTCTTTTTGCAGCAGATGGAGATGATTGCAGACATCTGCAACTTTGAGGATGACTTTTACAATATGGAAATACTCTGGAGAAATGACTTTTACCTAACCTTGAGACACAAAATAGTTAATGTTAAGCTTGTTTATAATGTACACAAACTCACTGAGCCCTGTGCTCCTCTTGTGAGCTTGTCATATGCCCTTAAAATAATGTATGAGTGTATATGTGTTTGTTGACATTCCAAGTACTACAAACAGTACTTATTTCATTGCAAACAATGAGAAAAATTGATAACTTTTGTTTTTTATTGTGTGTGTTGATCTAAGTCTAGGGAAAAATTCTTTGATAAAATAAGGGTCCTACTTTACTTCCCCATTTCATGTTGGATATACTGTTTCAAAAAAAAAAAGCTATCCTACTGGGCATGGTAGCATAGGCCTTTAATTCCAGCACTGGGGAGAGAGGCAGAGACAGGCAGACCTCTATGAGTTCAAGGCCAGCCTGGTCTACATAGTGAGTTCCAGGCCACATGGGGCTACAAGGAGACCCTGTCTCAAAAACACCAAAAAAATAAAATAAACAAATGAAAATAATAATAAAAAAGAGCTATCCTGTGTTTGAGAGCACAGTTCCAAGAGAATTTTGAAGGAACAAAGTCTCAGCAGCTCAGGTTCTCTCTATAGCTTAAAAAGTATGCTAAGAGGGGCTGGAGAGATGGCACTGGTTGTTCTTGCAGAAGACCCAGGTTTGAATCCCAGCACCCACATGGCAGCTAACAACTGTCCGTAACTCCAGTCCTAGGGGATCCAACAGCCTCTTCTGAACTCCGCAGGCATTGCATGACATGGGTGCATTTACCTACATGCAGGCAATACATGCATACACATAAAATAAAAATAAGTAAAAATTTTTTTAAAATGCTAAGAGGCTGTTTTTTAAAGCATATAATCATAATATGACTTAAATGTCATACACAACTGGTCAAAATGTAGAAAACAAGTGATACATCTACAATGCAACCTTACACTCAAGACTCAGGAAATATCGAAGATGGGTAGAAAGATTGTAAAAACCGGAGAAATCAGGGCACCTGCTGGTAGAGAGTATCATCTAGAAATGACAGTGAAGTTGTGCCCATGAAATTTCAGTAATATAACTGCCTAAAAAAGACCTGCATAATAACAGTGCCAGTGTACATGCCAACGTAGGTGAGGAAAATTTCACAGGGTGTTACCTGTAGATGAAGAGCTGTAGGCAATGAAGTTCTGCTCAGAGAGGGAGAATCAATTTTCTTCAGGGACAAGCACCCTGATAGGTCATCATTCCTAAGTGGTCACTTCTAAACACATGTACACAGAAGCATAACTAAGTGGACACAGTAAGTTATAAATAAACGTGTGTGTGTGTGTGTGTGTGAATAATAATTAAGAAGAGGTAAGGAAATTGAGAGGGGTTGTGGATCATGTGGGGGGAGTTGGATGGGGAGAGGGAGATGCTGTAAATAAAGAACTAATATATAAAATTCTCAAAACAAAAATTTTAATTATAAAATAATAAATCATGCAGTGAAGATGAGGAATATTATACCTGTAAAGGAGTAACATTAGGGAAATCTTTTCAGTGATGGAATAATTATACCTGGATTGAAAAGACAGTATGAATCTATACAAGATCAAGTGGAATAGGACAATATACATACATTGAATCAGTGATAATATTCTACTTTTGATATTGTACTGTATCTATGTAACCACTGAGAAAAATTTGGTGATGGATACTCCAAATTCCTTTGCTCTATCTTACCAAGTTATTAACCCATAATTATTTCACAATACAGTTTCAGAAAATGGAGAAACAATGGTGCTAATAAAATATATAGGGGCTGGAGAGACGGCTCAGCAGTTCAGAGCACTGACTGCTCTTGCAGAGGACCCGGGTTCGATTCCCAGCACCCACATGGTGACTATGAACTGTCCTTAACTCCAGTTCCAGGTGAATCCGAAGCCCTCTTCTGACGTTGGCGGCATTGAACCACACGGGTGCACTCACATACATGCAGGCAATACACGCATACACATAAAATAAAAATAATAAAATATATAAACTAGCCTTTCCCAGGAAAAGCTAACATGATTCTGAACGTTTTTCCTACTATGCTCTTGAGTACCAAAGTTAGAGAAGAGGCTGGGGCTGACTGATGTCTATATGCCTTGCCAAATTATGTGTTAGACAAGAGAAAGGTGAATATAACCTGAACATTCTTGCTCATTTTCACTTTTACATAGGCCTCAGTGTCATGTTGTGGCTGGAGAAATGCCTTTTCAAACTATTCTTTCACAGTGCTTGATCTTGACTGTTCAGTCAGATGACCAGTTGATTGACTGGAGGGGTAAAACATCAAATTGAAAATTGGATAATCAGAAATGTCAAGTCCTTTCCCCAGTATAGACTGTATGGGATACAACTTCATTGTCAGGCAGCACACAGAACAAGGCCATTAGTTAAATGACCTAGTTATAAAAATTGACTTATGACTTTTTAAACAGAATAACATATTTAGAACAAGCATTGAAAATAATTAGTATGTTGGAAAATGGATGTTGTATTAGTTACTTTTCTGTTGCTGTTATAAAAACCATCACCAAGGCAACTTACAGATGGAAGAGTTTATTGGGCTTATGGTTCCAAAGGGATATGCATTCATCATGGTAGTGAAGCATGGCAGGAGGCAGCTGGAGAAGAAAGCTGAACACTTGCATTTTGAGCAGACACAGAAAGCAGAGAGACACAGACTGAAAATGGGCAAGGCAATTAATGGTTAGTAGTGGAGAAGAGGTACAGGAGACCTGACTCCTCTATGAGGAACAGCCTCTTAGAGGCTGTTAATGGTTGCTGGGGAAGGAAAAAAATATTTTCTTCATTAGAATAGCTACTGGCATGTTGCTCATGATCCTCTAAATAACCTGTCACCCTTGCCCCTGTAAGCAACCCTAATTAAACTCATTGGGTCACACATGTAAAAGAGAAGACATAGAAGTAGAAGAGAGACTAATTGGAGAGAACGCGATCAACAGCAGTGGGCATACATTATGAGACAAAATGAGGAGCCCTGTCCTTGAAGAGCTTACATTCTATTGGCTGGGGAGTGTCAGAGATGAAACAGTTGGTATGAGTAAGATATGTGGTATGTTCAGATGGTTTAAATACAATGAAAAAGAGTAAAAGAAGAGCAGAAACAAAGGATTATGGTGACATTGAGGGAGGCACTACTGGTGTTACTAAAATGTCCCTCTGTTCTACCCTTAGGTCCTGGCTCCTTATGTTCACCTTCAAACAAATTCCGACAAGACATGCAGAGTAACATGGGGTACTCTTAAGGGATGAGAGTGGGCATTGGCCAATGGGACCATTGTGGAGGAAACCACAGGCATCACGAAAATGGACAATGGCCAGAGAGTCTGTAGTTGAGAACATGTTCTTATTATTTTTTAAATATTTTATTTATTCTTATTTTATATGTATGGGTGTTATGCTTGCATGTAGGTAGGTGCATGTATGTTGTGCAATGCCCACAGAGGTCAGAAGAGGGTGTCTAATTCTCCTAGAACTGGAGTTATGGATCATTGTTAGTGTCTGTGTGGGTGCTGGGAATTGAACCCGGGTCCTCTGCAAGAGCCATCTGAGCCATCTCTCCCATCCCCAGCCCCAGAGGACACATTCTAGAAGGGTGACAATGGACAATATCCAGAGAGATTGGTGTGTTAGCTTACATGTTTAGGTAGCCTATACACTTTTTTCTAAAGTCTCTGAAACAGATTTTTTTTCTTTGTTTACAGGGTGCTTTTATCATCTCAGTGACTGACAGACCCATTTAGATTAACTCTTAGGAGAGGAGCAATAGTACATTTTTGCTCTTCATCAGAAAGGAGTGTTTCGACCTAGGGCCAGAGATACAACTCAGATCCTACACATTTTTATATATACTTTTTGTTATTTTAATTTTTTGTATTAATGTATTCCCAGCATGTGTGTATGTGCACTCATGTTGTGAAATGTCCTTAGAGGTCAGAAGAAAGTGTTGGATCCCATGGAACCAGAGTTACATATAGTTGTTAGCTGCCATGTGTGTGCTGATAATCAAACCTGGGTCCTCTGTAAGAACAACCAGTGCTCTTAACTGCTGAGCCAACTCTCCAGCCCCTAGATCGTATTCTTTTGCTCAAAAATCATGTGACTGAATAGATAAAAAGAATTAACAAAAGAGAAAATAAAAATTTTAGAAGTAGCCTTTTTTTTTTGGTCTTTTTGAGACAGGGTCTTCCTGTAGCCTCAACTGGCCTGAAACTCACTATGTAGACCAGGCTGGTATTGAACTCACAGAGATTTGCCTGCTTCTGCCTCCCAAGTGCTGTGTTTAAAGACATGTGCCACCATGCCTTTACAAAGATGAAATTACCTTCGCTTAATGGACCTTAAACAAAGATTTGTTACCTGCACACTCTGTGCTTTCATAAGGCATTTTGAACCTTAAGGAGGAGCAAATTAATACTTTTTCGTCCTTAAAATTATTGTGTTAGCAGGGACACAGGAAGTAGCACCCAAAGCTGATTGAAAGGGTCCATCCTCAATAATGTTTAAGCCTGCTAATGTCTGACTAGCCCACTAACAAAGGTATCTCATGGGGAGAGGTGACGATATTAGAGGGGGCATGGAGAGCAGGCTGCAAAATGACAGAGAGGCCTGGTGGATGTCTCTGAGAAAGCAAAGTGAAGGGTATTAGAAGACATTAGAAAGGTGATGGAATCACACACTAGACAGAGCTCTCCCTGCTAACTATGGTGAGGATTTGAGATTTTCCTCTGAATGAGATGGGTGCCATGGCAAGTTTTTGAACAGAGAAGTATGGTACCTATTGATAGGTAGAGAGCGGGCGGGAGCGAGCGGCGCGGATGGAGGAGGAGGGCACCGAGGCACAGATGGAATTCTCAGCGGGATACAGATTTATTTCGCACGGGGCACCTTTCCCTCGGGGAAGGGAAAGATGTTGGGGAAAGATGTCTGGGAAGGGAAAGGAAGGGCAGGGAAGGGAAAGATGTCCGCCCACGGGTTGTGAGCTGGGACTTTATATATGGGGGGCTTTAGGGTGTGGAAGGGGGAATGTTTGGGGGGGAAATCAGGGAGGGGGGGAAGCAGGTAGGATTAGGGTGTGGAAGTGTTTACTTTTTCCCTCTTAAGATGAGACTAAAACAGCTTCTAAAATCTCTGGTTAACAGGTAGAATCTGCTTATCTTATCTTTGGAGATCAGAGGAGAGGCAGGCTGCTTCTCAGCAGAGTTTGTTTCCCTTGACTCCAAAGGTCAAGGTGAGGTCCCTGTTGGGGAGGGGGGAAACTGCTGGTATTTGGAACCCTAACACCTATATTGTGTTGTTGCAATAACCTGAGTCCCTCCATTTTGTGTGAGACATCTTGGCGAGCCATCGCAGACCCTACCCTGGCCCAGGGTCAGAAGTTCTAGGAAAAGCTGAGGAATACACCCTTATAATCCTGGGAGGCTCCAGTTGAGGCTTATCTGGCTTTTGTGACTACTTATTTGGCTTCTGTAACTGTTTGCTTGCTTTCCTATGGGGACAAACATGTGACTGCTTGTCTTTGAGTAAATCTTGTACTAACCAGTCAGGATAGGACCTCACATTTAAAAGCTTTACTTTCCTCTCAGCAAGGGCTGCATTCTCTAAATTGGCTCAGAGAGCACAGTCACTGGCAAGCTAAATAAATTGGGCTGATTCAGAACTTTTTGAGTCTGTGTGGTCTTTTCTCAGTGATCTTGGACTCCATAGTATTGTAATAGAATCATGTCAGTTGTTTTGCTGAGGAAAATGCTTAATGCAAGAGAAACAAGATAGGAGTGATGAACTAGTTTCAGTGATGTGCTAAAAAATGCCTATGAATTCATCTGTCTGTGGTAAACTCGACTCTACAATGAAATTTAAAATACTGAAGAAAGAGATGGAAGAAGACGTGTTAAAGGCATGGATCTGTTCCTGGCAAGGCATCTGCTAGAATGTCTAAGTTCTCATGTCTTGGACCAAAGAGGACCAGGGTCACATGGATACTGGTAGAAGTAGTGATAGTCTATTAAGGGAGAAAAGCACTTCAGGAAGGGAGAAAGGCCCCGGCCACCAGAATTTTGGGAGTCATTTACAGAGTCCCCATGACTCCCATTTGTATGTCATGGGCTTTTCTGCTGCATCCTCTGCTGCATATAGCCCTGGGGGTTGTTCCATTTTTTTCATATGTTAATTTTTATGCCTCTCTCTCCATTTTACCTCCTGCCACAACCAGAGCACAGAAATATTTTCTAAATTCATATATTAGTAGAATTAATATTGTAAAAATGGCTACATTACCTAAAGCATTCTACACATTCAATGCAGTGTCTATTGAAATCTCAGTGACATTTTCCACAAAACTAGAAAAATTCCTAAATGTCATTGTGGTGGCTTGAATGAGAGTTTCCCCCATAGGCTCCAAGTATTTGGACATTATTGTCCCCAGTTGATGGTGCTGTTTTGGGAGGTCTTAGAACCTGTGGCTATGCTGGAAGAAGCATGTTACTGGGGGTGGGCTTAGAGAGTTCTTAAGCCTTCCCAGATCTGGACTGGCTCCCCTGCTTCCTGTGCCTGTCTGCATTTGTGAGAGCTTAGCATCTGCTCTTGCAGCCACCTCTGCCACCATACCTCCCCACCAAGACAGATTGTAATTCCTCTGAAATGGTAAGCTCAAATAAAATCTTCCTTTTATAATTTGCTTTGGTCAGTGTTTCTATCACAGCAACAGAAAAGTAACTAATACAGTAGTAGAGAAACTTAAAATACCTCAAAAAGGCATCAGTTCTGAGCAAAAAGGACAATGCTGTGCACATCACAATATCTGACTTAAAACTATGCTACAGAGCCATAGTAACAAACACAGCATGGTCCTTACACAAAACAGATGTGTAAACCAATGGAATAGAATAGAAGGCTCTGAAAAAACCCTGTAGATATGGCCTTCTGATTCTTGACAAAAGTACTAAAACACACACGTTGGAGAATAGGCAGTTTATTTGACAAGTGGTGCTGGGGAAACTGTGGAACACTGAAACTAGATCTTTATCTTTCATCCTGTTTAAAAAAAAATGGATGAAAGACCTCAATGTAACACCTGAAACATTGACAGCTTCCTGAAAAGAACTCCAGTAGCTCAGAAAATTAAAGTAAGAATTGACAAACAGGAGCACATAAAACAGAACAAATAGAAGGGCTACTGAATGGAAGAAAAAAAATTTATAAGCTATTTATCTGACAAAAGGCTAATACTTAGAATATATAAAGATTTTATAAACGTCAACAACAAAGTAACCAAGCAATCCAATCAGTGAATAGCAAATGAACTGGACACTACCTAGAAGAAGTAAAAATGTCCAAGAAGTATAAAAATGATCAATCTTTTTAAGTATTAGGGATGCAAAATTACATTGAATCTTATTGTCTATAAATAAAAAAACTTTGACTTCTTTTCTAATTTGTATACTCTTTATCTCCTTCATTTGTCTTATTCCTCTAGCTAAGACTTTAAGTACTGTATTAAACAAGAATGGAGAGAGTGGACATCCTTGTTGTCTGCTTCCCAAGCTTCAGGGATCATTGCAGAACACGGCACAGAAAGATTATAAGAGCCAGAGGTGAGGAATAACCATAAGGAAACAGATTTTTCCACACAGCTCTGGACAGTTACTCATATGAACTCACAGCAACAGGGATAGCATGCAGAAGTCCCATGCAAGCTCAAACCATAAAAAATTCCAGCTTAGACATGAAGAAATGGGTAAGAAGCTTCAACCCCACCTAAGGATATTGTGGCAACAGATGGCAACAGATGGCACCTTAGCCCCAAGTATGGGACTCTTGGGATATTAATCAGGCTCCAGTGGATGAGACTACACTGAAGGACATTTAGAGACACAAATTAGACTTAATAAACCTTATTATACACGTGTGTGTATGTGTGTGTGTGTGTGTGTGTGTGTATGTGTATACATTAACTTGGGCAGGGAGCAATAAGGGGAAGTGTAGATATGGAAAGATATCTAAATACCATCAGATTTCATTGTATGAAAATTGCAAAAATTCAATTAAAGTAAATAAGATATATTAAAAATTACATTGAGCTTCCATCTCATGTCAGACACAATGACCAGTCTGAAAGCATACATATATAAACAACATACACAATAACAAATGTTGGTGATCATGTGGGGAGGGAAAAGGAACCCTTGTTCACTGCTAGAGGGAATGTAAATTAGTTGTACAGCCATTATGAAAATCAGTATGTAGATTCCTCCCAAAAGCAACGACAGAACTACTATCTTCAGTTGTACCACTCCTGGGTATATACCCAAAGGAACCAAAGTCAGCAATATGGCCAGAGAGATAGCTCAGCAGTTAAAGAGCACTGACTACTCTTGCAGAAGACCCAGATTGAGTTCTCAGCACTCACAGGGCAGCTAACAACTATCTGTAACTCCAGTTTCAGGGGATCTGACTCCCTTTTCTGGCCTCCATGGCTATTGCACATACATAGTACACTTACATACATGCAGACAAAACACTCATACAGATAAGATACAATTAAATAGATGAAAAAATTTAGCCATGTATCGTGGCCCATGCCTTTAATCCCAGCACTCAGGAGATACATGCATCAGGCAGATATCTGTGAACTTGAGGCCAACCTTGTATAAATAGTGAGTTCCAGGCCAGCCACGGCTACATAGTGACACCCTGTCTCAAATAAAAGAAAATAACATAAACCTGCAAAGAAACAAATAGCCCGGAGAGATGATTCAGTAGTTAAGGGTACCAACTGCTCTTGCGAAGGACCCTGGTTCAATTCCCAGCACCCACATAGCAGCTAATAACCTTCCGTAACTCCAAATCTACAGGATCCAATGTTGCTGACCTCTCAAGGCATTACACTACATGGGTGCACTTATATACATGCAGGCAATACTCTCACACACATAAAATAAAAATAAAACAACAAGAACAAACAAAAACAGAAGTCAGCAATAAAATAGGGATATGTGCATACCTATGCTTATTGCAGCACTATTCACAATAGCCAAGTTATGGAACCAAGCTAGGTGTCCCACAGTAGATAAATGAGTAATGAAAATCTAGTATATATACATCATAGGCTATTTTTTTCAGTCATAAAAGTGTGTTCGTTTAATTTTCAGGAAAACTAGTCTTCGTGTTAAGTAAAATATGTGACACAGAAAACCTAATGTCACATTTTCTCTCATATGTGGAGGCTAGATGTTTTCATAAAGAGGGTTACCTAAAAGTAGTAGAGTGACTACTAAGGAAGAGGGAAGGGGACTGGCAGTTGAAAGGGCAGGGTATAAGTCAGAAAGTGGATTTCACCAATCATGATATATATATGTGTGGAAATGTCACAGTAAAATCCATTACTATGAAAAATTAATGTGTATTAATAATTATAATTTTAAAATTAAATCACATGATTATGTGTGTTTGTGTGTATGCCATGGTACATGTGTGGAGGTTAGATGAGAGTTTGTGGAATTTGATTCTCTCCCTTCCACCATGTGTGACCCAGGAATCAAATGCAGGTCTTTAGGCTTGTGGCAAATGCCTTTATCCACTGAGACATCTCACTGGCCCAATAATTATAATTTTAAAATAGGTTTGATGATGTTGGATTTGTTAGCATATGAGCACATATGTTGAGGAAGTAGTTAGATATATGCATTAGGAAGCCAGCCTGGAGATACAAATTTGAGGATTATGTGCATAAAAATGATATTTCAAATCATGTAGTTGAATAAATGGCAAAGTTACAGAACTAAGTATCAATATTGATGTGGGAACAAAGAAGACTGAGCGTGTCAAACGAAGTGGGAGGAAAACCAAAAGTATGTGGTATTCTAAAAGCCAAGAGAAGAAAGGAGAAGGGTGTGATCCACTGTCAAATGCTGTCAATGGGTCAATTAGATGAGAGTAGAGACATGAAAATAGATCTCTCAATATGGAGGTCATTGTAGACCTCAGACCGATTGTGATGGGGTAGTCAGAATGAAAGCCTGATTGTAGTGTGGTTAAGTAAGACTAGAGAAATTGGAGACTCTTTTGAGAAATTTTCTTTCAAAGGGAACAAAGAAACCAAGCTATAGCAAGTGGATAGAGTCAGATCAAAGGATGTGTGTGTGTGTGTGTGTGTGTGTGTGTGTGCTTTAAGCTAATGTATTTCATAATTTAACAAGAAAAATCACTTTTTGAAATTGATTGATAAATGTGCAATTAATGCAAATTGTGTTCAGATGTGATGTGTTAAATGTAAAAAGCAGTGGTTTTCAAATAAGGGCCTTAGAAGAGCATTATCAGTATCACCTGGGGATACATTAGAAATGCAAATTCAAAGGGGCCTCCTCCAAACTTACTGAATTAGAAACTCTGTTTAACAAGCTCTTCAAGGGATACTAATACGTGCTAAGGCTTGAGAGCCACTGTTACAGGACACTGTTTTTAGGTGAATTTACCTCAAAATCACTGACAGGGATGTCTCCATGTCTATTTCAGAATGGAAGGTATGCTCCCCCCCACCCACTCTCTCTCTCCAGGTTCAGGTATCTCCCTATGGTAAGCCTCTCTGTTTATTGGAGAAATAGCACCATATTTGTATGCTAGTAGCAGCAATCAAAGAGAAGTCTCAAGTAAGTAATACAGGAAGGAGGAAGCTTAGAGCAAATATTGGAGTCATGGACATCAATAGATGACTGAGGAAGGCTCTGATTGCTTTGATATTCTCAGATAGAGAGGAAGCAAAATTATTAGCTGAGACTGAGTGAGGGTGGAGGCGTTTTGGTAATCTTGACAACATGTTGTGTAGGCAAGAGTTCTACTGTCTGTGGGACAACAATGGCTTTTGTGCATTGCTAGTGGGAGCATGAAATTAATGAATTCTAAGGAGAAAGATCTAGCAGTATTTTATCTGGTTGACAAAGCAATCTCATTCCCAGTAAATTAGCCAGAACATACCTCCCTACAAATACGAACGTATGCACTGAGGTTGTTTATTGCAGCACTGTTTCTAGAAAGAAAATACTAGAAATAATCTAAATGACCATTTATAGGGGACTGGTTGACAGAGTACGACGTAGCCTTAGAGTAATGATGCTCTCTCTATGCTGATATAATCTCCTGGGTATATTAATAGCTGAAAAATACAAGGCAAAGAAAAGCTTTAACAGAATGCTAGGCTTTGGTATAAAAAAGGGAATGATAGTATATGTTTATTTTTTTAAGGAAAAATACAGAAAGAATAAGCCAAAACCTAAGAAAAATCATTAAGAGTGGATAGGAATAGGATAGGAGAATAGGAATGGTTCCAACTTCTCTTAGTGTCTCTTTCAGTACAGTATTTGCAAACAGCCTTGTTGTGATACAGTGAAATGCATAAAGTTAACCATTTTATTTATTTTAAATTTTTTATTACATATTTTTTGTCTGTGTGTGCGCATATGTTTGTATACACACAGAGGGAGTTGCTGGATCATATGGCACTGCTATGCTTCCCATTTTGAAGATCTGCACAATTAGCAATATATGGGAGTTCCAATTTCTTCAAATTCCCACCTCCACTTGTCATTTTCTCTTATTGACTGTAACCATTATAATGAGTATGAAGTGGTATCACACTTTGTTTTTTATATGCATTTCCTTAATGGTTGTTGATATTGAAAACATTAAGTGCTTATTGGTCCATTCTTTATCTTTTTTGTAGGAAAGTCTAGTCAGATCCTTTCTCCACTTTTTAATTGGGTTATTTGTCTCCTCATTGTTGAATTATAACGACTATTCTTTTGTGAGACAGAGTTTTGCTGCTTAGACCAAGATGGTCTCAAACACGTGATCTACCTATTTTGGCCTCCAAAACACTGGAATTATAAATATTTGCCTCCAGGCCTGGTTATAAATATTCTTTATATAGTTTTGCCAAAAATATCTTATATATAAGATGTGCCAATATTTTGGCTTGTCCTGTGGATTGTTTCAATCTTTATTCTTGTTATTTTATGTGTATAAGTGTTATGCCTGCATGTATGAAAGTACACCCGTGTTAGACAGTGCCCACAGAGGACAGACATTTGTGTGCTTCCTTGAGGGATACTTCTGTCCCATTGTCTTGCTCTCCTTTTCTAAGGTCCCCAACTATAATTATGTTTCACTTTCTCACCATTTTTTCGGTCTTTTTGAGACAGGGTTTCTCTGTAGTCCCAGCTGTCCTGGAACTCACTATGTAGGCCAGACTGGCCTTGAACTCACAGAGATCCGCCTGCCTCTGCCTCCCAAGTCCTGGGATTAAAGGCATGCACCACCATGCCCAGCTCTTACCATTTTTTATGTCTATTCCACTCTTTTTAGAATGGCCATACTTACTCTCCCACTCCTAAGGCAATATCTAGTAATTTGTGATTTAGTGCAGTAATCCTACTTTAAACTTTGCCCAGTTAGTTGTTATATCCATATGTTGAGGTCTTAATTTTGACTAATTTGTTTTTTTATCTTCCAGATGTTCCATGTGGCATTTTGCTTTTCATTATAGTTTCCTGTTCTGGTGACATACTCTCACTTGCCGTATATATTTTTTGAACCTATTCATCACAGACATTTTAAAGTCTGTTTCTGCTTTCTCCAGTATCACCTGTGTCTCAGGTTTTTACCTGACTTTTCTTCTGTCTTATTAATTTATATAGAATTAATTTTAAATTGTATGCTCAACATTGTAAATGCAAAAATGTAAGAGCTCAAAATCATGTTATTTTCCTCCAGAGTAAATTTCTTATTCCTCTATTAGGCAGCAGAGGATTTGATTACCTTAATTTAGATGTTTCTGACTCAGTGAAGGTAATTATAAATGAGTTATTCATTAATGACCTAGCTTGCTTCTGGTTCACACCACTTCTAAAGTGCATTTCTCTAGGATTTGGAGGCAGAATCACGGCTATTTGCTGGGGTTCCTCCTATTTGACCTATCATGAATGAACTCTTAAGTTTTTATATCTAGCACTATAAGTCTGTCACAAATGTCCTCTGTTTCATTGATACTTTCTGCTTGACTTCTTTGCCTCATTCTCTGCACAAATAACCACAAATGCTTCTAGAAGAAAATTGGCTTTCAAGGGTTGGGTTTTGTTCTTTGTGCCTTTAAACTCTCTGGCATCTTGATCCCTTAACATCCAACTACCTGCTCTGTCAACAACAGATTTTTATTCTTTCTAATCCCATAAGGTGGCCAACATTGTTATGCCTGCTTCTCTGCCTCATGCTCTATGCCAAAAATATCACAGAGTAAAATAAATGTTTCAAAGTAAGAATTACCTTCCTTTTCTGGTCTCAGGTACTGGCTGGCTTAGGAGTCCTATGATTACTTCACAAAAGGTATTTATGAAAATCTTGTCATTTCTAATTTTTCTTGTTAGAATAGTCATCTGCTCCAAGCTACCCAATCCCTTAGGAGGAACCTTATGAATTTAGGATGAAATGTGTGTGTGTGTGTGTGTGTGTGTGTGTGTGTGTGTGTGTCTTTTATTTCTGTCTGGTGAAAAGTATAAGAACTGTTAACCTTAACCTGCTATAACAGGGGATATACCGAACACCTAGATCTTTGATTCTATATATCATTTCCCTCTAAAATGTGTCAGATTTCTTTAAAGACATGACTGATTTCAAAGAAAGTACAAACACAAGACAAACCTGTATATCTTACTGCAATGCAAAGTAAATTGATCAGAGAATGATGGAAACACATCATAAAAAGATACAAATAATTTGAGCACCAAAAGCGGACAGTTTGTCTAGGAATGTGACAGACATATGTTTTTCTCCAGGGTCTATGACCTCTCCAGCCATGTGTATTCGCTATGTTTACAGTACCACACATGAGTTCCCTCCCATTGACTGGGCTTTATGTTCAATTATGTAGCTGTTGATTACCCCCAAGATGAAAGTGCTACTACTGTACCAATTCAGATAGTTTACTGTGGCAGTCATTGTTGTGGTTATTAGGCTTTATAGCTGGTTTGGTCCATTGATTGATTTTCCTCCATAGCAGCTTGCATGGTATCCTCTGATACCATGAGAGCTAGTCTTCAGGGAGAAGGCTTCCAGATCAGTCCCAGCTCAATTGCTTTAAGTCTTATGTTCAAAGTCTTGTCTTCAGTAATTGGGTCTTACCTTCAATTTCTGGGAGGAAATCAAGGGTGTGGCAATAGCCTGTATTATTTGGGGAGTCTCTTGGACCACCCTGACCAACAACTCAAAGGAAAAGGAAGCCTTTTCCTTTCTGGCACTGTGTTTCTTGTTATATAGCATATATATATATATGTTCAGATATTATATGTGTATTTTTCAGTAGGCTTTTGAACTAATGCGTTTTCCTCTGCTTTTTAATACTACCTAAGCATTATTTATCTCTCCTCTGTCTCCCCCAGTATAACCTTCCTTCCTCCCACCTCAGTTGAAGTACCCCCATTTCCCCCTTGATAATACCTGTTTCCTATTATCCCTTTCTCTTGAATTCCTTCTTCACCATTACCTCCATGTTTCCTTGTATAACCCACTCTCCTCCCTTCCTAGTTAAACACCTTCATTTTCCCCTTTATAACAGCTATCATTGACTATCCTATCTTTCAGGCTCCTTCTTCCCCTTCACCCCTATGGCTCCTTTTCATTTTCCTGGTTCCTGTGGTTACAGCAGGATACATACTCACACATAAGGATTTGAAGTTAAGAGCCACAAATGAGAAAGAACATACATTGCTTATTTTTCTGAGTCTGTTACTTCACTTAGTATAGCAGTTTCTAGTTCCATCCATTTACCTGCAAATTTCATGTCATTTTTCTTTAGTGCTGAGCAGAACTGCGTTGTGTAAATGTACCACATTTTCATTACCATTCATCAGTTGTGAGGCATTTTTTAGCTATTATGAAAAGAGCAGCAACAAACATGGCTGCATAAGTATCTCTGCAGTAGGATGAGTCCTTTACATATATACCTAGGCAGAGTATAACTGGATCATATGGTAGATCTATTTTTATTTTTTAAAGAATTTTCCACATTGCTTTCCACACTGTTTACATGAGTCTGCAATCCCACCGGCAGTGAATGAGGGTTTCCTTTTCCCTACAGCCTTGCTGGATCTTAGCTATTCTGCCTGGAGTAGAGTAAGATGAAATCTTAAAGTGGTTTTGATTTGCACTTCCTCAATTACTAAGGATATTGAACACAATTTAAGGTGTTTGTTAGCATTTTTTACTTCTTCTTTTGACCATTCTCTGTTCAGATCCATAGCTAATTGGGTCATTTTTTTTCCTTGATAAAAATATCTTTGTGTTTTGATTTCTTTGTATATTCTGGATATGAATCCTCTGTCAGATGTGTAGCTGGGGAATATGTTCTCCCACCAGCTTCCTCTTCACTTGATTGGTTGTTTCCTTTGCTGTACAAAAGATTTTAGTTTCATGAGGTCCCACGTGTGGATTGTTGCCCTTTCTTCCTGAGCAACTGATACCTCGATTTAGAGAGTCCTTTCCTTCACCTATATCTTGTAGGGTGCTGCCTATATTTTCTTCTAAATATGTACCCTTATATTTATGGAGAAGTGTGCACCAGAGAAGCTTCATTTTGCAACAGATGGAGATTATTACAGAGTTACACGACTGGTCAAACACAGAATATGTGCCAGTGAGCTGCCCAGCCCTCAGTGACACATCTACAATGGAACTTTTACACCTAAGGCTCATGAAACATAGTGGAACAAGGGCCATAGAGAATACTAATGCATCTCTCAACTCTCATCAGTGAAGCTTCCTCATGCAACAGATGATGATTAACACAGAAATTCACAAGTAGCCAAAATGTAAATAATAAGAGACTGTAGACTGTGTGTCCCTGGATAGGATTTCTATATTAATCCTCTGCAACCCAGGGCTTGGAGACCATTGAAGAAGAGGGGCTGAAAGACTGTAAGAGCCAGGGATGGTAGATTACCACAAGGAAACAGAATGTTCAATGTGGGTGGGAACTTGCTCATATGAACTTACACAACAGTGACAGCATGCATGAGACCCATGCAATCTCAAACCAGACAAAAATGCACCATAGAGGTGGAGAAATGAGTAAGAAACCCCAGTCTTAGGTGAGGAACTATTGGCAACTGATCACTGATGGGTGAAGGAAAGATGGTGTTCTTTAAGGGAGCGACACCAGATGTGTTGACCAGGCTCCAGTGGACGAACTGACTCTGAGGTACTTCTAGGGACACAAATTTCACTTGCTTGGCCCTAATATATATTACAGGATGCATTAAATACAATGGATTTGGGTCTATGGGTGGTACAAATAGTGGAGCATAGTCTAAATAGGGTAAGATGTGTTGTATGAAATGCACAAAATTCAACTAAAACATTAAGAAATCAACAGTTTATAATACACTAACTTAAGAAGAGAAACCATGATTCCATGGTGATATTTAAAAAATTAAAGAAAATCAGAAGAGAAAAAGTAATCCTCTTTTAATAAATAGAAGAATGCCAGCCATTAAATATAGAAGGGACAATATAATTAGAAAAATTCTATTTTGCAGCCTCCAAAGTAATGGTAGGTTTATCTAATGATAAATCTACTTTTATAGTAACATCATTGAAGGATGCTAATACGATTCAAATGTAGCTGGAAATACATCTCCAAGCATCCTTCCTTAGCTTACTTTTGAAAAGAGAACATAAGGGGCTGGAGAGATGGTTCAGTGTTAAGAGCACTGGCTGTTCTTCTAGAAGATCCCTGTTTGAATCCCAGTACGCACATGGCAGTTAGCAATTGTCTTAACTCCAGTTCCACGGGACTCAAAGCCCTCTTCTGTTCTCAGCAGGCACTGTACGACATGGGTGTGCTCACACACATACAGACATAACACCCATACACATAAAATAAAAATAAATAGATAAAGAGAAAATAAACATTTGCAATGAGTAAGATATGGTCATCAGTTTAACCAAATAGCCAGGCTTGCCAGTGCCAATAGCAATTTGATATAACATTGTGTGTCTCCAAAGGAATCTTGTGAAAGATTCACAATGACATTTTCATGATGTTTTTATTTGATCTGAACCTTGCAGGGAATGATACAGGACAACTTGTCTGGTCTCCTTAAAGGACTTGTCACAAAAAATATAGGCAGTCAGGAAGATTGTTTAGGATCGTGGGAGACTAAAGAGACACAACAACCAAATGTTCTGTCTAAATTGTCATGAGTAGGCCTTCCACTGGAAATCATGCAATAAAGGATACTTTGAGGGCAATAGAAGAAATTTTAATGCAGACTTGATTCTGGAAAATATAAAATTTATAGTGCTTTCTTAACTGTGTTGATGTAGTGGCTAAATAGGGAGACTTTCTCCTTGAAAATGCACGCTAAAATATTTCTTAGTGAATTCCCAGCTGAAAGCAGCCTAATTTTTTATAGTCTGAAGAAAGAGAGTGTGGGTATTTTGTGAGAGATGGAGTGGGTGTACCAAGCTGTTAAGAACTATGGTTGAAAACGTATAGGCGAGGCTTAAGCAGTGCTGAAGATGAGAGGTGAAGGACAAAAATCCTTTGCAGCATCTGATTATTATTTTTACTACACATCCACAAGATGGCAGCAGAGACCCACTTTTTGACTAGGCATGTTTAGAGGTCTTTTATAAAATGACCTTACTTTCTGATTTGAAAAGCAAAATGTAGAATCCAACAACAGACTGTTTTTGCTTTCTGAACGCATTTCTGTGAAAGTTACAAAAATATATGAACGCAAAAATACCGTTTGATCGTATGAGTCTATGAATTGCTTTTATTGAAATAAGTATCATTTCGACCAATTTGGCCCTGAGTTGGGTCTTAAGAATATGTCTGAGCATTTCTCTACTGAGAACATTCACAGCTTCTACCACATCTTAAGTGGTCTGTTATTCTGCAAACTGAGACACTTAAGAGGCCCAAGAGAAAGTGGTATTAGACCAGTGCTGTAGACACATTGGAGTTGCTGGTCCTTTTCTTGAAATACATTCTTCATAACAGAATTTTGTTTTTATGTATATGTTTTGTGTGCATAATATGAGTGCACCCTGTGTGCAAGGGGTTCCCTTGGAACTGGAGTGATGGATGGGTGTTAGTTGCCATGTGGGTGCTGAAAACTGAATCCAAGTCCTCTGCAAGTGTAGCCAGTGCTCTTCATCACCGAGCCATCTCTCCAGCTCCTTGAAATGCATTCTTTTTGTTTTGTTTTGCTTTGCTTTTGTTTTTTGAGACATGGCCTCCCTGTATCCCCAGTTGTGCTGGAACATGCTATGTAGACCAGGCTGGCCTTGATCTCACTGAGATCCCCCTGCCTCTGCCTCACTAGTCCTGAGTTCATGCCCTCACCAACCAGTGCCTTATACTCTGACTAGGCTACTGGTTACCCTGGTTCTTGGGTTTCAGCCTTGGAGTGCAGACAGCAGATTCTGGGACTGCTCAGTTTCCATAATTGTGTAAGCCAACTCCTCATAATAAATCTCTTTCTGTATCTCTAAATGAAAATGAAAGGCAAAGAACTTAAGATTGTATTTAGGGTAATGTGGACAAATTTTTTGATTATAAGGAAGCCCCATAAGTATCATTGGTATCTGTACCACTACTAGACAGTCCCTGGTGGAAGCAGGACTAGGTTTCTATAAGACACAATTTGAGAAGCCTGGTGATCACAGAAAGAGCCAATATCTAACTCACTAGGGAGACACCTTTCTTTATTTTCTGTAAAACTGGAAACAACTCAACCAATAGCTGTTAGCAATTTGCATATTTACTTGACTGTAAACAAATACCTGCTAAATATTTTGATCTGGTTATTGGGGGCATTAGCATTTTAAAAAAGCATGTTATGCATTAGAATCAGCTAAAGAAAAATAAGGTGCTCATTTAAGGTGTGCTGGTAGTGTGTGGTTGGTTTGAAGTGCAGCTTACTGAGTTCATACCATTTTTGTTCTCTTACCTTCATCAATATTAAACTTTTCTTTATTGAGAGCCCATGGATTACATCCAGTTAATAATGTGATTAAAACTAGGAGACTAAACAGCAAAATAGCTTTGTCTTTAGAAAGGAGCTTCTTCTCTTTCTGCATTTCAATTGAAAGCAGGTGTGCCATATTTTTCACTAAAAGAGCTTATATTCAGTTGAGGAATCATAAATTATGATACCCATATAACAGGATAATTTGTGGCTGATATGTGACATAGATTCATAAATATTGACATATGATATTCATGCTGAAATGTAAGGCAAGCAGTCAGTTGCAGAACAATATGTGAAGCACAATCCTATTTTTGAAATATACATTTGCTATTACATGTTCAGAAAATAGATATGTGAGGCCATAAAGGAATTTGCTTAAAGTGGTTTATTTATGTTGTTGGGAAGTATAAGGAGACTTACGTTTTCCACTTTCTATATTTTTCTCTGCTGTCTGGATCTTTTAATGAGATATAGTCTGAATAAATAATGATAAAAGAGAATTTATTCTGGCACAATCCTCTGAGACCTTCACATGTAGAATAGAATTGTTGCTCTGTAGAATCATTTCTGTCATTCATCTTTACGAGACAAAAGCTGAAGCAGAGGTGATTAATTAACTTCTGAATTACTCTCTTCTACATTCAAAGCTGTTTACAATATTAAAATACTTGAAACATAACAATAAAAATAAGTATATAAACAAAACAGACAAATTGTTCAGAAGGAATGAGATAAAAGTACCGGGAATTTGGAATGACTTAGCTCCTGAATAGTTCAGCTCTGAGCTTCGTGGTAAATAAGTGGAAAGGGAAAATATCATGACTCCATCACATATATATATTCCTATCAAGGAATAACATTATAGGATATGTATTGCATGGCATCTTGTGTACTGACATTAACTGACATATTAGACATTTAAAAATGACATTTTTATGACATATGCAAAACCATGATATTGTGTATTTTGTTTCTTTGCATCAAACCACAAGCTGTTTCACTGAAAACATCTCTCTGGGGAAACACAAAGGATGTATTCCAGGTATATATATTTTCCCAATGATCCAAATCAGTCACTTTCAAACCTGGTCGAAAACTGAAATCAACTAGGGAGCTTTTAGTAATTTACATTGGATCACCATGTATCTCTGAAGATTCTCATTCCAAAGGTCTAGCATGGAGCTAGAGAGCTTGTAGTCATTAATGCTCCATGCATGTTCTCATGCAGAGGATGTACTATAAACAATGTCTGTAGTATGACTTCTTCTAGTGTATGTTTTAATTGAATCAAACTAAATTAAGATATTTTGTATGAAAACATGAAGTATGAAACAGAATTTTCATTTTGTCTTAAATTCTGAAATAAAATATGAGCGTTAGAGGCAATGAGATGGCTCAGTGGGTAAAAGCACTTCCCACCAAGCCTGAAGATCAGAGTTCAATTCCTGGGACTCACATGCTGAGAGGAGAGAACCCACGCCAGCATGCGGTTCTCTGACCACCACAAGCTCTATAGGTGGCCCAAGCACAACCCTGCAATAAATAAATGTGACAAAATATGAATCTTAAACATTTAGAACATACAAGAGCTCATTTAGGGGCTAAGTTCCTAGACGTAGGGGATGTGTCCTTCAGGTATCACTGCTGTTAAAAGATTTTGGCAAAAGGATTTTATAGTACCTAGGGAAATGTACTAGTCGGGGTTGAGTGCTTTTGAAATCCTTGGAAGGGTGATACGATTGGTAGTCAGAAGCCATACCTGTAATTCAGCCTCTCCTGTTACTGCTGCTGCCTGTACCTCTCACCCTCACAAAACTCATAGCTGACTATGATGCTTGACCAACTGTGTCAGCAGTGCAAGAATATGGCCTTTGACTCTAGCTGCTTCCTAATGTTGTTGCTCAATGGCATCTCATAGGCCAAATGGAATTCACATGTAGAATCGCAGCTACAGAAGAGCCCGAGATTAGAGTAAGAGAGTACTAAGGATACTAAGGGACAAATGATGTTGTCCAGCATAACCTTGAATCAAAAGTGCTAAGCAGTGGGATGTAACTGCTAAAGAAGTTACTGAGATTCATCAAACGTCGAGATAATGCCATTTACTTAAAGTGAGTGATATATTCCATCCAGATACAGGTTCAGATGGAGATTAATTGTATTCCTTTTATACAAGACTTCCTAAAAAATGGCATTTGCTATTGGCACTGGCATTGAAGGCAAATATCTTCAAGTAGGAATTTGTGAATCACAATATTCCAATTAATGACTAAAGAAAGGTACTTCATTTCAGTGACCAATTGACTAAATCTAAGTATATGTAAAATGCTATCTAACTCACTTTTCTGTGCAGTGTGTGTGTGTGTGTGTGTGTGTGTGTGTGTGTGTGTGTGGCATTTCCTTGGAAAGCTTCATAGAACTCCAATATAGGCTATTTTTCTAGATGTGATAATAGTAGGTATAAATTGAGTACATGTTTTAACCTTAACAATGTATTAAGTGCTTAACATACATTATTTTTCTTTTTAAAAATATTTTATTCATTATTATTAATTATTAAATAGAGCATAGAGTAGGGGTTTATTTACAGAACAGTGGGTATCCCACATTTATGGCTGTGCTATAAAGTCCACACTCAAATACAGATCCTGTGACCTCCTGACAGTTGCACAGAATGGTAAGAGAGGTGCCTCTTGGTGTTCCCAGCTTATATATCCTTTGCCTCTCCCCCAACGTGCAGCTAAGTTCAACTGATTGGGTGGGAGGGGTAACTAACTCCCCTGTCGACTCCTTGATGAACATGTGAAGGTGTGACTATAGCTTGCCGGCATAGGGGTTGGAGGAAATTTTCAGTTAACCCTCGACCCCTTTCTCCAGCTCTTACATTCTTTCTGCCAACTTCTTCCACAAAAGTCCCTGAGCCTTGGAGGGAGTGGTAGGTGTGGGATGATCTTCCTCCCATTGTAGCAAGGCACTGAACTTTCAGGTCTCTGCATTATCTGTTTTCCATGGGCTGTTGGCCAGTTTCAGTGGGATTCCATATACTATAAAAACACACACAGAAAGAAGCAAGAACATGTAAACAGTGGCTGCTATAATAACCTAACCTATGGGTGTAAACACAAATGCTTGGTTGGTACTTTAGGAGGTGCATCATTTCTATCTAACAAAGCAATTGCAGTGACTTCCCACTGTGGCCTATATTCTCCCCTGCCACAGGGGTTTGACCTGGTGTACAGTACCAGATGTATGTTCCACCTTTAGAAGCAGGCATTGTATCCAATCAAAAATTTGCTGGTTGTACATACACTAGACACTCCCCTATTGCACCAGCAGCAACAACTAGTTTGACATGTTGGTAGTGCAACATGTGGGGTCTGTCGTTCAGCAGAATTATAGAGGACTATTCTCCCTCAGTCATCTGTGTATTACCTTTTAGCACCATGAAAGCCACCCATCCAGTTGCAGGGAGTTTCCAGCTTAGTCCAAACTTGAATTCTCCATCTCTCATGTTCACATCATGCAGTGTCTTCAGCAATAGGGTTTTTCCATCCACTTCCAGTGTACAACCAACATTATTGGCAATGGACTTTATTGTTTTGGGGACCTCTAGTGTCCCTCGGGCCAACAGCTTATAGGGGGCAACCCACCTCTGGCACTGGGATTTTCATTTAACAACCGTATTACTTCTGGAAGAGTTTTCTTCCATCCCCATAGGCTTCCTTCTGTGCTTAAGGCTTTTATTTTTTTAATGTGTATCTGGAGAATTTTCCCCCCTTTGTTCCCATAGTTCTTTGTATAGTCCTCCTTCCCCCATCCCCTTTAACTACTCCCTTTTTACATATTTCTCCCTTAATAACACTTTTATTCTACTAATCTTCTCTCTTGGGTTCCATGTATTACTTTTCTAATGCTTATAATAAGTCTTTTTTAGTTTGTTTCAAAATATTTTAATTGTTTTCTTGAGAATTTCATACAATGTATTTTGATCATATTCAATATCCTCCCCTATCTCCATTCCTCTCTTAAGACCTCCCACGCAGTTTCATGTCCTCAATTATTTTTTAAGGTGTATCATCTCCAGTTTGTGCCCCTAAATGGTCTTTGGTGTGAGTCCATTCCCTGAAGCTTGGTCAGCGCACCCAGTGTCATACCCTTAGAGTAAATCTTTAATGTATATACTACTATCTTCATTTTATAATGATAAAACAAGTACAAAGAGGTTCAACAACTTCCCAAAGCGACAGAACTAGTAAATAGATTAGCTAAAATTTGAATCCAGATGTTTGCAGCTGAAGTTTCTACTACCTTACATAGCACTGGAGAGATCCTCAGAAGATTACTCGTGAAACTGCTGGGATCTGTTTTCCATTTTACCCTTATCTTTCATACTCTCTAATTTGCTAAATGTACAACCAGATTTGGGAGCTGAAATACTGAGGATAACAGTGAATCTAAGATAGGAGAGAACATTTTTATTATAAGCAAACTTATCTATGGATGCAAATAAACTAAAAATTCTTGTCATTGAGTATTCAATGGTTCTACAGTGAACATAGAACAAGAACCTTTCAAAGCTGGGTGTGGTGGTACAAGCCTATATCTCAGTACTTAGGACACAGAGGAAGGAGATCAGCAGCTCAAGGCTAACCTCAGCCACATAACAATTTCAAAGCTATCCTAGGTTACATGAGCTCTTGTCCCTGAAAAAAAGAAGAAAAAAAAGACAAAACCCTTTAATCTTCCTCCCTTCACTATGAATCAGCAGTATTAGATTGTGGGGTGTGGTTATAGTACCTTATGTATATTTGTGTAGGGCTTGAGGTTTATTTTAAAACCTTTTTGTACAATAGTAAGATTTTTAAAACTTGTTATTTATTTATTTTTGTATGTGTGTGAGTGTTTTGTGTGCATGTATTTAAGTGCAAGCCCGTATGAAGTGCCCATGGAGGTCAGAAGAGGACACCCTAGAACTGGAGTTATGGATGGTTGTTGGCTTCTATGTGGGTGCTGGGAAATGAACCCAGGTCCTTTGCCAGAGCAGCTAGTGCTCTTAACTGCTGAACCATCTCTCCAGCCCCAACAGTAAGATTTTAATAGAAAGATGCTCCAGGAGGGGAGAATGTATGGGAGCTATACTTTCTCCTCAACTATTCTGAAACTCAAACTGCTCAGAAAAATCTATGAAAACAAAGCATAATATAATAAACCCACTAAAATAAAATAATCAAAGAGCTTGAGAAATAGCTCAGTGATTAAGAGCATTGGCTGCTCTTGTATAGAATCTGGGTTTGATTCCCAGCACCCTCAGGGAGACTTACAGTCGTCCCTAACTCCAGTTCCAGGGGGTGGGGCACCCTTTTCTGATGTCCATGGGCATTGCAGGACTTGGGTGCACTTACACACATGCAGGCAATATACTCATACAAATAATAATAATAAAAATATTTAAAATAATCATTCCCATCATATAACTAAGTACTTAACAAGCTGACTCAAGGCATGAAGAGACATGGAAGATGGTTAGGACTCTGCATGGCAGTTATAGAATGCATGCTGGTTTGTCTATATGTGTTCCAATATTTATTTCTGGTAGAAGCAGAAGGAGGGTCTCTAGACTTATTTCCTGGGTTTTTAGCTATTATGTGGAATGTAGAGATTTCTCTTTGTTTTTGCAATTGACTTCTGATCAGACTAATTCCTTGACATTGGTTAAGGTGGCATAATTGGGAGTAACATATTGTGGCCTGCAGTGTGTTTCCTCTCTCATAGTTAATCTTTTCACGATCTCCTTATTCTTTTTAAAACATTAAGGGCATAGTGTATTATCCTCTATTTTGGGGGATGTGAAAACACAGGCTGGTAATAGGAAGAGAGAAATTATTGTCCTAGGCAATGCCCAGGACCCAGGTCTGGACCTTGTGAAACTTCAGACAAATCCAGCCTGTCACATTTGCAGAGTAGTTTTTCATGAACTACACACTACCTGATACTGAAGACTTGCAGCAAAAACACCTTTTGAGAACTGGGAAGAGCACATCAGTTTATAGTCCTGAGCTGCAGGGTTCTTGTAGCAATTCTTCCCCAAGATTCAAACATGGACTCCTGTGCTGGAGTTATAGTTTAAACTATATTAGTCCCCTCTCACTCCTGTTACAACTTTCTTGAGCCCTTGGTCCCATGATAGTTCCTTGCATTTCCTAGAACATGACTTAAATCTGGCCTCATGTGATACGTAAAGAATATCATATTTTTGTTTAAGGTATGCATGTCTCTGGAGTTTCAAACAAATCTCTATTTTCTTGCCATTGCTATTCAAGTTAGATTGCTGACACCAGTCCCACAGAGTGTTTGGGGCATATTAATTGGAGGTATGAGGTCAGGCTGGTGAAGGACTGATTCCTTACTACTGGGTTTTAAAGAGGGCTTGATTGGCTCATGAATTGGTGAAAGGTGAACCGGTTGTTAACTATATCTTATTAAAGAAATATTTGATTCCAATAGATGTTCTGTGATAGGCTCCTCTCTAACAGGGAGCCGTGTTAAAATCACATTTTCCTTACCAAATTCCTCCTTAAAGAAATTCTTCTCAGTGTTGTAACTCAAGTGTGACACTTTCAGGACCACCTGGGAGAAGACAAAGGCAAAGAAAGATACGAATATCTGCAGCTCACTGCTCACCTGGAGATTAAACAGTAAAATATATTAGAGAAAAGACATGGGAAGAAAAATATGCATTTATTCATTGAAGTTGTGATTTAAAGGGGAAACTTCTCTTAGAAAACTTAAAGGATAGAATTATAAGAATTTGTTGATGACAACTTAGTTGGATTGATTACCGTTCGCTTGTTAGCTTGTTACTTATGATTTCATTATTCCAGTTTCATGATTGCAACAAGACTGTACATAGTCAAAGTAAGTAGGGAAGAGCACAATTTCCACTTGCTATAAAATGCCCAACTCAACTCTAAGATAAGCATAGTCATCTTTTCCCATAGGTCTCTGGTAGTGTTGTTTTCCCATAAGTCTCTTGTAGGGACTGTTCTTTGTGAACACCTAGTTGAGGCAGCTTGGTCAGGTTCAAGGTACTCAGTATCAGTAGCCAGAGAAGCAGTAACTGAATAGGAAATGAAGCTTCTCTGTATCCTATTCTCCAGAGAAAAACTCTGCATGACAAGCAAATAATTTGTTCAATGTGAGATCACAAGATGAAAATGCAAGGTACCTGGTTAAATAAAAATTTCAGATTAAAAACGAGCAATTCTGCAAAAGAATTTTCCTTACATTTCACTGGGTGCCTTGGACTTTTATTTGTGAAATCTGGCAGTTAATCAGTGAACCCTAGCACAAGGTCAGTTGGCAGCTGAATGATTCAGTAAATGGTAGGTTAATGACTTGTAGCCAGGACTGAGTAGCATGACTTAAGGGCTTGAGTGCTTTTCACTGCTCAGCACTAATTTACACACTTGTTGGACAACTTACATACATAAAAACCACGCCTGAGAGAATGGAAAGAAAACTATGTAATTGATATATTTTCTACATTTAAGTGATTTGGCTTTTCTATGATAGACAGTAAATTGAGCAGAACTATCTTCTTGAGCATTCTCTATGTGATTAAAACAGAATCGGCTTATGTTCTAGAGGAACGTTAAAAAGAACTGGTACACTTTCCATTGAGGGGTCCTCTATAACTGTCCAGGAGCATCACAGAAGTAGATGTTATTGAGGAAGCAATGAGAGGCCCTGACTACATTTCTCTTGCTATTTTCACTTCTTCATTGGTCCATGGGGAGCTGATTTAACTAAGATTAGAGACTTATGGCAATCAATGTGTTTCAATATTGAGCAGGATAAGGGATAAGAATATAGGTCATCTGAATATCTTAAGCTAACCATATAATTTTTAGGATTTCTTTGGATTCAGAACAGAGAAAGTGCTTTTTTATCATCAAAATGTTCAGCTTCCCATAAGTCCTTATTGATGAGATCATATACATGAAAGTGCTTTTTAAACCAGAGAAGATATTTAATTAGAATAACTGTTAAATATGTTTGCTTAAGACAGGGTCTCACTATGTAGCCCAAGATGGCCATGAACACTTACTCTTTCTGAGTACTAGGAAGACATAGATGTGTCACCATGCACTGCTTGTTAAATATATTTTATTACGTATGTTTTAAATGTGAGGAAATACATTAGAAAGATTAGGGTACCTTATGAGTGAGTGAAATTGATGTACAGATGATACATTCCATATACATGTTTTTTTTTATTTTTTAGAAGAAGCATTTCATTACAGCTTTAACATACTCAATAACAGTTTCCAGAGCAAAGATATATCTCTTTCAAAAGTGGCTGTAAAATTTTTAGATTCACTGTTGAATTAATGCAGTTATACAATATTGAACTCAGTATAAACCCTGTAAGACATAAAATTGAATGAGTTTTTAACATTTATAAAAGATCTTCATTTCATTTTAAAATATACTGTTTCTTACAGAAAGACTCATTGTTTTTGCTAATAACACTGAGATGCTGGCACATGCATCTCTAATGTATATGTATCTGATTATTACTAGTCATAATCTGTTACATTCGAATCCTTGGCACTTGTGTATGTCTATAAAGTCATCGGGTAAATTTCAATGGTAATGTTTTATATACATGTTTTTACAACTTGTCTTACTCACTGAACACTGCTTTTCAGATGTATTTAGATTGATACATATAGGTCTATGCCATTTATCCTAACATCTGTATGCTATTCTATGATAAAATAAATAAAGCACAGCTTTATTTATTCATTCCTCCTTATTGAGGAACAATTAAGTTACAGTCCCATTCCTTTTTGCTACTGAAAATAGTACTACAATATACTGTTCATATCTTATTGTGCACATGTGTGAAGTTTCCCTAGAATAGACATGTAGAAGTGGCCAATTTCATACTAGTCCTAATTAAAATCACCCTGTAGTCACAGCTGGTCTGGAACTCAGTATGTAGACCAGGCTGGCCTTGAACTCACAGAGATCCACCTGCCTCTGCCTCCCTAGTGCTGGGATTAAAGGCATGTACCACCACACCTGGCTATATAATTGTTTATGATACATACACATAGAAAACAGAATTGGAACATTCAAAGGAATGATACATGTCAATTTCAGCAGAGTGGTTGCTCTAGGGAAAGGAAGGCATGGGAAAACGAAATGAGTTTGGAACTTGAGCTGTGTTAGAATTTGAATGTGCAATGAGTGTTGAATGTTATCCAGAAGCTCATGTGTTTTAACACTTTCTGTTCAACTGGTGAGTCCCTTTTAAGAGGTTGTACAACCTTTAAGGGGTAAGGCCTAGTGGGTTGCCTTAGGCCAGAGCTTATCATTGTAGCTCATCCTTAGTTCCAGAATGACATCTCTGCTTCCTGTTTGCCAGCACTATGTAACCACATCACACCCACTCTGCCGCTACTGCATTTGCTTCCATACCTTTCATGTGATGATGGGCTACACCCTCTGAAATCATTGCTAAATCCTTCCTCCCTTAAGTTGCTTCCTGTCAGGTATTAGGTCACAGTGACAAAAAAAATAACTAATACACTATATTAGTTACATTACTCATGCTGTGATCAACACCATGAGCAAGGCATCCTGCAGAAGGAAGAATTTATTGGCTTATGCTTCCAGAGGGAGAAGAGCGCATCATGGCGGGGAGGGATGGCAGGAGCAGCACCATGTTGAGAGCTCACATCTTCAAGCAGGCACAGGAAGGTGAGAGAGAAACTGCACGTGGGACACAGCTATGACCTCTCAAAGCATGTCTGCAGTGACACGTTCCTCCAACAAGTCTGTACCCCCTAAGCCTGCCAAAACAGTGCTACCAACTGACAAAGTGTTCAAATACTTGGAGCCTATGTAATGTATTAGTCACTTTTCTGTTGCTGTGATGAGACACCACAGGCAAAGCAACTTGTAGAAGGAAGAGATTTGTTTACAATTCCGAAATAGGGATTAGAGTCCATGAAGGTGGGAGGCATAGGAGCAGAGGTCTCTGGAGCAAAAAGTTGAGCCCTCACATGTTCAAGCATGCACAGGAAGCAGAGAATGACTAGAAATCTGGCAAAGTTTAAGAAATCTCAAAGCCCACCTCCAGTGCCGTGCTTCCTCCAGCAAGGTCTTGCCTTCTAAAACCTCTCAAAATGGCACCACCAACTGGGGACAAATTGTCCAAATGCTTGGAGCCTTTTGGGGACATTCTTATTCAGACCACCACAGGGGACGTTCTCATTCAAATCACTACACAAGCTAAAACATTTTATTTGCCAAAAAGTACTCTAGAAAGCGCAAAAGCACAAAGGCAGGATTTGTATTAAATCTGAATAGTGAGTACACGGGTAATATTATTTCTGTAGGATATAACAATTTCATAACTCTGCTCAATTGTATTTCATGGTATATGATGGAAATGAAGATCCAATTGAGAGCTTATGAGTGTTTAAGTGGAATTGTAACATTAAAAGTGCTAGGTTTTTCCATTAGTAGCCTCTTGAGAATTCTAGTGACACATTCCATGAGGGAGGTAGGGCAAAGGAACTAGAAGGGGCTGCTCGGGAAGAATATTTTGCCTGGACAAAGGACACGACTAGCCGAAAATCCTGTGACACTACCTGTCTTTTGGTCACTTGACATTTAAGCAGGGCAAATGCCCTCCTGCAGTTAGCCAGGTGACCTGAAAATAAGAGGCTGATAAGCCTCTCCTGCCAATTCCCCAGTCCCAAAGCCTAACTCATTTCAAAATGAGGGAAATGAGATTCAAGTGTTACATTTTGAGAAAAGACATTTCCTTTACAGTTACATACAAGACTCTCTTTACTCCTTAATGTCACCGATCAGGAAATGTGGGATGAATTACTAAATTTGAAAGCAAACAATAACAATTGAAGACAACAGTAGAAATCCAAAGACTGTAAGCAGGAATCACATTTGCATCTAACCAGAAGGGTTTAAATTATTCAGCACTTCATAGTTTCTGAATATTACCCAATCGCTAATTAATTAGTGTAATTCAGCAAAACTGGCCAGCACTTTATTATGGTTTACTGACCAGAGCCTAATCAATGCAGCAGCCATTTTACTTGAGATAAAACCACACTAGTGGAAATTTTCTGCTTTATTTTCCACTGCAATGTAAATTCACCCCCCATTGCGCCTCGCAGATCAGATTAATCTACCAATATTAATAACAGAAGTTAAATTAAAAAAGGATCCCAGCCAGTCATCCAAACTAATTAAGCAGCAAAGAATGAAAAAGGAGCTTTGCATTCCCGTGTTCTCAAAACCCACACACAGAGGGCTTTGTTTTGGTTGCAAATTTGACCACGTAGGAGAAATTTGATAAAGTGGCTTTTTCTCATGCAGTGGCATCATTGGGTCTGGCCACTGCTGTGCTTCTTTGCCAACAACTGCTATTGAACATTTGCCACCTTCCCTGCTGCCGCAGAGGCTCAGGATTAGATGCAGAGGGGCTGGCAGCTCTCACAACTTCATCTGTTGGCGCAGCAGGCAGGCAGGAGTCAAGCTGCATGGTAGAGGGAGAAAGCTTTGAAATCATCAGTTTGAGGACCATGCCTTGAATCGGCAAGTCTGAAGGGGAGGGGAGTAAGTAGAGCTCAAAGTCAAAGGGCTAGCAGTGGTTCCTCAGAGGGAGAAAGAGAGCACCCTTTTGGGAGCAATTTGGTTTGAGAGACATTCTTCTGATTTGATAGTGTAGGACTCAGAGGAGGTTTTAATGTGGGCAATATGGATTTTGGGGGGAGGATATCTACCTGTTTCAGGCATTGTGTGCATTGTAGGAGGTAGCCCTTGCCCACTAGATGCTAATAGCACCCTATGTTAGTTACTTTTCTTGTTGCTGAAATAAAGTTTCTGATGAGAGCAGCTTAAGGAAAGAGGTTTGTTTCGGCTCACTGATTGAGGGGATGGTCCATCATGGCCTGGGGAGGTGGGGAAGCAGGGGTGCCGAGGCATGGCAACAAGAGTATGAAGCAGCTGCTCACATTGCATCTGCAGTCATGAAGCAGAGGGAGTTGAGTGCTGGTATTCATCTCTTTTTTTCTACTTTATTTAGTCCAGGACCACAGCCCATGGAATTGTGAGGCCTACATTTAGGGTGGGTCTTCCCACCTCAATTAACATAATTTACAAACTCTCTCATAAACATGTCAGACGTTTGTTTCCATGATGATTCTAAGTCTCCTCAAATTAGCAATCTAAGATTAACCACTACAATCCCCTACAGGTAAGACGATGAAAGTATCTCCATACACTACCAAATAACCCGAGAATGTAGGGCAGGGTGCGTGTGTGTGTGTGTGTGTGTGTGTGTGTGTGTGTGAAAAATTAATCCTGATTGAAAACCACCAATAGAGCACATGATGGACCTTTTAGCAGGTTGCATTTGGGTTTTTTTTGGGGGGGGTAGCAAATGAGCCTAATTTGACTCTATTTCAGGTGGATTATGACTTCCCAAAATGATATGTCCAAGTGCTAATCTTTAGTATTTTGACATGTGATCTTATTTGGAAGTGGTGTCATTGTCAATGTTAATAGTTAAGATGGGGCTGTATTGTTATAGGTTCATGCCCAAACCTAAGACGATTAGTATTCTGATAACAAAATGGTCATGCAAAGACGTGCAGCAAGAATGACGCATAATCACAGAGGCAGATATTGTAGTGAATACCCAAAAGGGTGGCTACCACCACAAGTCAAGGATGTGCTAAGAGAGTGTCCAGCAACACCTTGATTTTGAACTTTGAGCCCCAAGACCTAGGAGACAAGATTTTTTTCTTGTTTAGCCCAGTCTGTTGTATCTTGTTCTGTCAATCTAAGCGAACTAGCACAACCTCTGTGCTAAGGTTGATCTGTCACCAAAGAGAGGTAGGGAGGTAATGTTTAGAATGAGTACACTGAGTCATAGGCAGGGATGTGACTTTTTAGAGTCATCAGTGAGAGAGAGGCCCAGTAGCCATCCCAAGTCCAGGCCAGTTTTTATCACTAAGTCAATTATTCTTTCAAATAGACTGCTCTGGTAAGCCTTCCATTAAAGGTAAACTGCAGACCCAACCCAACCCTGTGCGTGGTGCATTCCTGTTCTTCATAATTCCCCTGAACCTTCTTTCATTCTTTCACCAAGACCAGTATGCAGCAGCAGTGGAGAAAGCTTCCTTCATTCATCTATGAGAAGCACAAATCCATTCACTGTGCTGTCTGCCTGTGTCAATCAGTAGCAAAGCTGGTTGGACTCTCAGTTACTTGGAATGTCTCCTTTCTTTCAGCTTTTCCTCCTGAAAAATGGGGCCCAGCAAGATGACTCAGCCAGTGTGGGTGCTTGTGGCAAGCCTGAAAACCTAGTTCAACCTCCTGGACCCACATTGTAGGAGGAGACAACTGACTCTCAGAAGTTTTCTTCTGACTTCCACATGTGTGCTGCAGCATGCACATGTCCACTCATATAAACACTGTGCTTTCTTCCTCCCAAAATTTTAAGGTTGAGATACATGATAACTACTATGACATATGTGCTTTTTTGTTTTCGTTTATTTGAGACAAGGTCTCATGTATCTCAGACTAACCTTGAACTCATTATGTATCAGGGTTGTGGGCATGTACCTTGACCTTCTGATCCTCCTGCCTCCACTGATCAAATGGTATGACTGTGGACGTGTGCCACTGTGTCTGGTTTATGCAGTGCTGAGGATGGAACCCAGGGCTTTGTGCATGTTAGACAACCACTCTACTAGCTGAGCTAATCCCTGGCCTCTCATAGGTGCTTTTGTTATGCCATGTGCTTCACAGACTTGCTTCATGGAATCCAGAAAGCTAGGTTGGGGAAGTGGATAATAAAGGAAGATTGTATAAACTCCCCTCTGACTGGTTATAAACCATCACCGCTGCTGATGTGAGTGTTGTTATCCCCTGTTTTGAAACATGACCTCAGAACATAGTACCGCTAAGCATAAAGTGATTCCTGTTCTATAAACAAGTCCTTCAGTTGAAAGAGAGCCTTATTGGGACAATGCTGGCACTATACCCTTTATAAATGCCACTACTACTCCACCCCATGAATCTATTTCCACACGAAAACATACTAACCTCCCCTGCATAGTGACCAGCATGGCTGCTGCACCAATTCCCACAGGTCAGCTCCCACCCCTCATTGACTATAATAAAGGTCAGTCTGGATTGTTGAGGTTGGCTGCTTTCTTTTCAGCCTGCAACTCCTATTCCTAAAAAATAATAGTCATCATTCAGATTATATAAGGGAGCCTTAGAGAAGTACAGTGGATTGCTTGATGCTTTCACAGATTCAAGAAACAGAGGCCAAAATGACTCTAGATCTTGCTAGAGGTCAGGGGTAAACTACTTCCCACTGTACTGCTTGCCAGCAAACCCTTGCCTCTGCTGAAAGGCCTGGAAGGATGCATGATGTGCTGAGTGGAACCACTGGAGAACATGGATGTGGATTGCCCACAGATGTCTACATCCTAATCCCCAGAACCTGTATATGTTTTACCTTACATGCTGTGAGATCATGTCCTAACCCTAGAGATCTCAATTGTGACTTTATTTGGGAATGCTCTTGTTGCAGATATTGCTAATTCAGACTGACTTATTTTGGCATGAGGAGGGTGTTAAGCAATTCAGTATGATTGGTGTCCTTATAAGGAAGGAAACTGGACCCAAAAACCTATTGAAAGATGATCTCCATGTCACAATTGTGTCAGAGACTAAAACCCAGTAACTACAGGCCTAAAAACATTTGTGACTATTACCAGGGAGGAATCTTTCCCTGGAAGCTTTGGAAGGAGCACAGCCCTGCCTACACCTTAAATTTGTATTTCTGGTCTCTAAAACTTTGAATGGATAAGCTATTGTTGTTTTAAACTGTGTTTATGGGAGACTCAGGAAATGAATACATATGGCAATAATGATAGAAAAATTTTGACCTAGGAATATTCTCTGTGTTTGTCAGTGTAGGTGTAGAATATCACAACATACTTAGTAAGCATGACACAAAAGGGACGGAGTCAGGTAGACTTGATGACACCAGCTGTATTACACTTCTCTAGAGAAACAATTGATACAATGAATATATATATATATATATATATATATATATATATTCATTCCAAGGGGATTTATTAGATTGGCCTATGTGATATGGTCTGGGTAGTCCAACAATGGTTCTCTCAGGAATGACAGAGAATGTAGCAGGTGTTCTGTCCATGAGGCTGAATGTCTAAGTAGTCCCAATGAGGTGGTTAAGGCCCAGAAGATTTCTGGAGAACTGCTGGTCTTCACTTCATGTAAGAAACCTAAAGAATCTAGATCCTGATATCAGTGAAGGAATGAATCAATAGCAGCCACAGGGTAGGCAAACCTGCCATCCATCATGGAGTCAAGAGGGCACGAAGCAAAGCTTCTGTGGCTGGGGACCTGGCTCTGCAGTTAAGAGCAGTGGATGCTGTTGCAGAGGACCTGGATTCAGCTCTCAGCACCTACAAGGCAGCTAACAACCATTTTTAACTCCAGTTCCAGGAATCCAACACCCTATTTGATCTCCTCAGGCATTGCATGACATGGGTGCACGTACATGTGTGCAGGCAATACACTCATGTGCATAAAAAAAAGTAAAGTTTTTTGCTACTTTAACATTCCCCCCTCTGAAGAGGTGACCCTAAAATCTTTCAGGGATTTGATCAAAATGCCTTAAATGCATGTATAAATTTTCACTACATTTTTTTAGAAGAAAAAAAGCAAAGCTTCCTTCTTTGAACTTTTATCTGGGCTGTCATGGGAAAGTGCTGCCTATATTTAGGCTGGATCTTCCTACTTTAAATAATCTGATCAAGAAAATCCCTCATAAGAATGCCCAGCAATTGCCTATTAGTTGAATCCAGATCCAGTCAAACTGACAACCAAGGTTAACAATGGTACCAAGATACTGTCTTTGAAGACAGAGGAAAGGGCTTGTGAGTCAAGGAACATGGAAGGCCCGTAGAAGCTGAAAAGACAACTTTGTTCTCTTGTACAGCCTGTAGGAAGAAAACTGTCTTAGATTTCACAAACTGAGACGCATTTTTTTAATTTCTGACCTCCAGAACTATGAGATAATACATCTATATTGCTATATGTAGCTAGATTTTCATAAACTGAGACCCATCATTTTTTTTTCATGTCTGACCCCCAGAGCTATAAGATAATACATCTGTTTTGCTGTATGTAGCTAAGTTGGTGATAATTTTTTACAGCAGCCATTACGTTATGAAAGCACTGTAACCCAGCAGATGATCTATAGATAGCACGTAGCGACTCTGTGGGACCCAGAGATTAGAATAAGGACCCACACTACTTTACTCACATATCTCTGGGTACAATCTAAGCTATAGTAGGTATATGGAATGTCACCCTCCAAAAAACTTTATATATCAAAGACTTGGTCCCTAGCATGTAGTGATGTTGGGAGGTAGTGGAATTTTTAGGGGGTGAGACGTGGTGGAAGGATGTTAAGCCATGCAATGGGCAATATCCTTAAAGACAATTATCTCTTCATATTGCCCATCTATTATGAGATGAACAGCTTTGCTCTACTACCCACTTTCTGCCTTGCCAACAGTCTCTTAAACAACATATCCATTGACTATGGATTGAAACCTTGAACCAAATTAAAACGTTTGTCTTTAAAGTTGATTTTTCTCAGATATTTTGTCACATCAATGGAAAGCTAACACATTCCGCCAAAAAGAGTTGAATATGTTGGATGCAATGATGTCTGCCTTTAATCTCAGCATTTGGGAGGCAGAGGTAGGCAGATCTCTGTGAGACTTAGGCCAGCCTGGTATTAAGGAGCTAAGGGAGATCCTGTCTCAAAAAACGTATTTACTATGTCTCCAAACATTGTCCCCCTCTCAAAAGCCATGAATCTTTTGAGCTGACTCACTCAACTTTCTCCAAGAAGGAGTCAGAAAAATTTTTTGTCTCTCTTCTGCATCATTTGGACCTATTTCAGAGTTCAATTTTGCCCCTACTAGCTCTAGCAGCTGTCTGTAGCAGTTCCTGAGGAGACATATGGAAGGAACTCTTTTAACCTAAAGGTGGTATGTGGCATGCAGTAGCAAATGAATATTTTGGAATATTCTATGACATGGTCTTCTTGATTTAATTATTAGCTATGTGGAAGTGTATTAGTCTTTGGGAAGTTTTGGAAAATTGTGATGTTATAACAATTAAGTTCATTAATTTCTTCAAGCCTCAGTTAACAGGATCAGACCCATATTTTGTAGAGATGGAAGCTTATACTGCTATGGAGGCCCCTCCAAAATAAAAAAAAATTAAAAACTGACAAAACAGAATTAGGTATAAGAGGGAATATTTGCCTCATTAATGTCCAGATAATTAAACTATAGTACAATAACAGTCTCTGGGTAATATGTACCTCAGGACTTCAAGGAACCCAGAGGTAATTAGGATGAGAATCCTTTGTTTTTCAATGTTAAAGACTGAACCCAGAGTCTTACGCATTCAAGGCAAGCACTCTACTGCTGAGGTTTATCTGCAGCCCCTGGAGAGTGCTTTTTAAATAATCAAGTATGCAATGATTACAGAATTGGGACCAATGTCAAGATGGTCAATTTGATGTGCTACATAGGCTTCTAGGTTCAGATAATTGTATGTAAAGTATTTTGTTTAATATAGGAGTCCTATCCAAGGACACGGAGACTCTGCATTCTCTTATTCTCTACACTTTGGTCAGTTATGGCCTTCAGTGTGCATTGCACTCTGTTCTCATGCATGAGAAAGTTTCACTGATGAGAGTCCAGAGATGCATTAATCAGTATTCTCTCTATCCCTGTTATGCTATGTTCCATGAGCCTTAGGTGTAGAGTTTCCATTGTAGATGTGTCACTTAGGGCTGGGCATCTCTGAGATAATTATTCTCTGCATGTAACCAGGAACCATTGTGGAAGAGGGGGTGGAAAGTTTGTAAAAGCCAGGACTCATGCATAATCATAAAGATAGAGTCTTTCAGACCTCTGAGAATTTGCTCATATGAACTTACTACAATGGTGACAGCATGCAGAAGACCCATGCAAACTCAATTAGACAAAACCTCAGCATAAAACTGAGGAAATGGGCAGAAGGCCTCAACCTTGGCAGAGAAACTATTGGCAGCTGACTACTGCTGGGTGAGGGAGAGCTGATCTTCTTTAAGGGAGTGACTCTAGATAGGTTGACTATTCTCCAGTGGATGAACTGGCACCGAAGGACATCTAGGTACACGAACTTGACTCAATAGCCCTTAACATATATGATAGAATGCAAGAATGCATGAAATTCAGTGTAGTGCTTATGGGAGGGAGTAAATGAGGGAGGAGGAGTCTAAATATGATTAAGATGTATTATATAGAATGCACAAAAATTCAATAAAAATATACATCGAGAAAAAGGTATTTTAACTTGCTTATATTCTGAGAGACATTGTTAACTATTTTTTTATCTATCAGCTATCTATCTACTTATCTATCCATCTATTTATTTATTTAGAAAGAGATAAGGTCTCACTTTATAGCCCTAGAACTCACTAAGTAGACCAGGCTGGCACTGAACTCACAGAGATCTTCCTGCCTCTGCCTCCTGAGTGCTGTGATTAAAGGTCTGTGCCACCACACTCAGCCTGTTACTTTTGAAAATTATATTTTGAATATAAAAAACAAAACATTATAAAAGGAAACTATATATATATGTATATATATTTTAAATGATTGGAAAACTGTCAGAGGAGACATAGAAATGTAACATATGTATGTGGGTCTCTCCCTCCTCTCATGGGCCATTGGCCACCGACCCATGAGAACAAAGGGAACAGAAGTGACGAACGGGTCAGGACGGCCAGTGAGCATGATGGAAAAGACCTTCTGGGGAGTCAGATTCAGTGGTACAGCTCTGTTTATTCAGTGGGGGTCAGGGAAAATATAGTGTGGAGGCAGCAGCCAAAGCTTCAGCTGATAGGTGCTCATAGTATGCTTTATTTACATGTGGTAGGGGGATCCTATCATCTGGCTATAGGGCAATGCCTAATTATCATATAGAAAAAACCTGGGGGCAGTTTTATTACCAGTAACTATGCCAAAGATCATATTCCAAATAAGGCCAGGCATTCCTGCTTGGAGGCACTTTCCAGATAAGTCTGGCAGGAAGGCCCCTGCTGAGAAAGGAGTCGACCTTAACAGCAGGGTTCCCCAACACACACACACACACACACACACAATTTATTATTTTTTTATTTTGTGTCTATGCTTGTATGGCCTGCATGTAGGTGAGTGTGCCCATGTCGTGCAATGCCCGCAGAGGACAGAAGAGGCTGTCAGACCCCCTGGAAGTGTAGTTACAGACAGTTGTTAGCTGCCATGTGGGTGCTGGGATTCAAACCCATGTCTTCTGCAAGAACAGCCAGTGTTCTTAACCACTGAGTCATCTCTCCAGCCCCCTCTTTTTATTTTTAAAAATGTGGGAGAATAAGCTTTCTTAAAGAGTATGATGCTGGGCTGGAGAGATAGCTTAGTGGTTTAGAGCACTGTCTGGTCTTGTAGAGGATTTGGGTTTGGTTCCCAGCACCCACATGGTAGCTAATAACTGTCTATAACTCCAGTTCCAGGGGAATCCATTACCATCTTCTGACTTCTATGGGTATTGCATAACACAGGTGCACTGACACACATGCAGGCAATACACACATACACATAAAATAAAAAATAGTAAATAAAATAATAATTTTAAAAAAAGAATGTGGTGCCGGGTAGGTTGCCCAGGCTCCAGGGGTTGGACACATACCAAAGAATGGGGACACAAAGTAGACTTGATATTAAAAAAATAGAGGACATGAAATTGGGTGGCAGATACTAAAGTGAGGGTGGAGATATGGGAGGAGGTCTAAATATGGTCAAAATACATTGAATGAAATTCTAAAACAAGTCAGCATACAGAGTAATGGATTTCATTTTGGCATGTTCATACATACATGTTGTGATGGCTAATTTTGTTTGTGACCTTAACACACTTGGGAAGAGGGAACCTCAGTTGAAAAATTGCCATCCATTAGATTGGCCTGAGGGCATGTCTATGGGGCATTTTCTTGATTGCTAATTGAAGTGGGAGGGCTCAGTCTACTGTGGGTGGTGCCATTCCTGGGCTGGTGGGTGGGTCTGGGCTGTATAAGAATGATAGCTGAGCAAGCCAGCTGGGCAAATAAGTAAGCAGCGCTCCTCCATGGTTTCTGCCTCAGTTCTTGCCTCCAGGTTCCTGTCTTTGCTTTCCTCCATGGTCGACTGTAACTTGTAAGGTGAAATAAGTCCTCCCCCACCCCTACTAAGTTGCTTTTGGTCCTAGTGTTTAGTACAGCAACAGAGAGCAATCTAGGACAAATGCAACTGTGGCTTGTTCTTATTTATCACCCCTACCACCCTAATTCTACTATTGCCCCCCTTGGCTGTCCCCTTCGTCCCTGCAAATATGCTACCTTTGTGCGTTCACGTCATTCATAGTCCATTACCTTCTCTTTTCTCCTCGCTCAAAAAGCCCTTCTTCCTCTCTCATGGTAAAAAGGGGGATTTTATGAGGAATACTTAAATGAGTTTAAGATGAAACCAACAGAAATCAGTCAGTTTTACAATAGGTGTAGTGAAAAGAAAATTGACAGGTTTGGGGAAAGAACAAGCAGTTCCATTTTGCTGTTCGATATATCTGGACCCTGCTTCAGCATTAGAATGTGGTAGAGTGAACTTGGAATTGAGGGAGGGATAGCAAAATCCATTCAAATTTAGCTTTGTGCTAACTCAATGTGAAAATTTTAGCTGATATGTTACATGATCTGGGTTTCACATTTTTAAAAAAAATATATTTTCATTTTTTATGTGTGAGTGTATTGCCTGCATGTGTGTAAGTGCACCTGTTTCATGCAATGCCCACAGAGATCAGAAGAAGGTATCAGATTCCCCTGGAACTGGAGTTAAGGATGGTTCGTAGCCGCCATGTGGGTGCTGGGAATCGAACCCAGGTCCTCTGCAAGAGCAGTCAGTGCTCTTACCTGATGAGCCATCTCTCCAGTCCCGGGTTTCATATTCTTACATGTAAAATGAAATGATACTATAATTCCCAAATTTACTTTCTATTTGGCTTTTAAAATTTTTATGTAGATAATTTGAATTATTTTGGTATAAATTATGCTTTTTACTTATGAATAATATAAAGAATACAAAGAAGTACAGAAAGAAGTTAGAAAATCATATTAAAAATCCAGTATTTAAAAAATGATGATGTGAGCCAGGTGTGGTGGTACACGCCTTTAATCTCAGCAATCTGGAGGCAGAGGGAGGTGGATCTCTGAGAGATCAAAACCAGCCTGGTCTACATAGCGGGTTCCAGGCTAACTGGGGCTCCCAGGAGATCCTGTCTAAAAATAAATAAATAAATAAAAGTGACCATGTGATATCAGATGGAAAAAAGGCTGAAAGATAAGGATTATGAATAAAGAAGATGATTCATGTTTGTAAATCAGAAGAAACCCTGAACATACAAAGTAATAGAAATATTATCTAGTTTGTGAATGAAAAGTAGTCCAGAGGAAATACTGGACAATGCTATTACATAGCATTTTGAACTAGTTAGTCTAAATATTGCATTTTGAACTAGACTGAGACCTTGACCCCTCCACTTTGTGATAGTCCAAGGAGAGGCATATTTGAACTTCAGATCTGGATTAGTATCTGCTGTTGTTTGGAGAACCCATAGGGAACATGAGGCACTGGTGTCACTGGCTGCCTTTCGAACACCAGGCACTGCTCCAAGCTGGGCAGCTGTGCTTATGCTGTAGTGAGTCTAGTAGTTCGTGCCTGGTGTTTTGTAAGTAAGGCTAAGCTGAAGAATGGATACTGGGTTAGACACATGGAAGTCTCTGCCATAACTGTATAGCTACATCTGTTTTCCTCAAGTTGTGGCGAGGGAAGATAAATATGAGAGAGCACAAGGCCGTTCATTAGGTGGAAATGAAGATCTCTTATTCCTCTAAACACCAAACAGGAGACATTTATGATAAGATATTAATATTAAAATAGACGGAACTGAAACCAACGCAGTTTTGATTCTAACAGCAGGTGTGAAGGTACACACATCTAATCTCCACACTCAAAGAATAGAGGCAGGTGGATCAGAAGTTCAAGGCAATCCTCAGCTATACAGACAGTTGAAGGTCACTGTGGGCTATATGAAACCCTGTCTCAAAAGGAAAAAAAAAGGATGATGAAGATGATGACCTCATTGTAGATTCTTTGTAATGATTTTTATTAGTGTGAGAGAATTGCTATTTTTTTATGGTTTCTACTAATAGTGACTGGATTTTATCAAATGTTTTCTATTTAGCTATGAAGGTGATCAAGTGGGGTTTTGTCAATTTTATTTTTAAATGATATATTTCTTTAAATCTTTCTTAACCATTAGTCTAATGTTTTCCCCTAGTACCATGCAATTTCTTTGCTCTTACAACAAAGTTATTACCCCCCTCCCCGCAAACTCTTTGACACAGAACCTTTGGTATGAAAGGTAGATCACCTTGTTAGTTAACCCTTGTCTGTAGCCAAGTCAAGGAAGATTAACTCAGGATCTCTGAGTGTATTAAGCAGTATGAGATCCTATCTTTAAAATTTTTAATAGTATTCATCTTTATGAACATACATAAGCTGTCTAATGCAACAGCAGAGGTACATTTCTGAGTAGTCTTGATGTTTTTTGAAAAGATAAAATTATGAGTAGATATTGCTTAATAGAAAACACATATCAAGGAAAGTCATAACAATTATAGTCTTGAAATTTTTAATAAGGGAGTTGACATTTGACAGAAAGGATGTTAGGGCCTTAGGTGGTCAAAATAGAGACTATCGTGTTTCTTTGTACCAACAGTTAAATCTTGCTTGAGGAAGGAAATCTAGCTATGGAACAAAGAAATAGGCCATGTATGTATTTTCAGTAATCTCAGGAAAGGGGCTAAGATACCAAGAATATAATTGGCACCCTTTGAGATGAGCAACTTGCCTAGTATCTTTATACTTAACAGGAACTGGTTGGAGAAAAAGAAAGACTCCCCAGAAGAGCATGATATCCTTATCCTAGGATTTGCTCATACTGCTATGCTGTACATGCTTAGATCACTCAGCATTTTATTTAAATTGGACTTTTAGGGACAGGACTGCAGCTCAGTGGTAGATCATTTGCCTAGCAGGCACAAAACCTGAATTCAGTACCTAGTCCTGCCGAAGGTCTTGCTTACATGTTGCTCATCCCATTAAAACATTGTCTTTGCTGATTATTTTTCCTTATGTTTTATACTCAGATGATAGTACTTTTCATAGTAGATGATACTTTTCACAGGAAATCATATCAAACTTTCATGTCTGTGAAAAGATGTTGTTTTTTTTTGTGCTGTCATTTATATCTGCATAGAATACCGTGGTATTCTTCAGTTCTGCATCTATAGCCCCAGTGCCGTGTATCTGGGATATAGCAGACTTCACTGATTATTAATTGAATGGAAAAATGAACGAACTGCAAATACATTTTATATGAGGATTTCTAGGAAAATTTATATCTGAGTGGAACAGATAATATCTCTTAAGTGTTATATCATTACAGATATTTGAAATACATGTAGAACTTTAGGAGGGGGAACAAAAGCAAGGGAAATTGACATGAGGACAATGTAGATAAACCACAGAGGTAAGACAGATTAAATATAATTTTTTACAGGGTCTCCCTAGTCCCAGCTCACCTGAAACTCACTATGTAGACCAGGCTGACCTCAGTCTTTCAGGGATCAGCCTGCCTCTGCCTCCCAAGGGCTGGAATTAAGGTGCTTTTTATTGGTTATAAATTATATACATAATTTTTAATTTTTATTTTGTGTGCATGAGTGTTATGCCTGTATGTATGCAAAGTGCACCCATGTCCTATAATGTGTGTGGAGGCTAGAAGAAGGTTATTAAATACACTGGAACAGGAGTTATGGATGTGTTAGCCACCATGTGGGTGCTGGGATCTGAACTTGGGTCTTCTGTAAGAGCAGTCAGCGCTCTTAATGGCTGAGTCATCTCTCCCGCTCTGGTTAGCTCAGATTGGCTAGCTCAGTTCCTCTTATCCTTGAGCATATATTAAGGTCAACTCAAAGACTGGTTAAACCAAGTGACTGGGCCATGCCCCAAACCAGAGTTTCTGATTTACTGGGTCTTGGGTGGTCCCTGTTAATGTGTACTACTAACAAAATTGCAGACAATGTTTTCCCAGAGACTGTGAGAAAGAGGAGCTGAAGAATTGTATATTTGAAAGGAATGCATGTGCATAAAACTGGAAAGACAGATTTGAGCTAAACTGTAGAAGGTCTTTTGTAAATAAGTCAAGTATTTTGTTTTATTGGGAGGTTAAGTAGAGCTGTTGAAGATTCTTGACTATGGAAGTAATTTGATCAGAGCTATTATTGCTTTAGGAAAATTAATCTAACAGAGGCCAAAAGGATGGCTTGATGAAGTTAAGGAATTGGGGCTAAGTAGAGAGACTGGAAGAAGACCAGTTGGGAAGTAACTGCAATCATCTGGGTTTCAATGAACCATTCAATACTGCTCAGTCCCACCTTTTAAAATGTTAATACGTTTGGATGAAGTCTTCCTAAAATATATTACACACTCTCTGCCTTCTTATAGAGAGGCTCCAGCAGATAAAGCATACTCTTGACAACTCCACGTTATCATCCTGAACATCACTGATTGCACTGGGTTGTAACGCAGTGTGCTCTCATGGGTATGGAAGTGTAAAGAGCTTTTGCCCAATCCTAAATGTGTCAGAACTGCTGTGAATTTTTAGTTTTGTGTCTCTGGTGGATAACGTTTCTGACTCTCCCTTGGCAGCTCCTCTCTTCGTTGTAATTGGCTGATTCTAATCTGCAATGGGCTGGAAAGCTAGATATAACTGTATATAATGTGATAGTAAAGTGGAGTATGGCGAGGTACACTGCTATGAATACAGTTTATTAGCTTTGGGATATGGACTCTTGAATGTTTATTTGGGCTGCTTACAGGTCTTTCAATGCCCCTCCTATTTTATGACCTCTGTCTAGGTAAATGAAATTGCTAAGAAGATGAGAAATTATGTGTTGTCAGTGGGACTTCCGTGTCTCTTCTTTCTAAATTAGAATAAATGGAAGATTTCATAAACACCATAATCCCAAGTAATTTTGCTTCAAGAAAAATGGAGATTGCATCTTCAAAGATACATTATTTTCAGATCACGTCATCTCCCCTACCCTGGTAGTCACTGAAATTATAGTCTGGATCATGAGTCATTTATACTGTTCCTCTTGAGAAGCTATTATAAAAGATGCAGAAAATTTCTAATGTTTGAGATTGACAGTGTTTATGAAAGTGATAAGATAGACAGTGAGGTGCTAGGAAGGTAGGGGAGATTCACACTGTGTAGCAGATTTTCTAAACATCGTGCCTTTTTTTAAAGGGAGCCGAATCCCACAAAAGACTTCAGGCAACTGCATATGGGCCCCGTGGAGTTTATTAACTTGTTTTCAATAAAGTGGAAATGTTGCAGATCCAAGTGCAATTGGGGGATGGGGAAGGGAAGAAAGGGCAAGAAGACAAAATATTTATAGCCACAGTGACACTGTAAACCACTTAGAGAACATTTATTCATAAATTTGTTTATATATGCTATTGACAACAAATTACTAATGAAGTCATCAAATTTTATCCTTAAAAGAAAAGCCAGAAAACAAGACCACAAAAGGCAAAGCATCCTAGTTAGAGCCCAGATGGCTGCATAAAATAAATAGCCATTTCCTTGATGGAAGCATAGGCAATTTGGCTGTGGGAAACTGCGATTCCAACAGAGATCCTTGAAACAGATGTTGATATTGCTTGTGCATCAAAACTTTCTCTAAGAGCAAAATGTTCAGGTAGCATTGGAAACAAATAGCTGGTTCCTTCAAATCCTTATGGCAGTGCCACAGGAATACTGTGCTCCCTCCCAGATGGAGATTGCGTCTCACTACCTAAAGCTGAACATGTTGACACAGTACTTGGAATAGATGGAATTTCTTTATGGTTTGTTATAGACTGTAACATTTCCCAGATCTCCATATCACTTGTGTTTATTTTGGTTTTCCGATTTAGTCTCACTGTGCAGCTTTGCCTTTTTGAAGTCATGTCAGAGATTACCCCATCTGCTGTTTCTTTGGGGGAGGATGAAAGGAGATAGTAAAACCCTCTAGTCTCAGGAGGAGGCAAGAGGTTGCTAAGAACTTTGGTAAGTGAGAAAGTGAAGAAGCACAGACCAGAATTGGATAAAATTGGACAAAAGTGTGCAATATACTGAGTATATGCATCTTTTAAAGATTCATAAGATGAAATTCTATCTCCTGAGATGATAAATAGGAGGTAATTAGGCTGAGAGGGTGGATCTCTTTTTAGTGGAGTTAGTGCCCTTTTAAAGAGAACCCAAAGGATCCTTTACTCCCTCTGCCATTGGTCTTAGACTTGCTATCCTCTAGAACCATGAGATATAAATTTGTTTTGTATGCCAGCCACCCAGTTTGTGACATTTTGTTATTGCAGCCCAAGCAGAATAAGACAAATCTTGATGAATAGAAATTTATCTACTCTATTTATTTATAGACATAGAAATTTACCTATTTATCTAATTTATCAAACTAAAAAATATCTTGAGGAGTAGAAATTCATCTGAAGCAGACAGATTTAAGAATTAGGTACTACCATTAAAATACCTTGTATAATTTCATGCTATCTGTTTAAAGTTTTCATAGGATTGTGGAACACAAGAAAAATAGCTAACATGCAAGTTATAGATGTGAAAAGCAAAGTGTCTATGATGACAAATACATTTTGTGGAATTAATAGTAAATGACACATGATAGAAAATGAGGTTTGGGAGATGACACAATAGTTAATCATTCATAATGTTCTTGCCCAAGACCTTATTTTGGTTCATCCCATCTACATTGGGCAGCTCATAGTCACCTGATATCCTCTTCTGGCCTCTATAGATGCCTATACTCATGTGCATATGCCCTCTCCCCACATATCTCATATATACATAATTTAAAATGAAGTATTTAAAAACTTTAAATAACAGAAAGGTTTATACTTGAAGCCGTAGCAGAAGAAACTATTTAGAAAGAGACAGAGTCCACCAATATGTATGACAATGGCATATCCTGATGAGATATGGTATATCACAGGAGTACAGAGTTGGTTAAACACTTGAAAATCAATCAATGCACTATTTATTATGAACTATGCATTATGAACAAACAACAGGACAAAATGATAAATACAAAATGAAATTCTTTAATTTTTTGAGACATATATCTCTGGGTGGTCTGAAATTGCTATGTAGACCAGGCTAAGCTTGAACTCATAGAGGTCTGCCTACCTCTGCTTCCTGAGTTCTTGGATTAAAGGCATGTGTCATAATACTCAGGCCACAATGAGCTTTTGAGAGTCCAATGGACATTCCTTGAGAGATTCTTAGGAAGATAGGAATACAGGGAGAAATTTTCAACCAACCAACCAACCAACCAAATAAACAAACAAACAAGAAAAGAAAGAAGACAGTGGGAAACTCATGCTGCATTACAAAAGGTTTTAGGTTACAGAATTTTTATCCCACTAATTGAAAACTCTAACTCTAGCCCTAACCCTCATCCTAATACAGAGACCCACAGCTGGTCACTGTGCAGAAAATAAGAGACCGTGGAGTGCTCAGCCCTAAATGGGACACCTATATTGCACCTTTTCCTCCCAAGGCTTAGGGATCACTGAGGAAGAAGGGACAGAAAGGTTGTAAGATGCAGAGGTGGTAGATTAATACAAGGAAATTGTGTGGTCTAGACACCAGAAGGTAGTTGCACATACAAGCACATAGCACTTATGACAGCATGCAGAACACCCATGCAAATCCAAGCTGAACAAGAATCTAGTAAGGATGGGGGAGGTGGACAGGTAAGTCCAGCCCAGCTGAGGATCTATTGATTATTGATAGATGCTGGGAGAGTGAGAATCCGTTTTCCTTACTGGTATGACACCTGGATGGATTGATTGGACTCCAGGGGAAAGATCCATATCCAAGAGCATTCAGGAAATACAAATTGGACTCAATGGGCCTTAAAAAAGACCATACTAGAGGATATGAAGTCAAGGGTTAGTAAGGTAGGGGTGGAGAGAGGAGCTGAATATGGTCAATATACAGTGTATGAAATTATGGAATTAATAAAGAAGACATTTGGCGGGGTTCGAACCCACTACCCCTGGTGAGGTGAAGTTTGGGGATGAGTAAGCACGCCATTCGCCAGCCCACACCACCCCCATTACCCAGGGACACTCAGATGCAACGGGGAGTCTTAGTCAGGCAAAGACTCATTTATTCCAAGTGTTCCAAAGCTTATAAAGGCAACTGGAACTCCCCCCTCCCCCTGAGGGTGTATCTTAAGGATGGTCACACGTGGATCATGCACTCCTCAGCAGTGCTGAAGTATTCTTCAGACTTTAAAGCAAGCCAGGCCGCCCCCAGTAACTTCCTTTCTGACCTATACAAGGTGGGGCCTTTAGGTCCCCACAGACATTTAAAAAGAAAATAGTGTATTCTACAAAAGAAACAAGTATTATCTCACTTTTCCTCATCAATATAACACATTTATTATAGTCATAAAAAAGTAATGCTGGCTGGGCGTGGTGACACATGTATTTAATCCCAGCACTCGGGAGGCAGAGGCAGGTGGATCTCTGTGAGTTCAAGGCCAGCCTGATCTACATAGTGAGTTCCAGGCCAGCTGGGGCTACTGGGAGACTCTGTCTCAAAAAAGACCAAAAAAAGTAATGCTTCAAAAATAAACATACTGAAAGGCTTATTAATCCTTTTACAAGTAATGACTCGTACAAAATATAAGACATTTTAAGAAAACTGAAACAAGTAATGGAAATGCTTCTTGCTATGTTTAGTTTTAATTGATGACAAAGACTAAATTTCACTTATAAAGTATTGGTGAAAATGTGTAAAATACATTGAAATTCAGCATAAGCCTGGGCTTATCAAACAAATGTTTGCATATCAGAGCTCATGCTTGAGATTGAGACATCAGTACAAAGAAATCATTCCAGTGCTGTCTTTCCCTGTGCTGTCTTCATGTGGCCATTGTTTAGAACCAGGTTTCAATGTGGGATGTTTCTGTTGTCTACTTTAGCCATGAGGCCTGCAGGTTGGAAGTGTGAAGTGACCTCACAGGATTCCCAGTAGGGGGGAAGCCTAAAGGAAGAAAGCAGTGGAATGTGTCAGCCACTGATGAACTGTAAAACAGGGAGCTCTGCACACTGGCTCCTTTGATACATCCAGCCAGCTTTTTAAAAAAAGAAATTTACTAAAAATGTGGCAATGCAAAATTCAGTTATCCTTATAGGAAATAACACAAGTACAATGAAAATTTATAATTTAGACCTTCAAGAGAAGACTCTTCTGAGGAGAGAGTATTTAATCACCGGCATCCTTCATTATTAAAGTTTGTGGAAGATAAAGACAGTAACAATGGGACGAGTTTTCCCTGCTTTGTTCATATTATAAAACTCTGGGAGCTGGAGAGATGACTCAGTGGTTAAGAGCTGTGACTACTTCTGCAGAGGACCAGGGATGGATTGCTGGCACCATCGTGGCTGCAAACCATCCTTAACTCTAGTTCCAGGGGAATCCAACACCCTCTTCTCACCTTTGAGGCATTGCACGACACTGGTGCAGTCACATACACGCAGACGATACACTCTCATAAAATACATGTAAAATAAAAAATATATATTAAAAACTCTGCAGATAGCATCTGCCAGACACAGCCCACCCCCACTGCGCCCCATCCTTAGAAGCAAGCCATGCCACACCCCAGGCTTCTTAGCAATAAAGTGGCCTAATCAATTTTGCAGGTTTTGAGGGCGGTTATTTCCTTTCATCACAGGGTGGGCTGAGCAGCAGGTGATGTCACTTCTGTGCAGGAGTGCCCTTGTCATTCCACAAATCTCTCCCCACGTGGGTCACCCCACCTCCTTCCTCAAACAGAAGGAGATAGGCCTTTTCTGATACTCCTACTGTTCAAAATGTTAAGGGGGATTTGTGTTCAGTATCGTGTTCTGACCTGGTCCTTATCACACACATCTGGCTCACCATGGACCTGTCGATCTGAACCCGAACCTCAAGACCCACCTCCTTCCCCTCCCACACACTTGCATCCTCCCTCCACCCTCACACCCCACAAAAAAATGCAGAGAGACTCGAGCATCTACTTTTAACAGCTTGATTTTATTTTCATCAGCATTGACCGTCAGTGGCTGTGAAGGTTTCCGAGTTCCCAGAGGCTGGCCAAGGCCTGAGACCTCTGGAGACTCCACAGATGGCTCTGAGGTCTCTAGCCTCCCTCTGACCTCACTGGTTGTCCAAGTTCTCGGTTGAAGTGAGGGTGTTGGAGTCCTCACTTTGCTCATCTTCCTCATTTTCTTTCAGCTCCTCGATCAGCGGAAGGTAATGGTTAAATCCTAGTTTTTCCCTCTTGGTCTGCTTCACCAGAGGAGTCTGAGCTCTGGGGAGAGCTTGGTAACCTCTTCTTGCTGCCAGCACTTTCGTAAGCTCCTGGAAGGAAGATCACAGGAAGGCATTGGTTTGGGGAAAGAAGATGGAGAGGGCAAGGGAACAGGTGTGGTCTGAGGGTGTGAGACTGCCTGGGGAGGACAGGGTAGGGGAAGAAGACAAGGACCAGCCAAGGCTCAGCTCACCTTGACTGGACGTTTGGGTTTGGATGGAGCCACCTTCTTCTTCACCACTTGGGTGTCACGTGTTGTAAGTTCAGTTGTGTCACATTCACAGAACTTTGTGGACACAACCCCCATGTTGGCAATACCTGGGTATCTAGCCCCAGCCTGCACTCCAGACCTCCAGACCGAGCTATGAAGTCCCGTGAGTGGGCCACGCCCTTACATTGTTTGCTCAACACTTTTCCTGTAGAAATCATTGCTTTTAGAATACTAGAGTTCTATGGATGGGCTGGCTGCACTGGGCATCCTGTCTTGCTTTAAGACATATTCATATCAATATGAATATAGTGTGTGTAGCGGAAAGTGTTTGAAGGCAAATTTTCATGTTAGAAGTTGGCCATACAAGAAAATATAACCTCAAACTGGAGAGACTTCTGGATGGTTAACAGCACTGGCTACTGTTTCAGAGGACCTGGGTTCAGTTTTGAGCACCCACATGGCAGCAAACATCTGGAACTGCAGTTCCATGGGATCAGGTGCCCTCTTCCATCCTCTGTGTGCATTGCAAACACTGCATAGGTGCGCTTACATTCATGCAGGCAAAACGTTCATACACACAACATAAAAAAAGTACACACAACATTAAAAAGTAGAAGAGTAACTGCAACTTAAGAGTAATGTACATCTGGAGCAGTGTTCTCTACCTGAATCCAGACACTTCAATTGCTATATTTTATTGTTGTCACTGTTGGCATGCTACCTTCCTTGGAGCCTATCTCACAATGGAGGCAGTACTGGGGTTCATTTGTGTGGGGAGCCCTAACAAGCATCTAATTCTTCTTCATGAAAAGCAATATAATCATCTGCTATCCATATAGCTATACACAGTGGACAGGGTCTCCCAGTCATCTCTTTGTCCCCAGAAAAAAGGGGTAGGACATGGGCAATATATTCCTGAATATCTAGCAAGTTCAGTCTGCTCGAGGTCCTCACATGGGTCCACACCACTGGCCTTTGTGGGGTTCCTGTGTGTGCTCAGTCCTTGTGGACCACTGGCTGCTTTATGACCAAGATCCACATACTGCTTAAAAAATCAAGAGACAGAATAAAAATTCCACAAACAAATTCAAAATACAGCTGAAAGTGGGAAATTGTATATTCTCGACCATTAATATCACTCACTTCCTAGAAGTTTTCAAGTTTTTTTTTCTTTAGAAATAAGGGAACTTAACAGAAAAGCATGAAAAAAGACACGAATGAACGATTGCCATCTAAGATACAAAGGTTGCCTTTAAGCATATTAAAAGATGATTGACCTCAGTATTATAAGAAAAATCAAATGAAATTTATCTCAAGAAATGAAAGCTGACCCAGAACTTGTACATGGTTTGCGATTTGCAGACATGCATATGCAATAGCTGTAACTGTACTTCATATGCTCCAAATCTATGTCGACAATTGACACTATAAAATAGATTCAAATTTATCTCATTGAACTCAATCTTATAGGATGTGATACGACCAATATGGTAGATGGAATTAATAGCAGATTACACACAGGAGAAGGAGAAAAGTGTGTGCTCCAAGACATAGCAATACGTACTACTCAGAATCTAAACACAGCATGGCATGCCCCCTCCAGGGACCTCGTGTGTTCAGCTACCCACAGATTCTCACAACCTTTGGAGTTGCACACAAGGTTTATCGTCTAATATCAAGGACTGAATGGGGGAACTCAGCACACCACATCTGGTCTTGTACAGCATTCTTCTTAGTCTCTCTGTTCTGTGTTCTTCCCTCCAGGTAGGAGGAAGTTACTCTCTGGAGTGATGAATGTTTATTTCCTTCAGTTGGACAGCTCTAATGTGAGACCACTTTTGATGGCCAACTCCAAGACTAGAGAAAGCAAGGAAACAGAATTTCTATGACCCAACTTAGAGAAAAGAAATTGCAGTTCCTGTCTTGGTGAGGAATTTAAAACCAGGAACTATGGAAAAAACCAAAATGTATCTCATAATATTGCAAATTCATGAGCTACCCTTTTAAGATATTGGTGAATTGATTCTAAAAATTTACTGTAAAGCAAAGAACATAGAGTAAGCAACACAATTCCAGAAATGAATATTGTTGGGGGACTCATCCAATCTCAAGACTTCCTATAAAACTGTAGTTTAGAATGTATGGAATTGATAAAAAATATAGCACTATGTATCCATGAAATAATACAGAGTGTAGGATGTAGTATTTGTAAAGAGAAATGGATGGTTGAAGGGAAGACTGGGGAAACTGACTAAAAATATAATGACAAGGAAAATGTGAATTCTAAAATATTTTTCTCAAGAAACCTTTTACTAGTAATAATTTCCTTATAATTTTTCCTCTTATGCATTAGCTGACAAACAGAATATTAGTCTGGTAATTGCAAAATACTCATCTGTAGAATAGGAATAAGAATCAGGAATTTTAAAAAAGTGTTTATTTTTTATTTTATGTGTATGCGTGTATTGCCTGTATGTAGGTAAGTGCACCTGTGCTGTGCAATGACCATGGAGGTCAGAAGAGGTCATCGAATCCCTGGAACTGGAGTTACAGACAGTTGTTAGCTGCCATGTGGGTGTTGGAATTTGAACCCAGGTCTTCTGCAAGAACAATGAGTGTTCTTAACCACTGAGCTACCTCTCCAGACCCAGAATTAGGAATTTTGTTTTTTATTAAATATTTTATTTCTTATTTTTATTTTATGTGTATATGTGTATTGCCTACATGTACGTAAGTGTACCCTTGTCATGCAAGGCCTGTGGAGGACAGAAGAGGCTGTTGGATCCCCTGTAACTGGAGTTACAGACAGTTGTTAGCTGCCATGTGGGTGTTGGGATTCAAACCTGGGTCTTCTGCAAGAAAAACCAGGGTTCTTAACTGCTGAGCCATTTCTCCAGCCTAGAATCAGGAATTTTAAAAGTAACATATATTTGGAAAAATTTTAGTTATCAAACTAATAGTTTATTCTAAACAGAAAAATCATGTATTTTTATATTTTCCCTGCAAAATGTCCATAATTCACATGAAAAATAAGTCACTACAGATGCTTCAAATTAGAACTAAGGAATTATGAAGAATTTTCCCTCTAAATAGATGAATTTTAAAAAGTCTAATATACCACAGCTCATTTGAGAATAATTAGAAATCTGCATGGTTCTAGAACAATTAAATGAATTAAGTCTCTAATCAGCAGTCTTCTCACAAAGAAAACTCCAGGCCCAGATGGCTTCACTGGCAAGTTCTACCAAACACTCAATAAGAAATCAATCCAGTTTTTCACAAAATTCCAGAAAACAGAAAATGCGTGAGCATTTCCTGGCTTGTTTTATGAATTAAGCATAATCTTGATGCTGATAAAAAAAAAAACATTAAATGAAAAGAAAAATGAAAGGCAGCCTCATTTATTGCCGCAGATGCAAATATTCTAACCAAATATTAATGAATAGAATTCGATAATTTTTGAAAGGATAAATCATCATGAATACTCTCCTAGTGCTTTTTTGCTGCTATATCAGAATACTCCAAACTAGGTAATTTTTAAAAATTAGACATTCATTTTTCACAGATTTTTGTCACTAAGAAACAACGTGAAGGTGCTACCACCTAGCCAAGGACTTTTTATTGTGTCATCTTATGGCATAAAACAGAAGAGCAAATGACAGTAAACACACTCTTTTAATAAAGTATTAAATGACTTTTAATGGAAGAGCCTTTGAAAGATCCCACCTCTTAGTATTATTACTATGGAAATTAAATTTTAACAACAGTTTTAGAAGGTATAAGCATTCAAACCATAGCAGTAACAAAGTAGGATACATACAAGAATACATGATTACCTTTGTAAACCAAACTATATGAATACAGTAAAGGATAAAAATATGATCATCTTGGTAGGTGCAGATAAAACATTTGATAAAAGTATGGTCACTTTTCATGATAAGAATTGAAATAGTTTGAATTGGAAGAATTCTTATTAAAATCATGCAGTAGTTTGCTGGAAAGATGACTCCGTTAATACCACTGGCTGTTAAATGAAGATCTGGGTTCAGTTCCTGTTAGGCTCTTGAAGTATTGCTAATGCAACTACGAAGAACACTTGTTAATTTAGTTTAATTTAAATGTACATTTAAGTAGCTTAACATAGCTACCAAGTACTATATAATCAGTAGACATCTAGCTATAGAGCTAAAACCTCCACAAATGTAAGTTTATTATTGTGCATATATTTCATGTAAATCACAGAACTGATAGCTTAAGCTGCTTACTTCCTTGGACTATAGACTGAGTTCCTACATAACCCAATTTACTCTGTGTGGTAGAGGAAAATGCTCACATCATCAGCCAGGGAACAAAGAAAAAGAAGGGGTGAGGGTCTCATATTCCCCTATCTAAGGGCATTTTCTCAACAAATTAAGAACTTCCAAATAGGCCCACTTCTTTATTATTGTGAATATTAATTGCATAAAATGATGTGACTGCTTGTCACATTTTTATACATGTATATAACACATTTTGGTTATATCCACATCATTACCCTACCCTATATATTCTCTGATACTCTCTTTTCTAATAGGGCTCTACTTTTTCACATATGAGATGGAATATGTGATACTTTTCTTTCTGAGTCTGGTAAATTTTTATTTAACAAGGTCATGCAATGACTTTGACGATGTATTGCAATCTGTAATCATTTTTAACTCCTTCATTACCCCCTCCTTTCTCTCTTCCCCTCCTCCTTATCCACTTCTTCCCATCAAGTCCTCATCTGACTTTCATGGCCTCCTCTTCCTTTACATGTCTTGTGCAGGTGATCACAGCAGCTGTAGGTCCATGACTGTAGGCCATGTCATTTCCACAGGACAATGTTTCATCACATTCCTTCCCATGCCCCTGCTCTTACATTCTTTCTGCCATCTTTTCCATGATGTTCCCTGGGCCTTGCAGAGGATGATAGAAGTCTCCTATTCAGCACTGGGTGCTCACTAGTCACTTAGTCTTAGTACTTTGACCAATTACGAGTCTGCATTAACCATTGCCTAGTACAAAATGAAGTCTCTGTGACAAGGCTGATAGCATCACTAGTGTATAGGCATCAATATAAATAGTAAAAGACAATTTGACTACATGTTCATTTAACAAAGCATCAGTAGTATGCTCCCTCCTATGGCCTGTGCATGGAATAGGCCTCAAATGGAATCAGAAAATTGAATATCTCCAAAACAATCATGATATTATTGCATCAATGGTGTATCTTGCCTGGCAGGTCTGTATTGTAGTATGCAGTATTCATAGCTGGGTAAGACCATTGACTACTTTTCTCCTCAGCACCGTGCATAGCACCTTCCAGCACTGGGAACACCAATCAGCAGGGAAGAAGCTTCCAGCTCAGTTCCAGCTTCGTTTCTCTTCATTCTGCATCCAAGTCGTTGGCAGTAGGTAACCAAGAGTAATGGCAATAGCTCGTATTGTTTTGGGAGCCTCTAGGTGCTGCCTGGCCCACAAATCAGATATCCTACCCCTTGTACTGTGAGTTTTGTTAAAAATTTATGGCTTTTGGGAGCAGTATTATTCATCCATCTGTTAAATGTATGAATTCATACATCTGTTAAAGCTATTTTTCCTTCTTATTAAAATGTATTTATTTTATTTGTATTTATGTATATGTGTATCTGCATTAGAGTGAGTATGCATGTGTGCAGGTGCCCAAAGAGGCTAGAAGAGGATGTTGAGTCCCCTGGAATTGAACAGGTGGTTGTGAGCAGACTGATGTGGGGACTTGAAAACAAATCCTGTCCTTTGCAAGAACAGCAAGTGCTCTTAATTGCTGGGTCCTGTTTCCAGCCCCTCCTTTTTAAATTACAAATTCTTTGGTCTTTTGGGATTTCAGATGCCTCTTTTCTTAAAATATTTTATTGATTTGAAATTAATTTATGCACTAACAGGTTTCTATACATATGTGCCTGTCTGTATACCACAGTTAAATATTTCATTCCTCTATTAATAGGCGCAGACAAATTCCAGCACTGCTGTGCTGCTCATTCTCTCTCTCTCTCTCTCTCTCTCTCTCTCTCTCTCTCTCTC
>NW_008341748.1:1889852-1898257 GCF_000622305.1 Nannospalax galili
GTGTGCACCCCCCCAATCACTCATAATCTCAGGTTCTTTCTCCCCCTTTACCCTGCCATGTTGTCTATGGCATCTACTACCTCTGTTACTCTTTATTTATTTTACTGTTCTCATAATGCCAATAATGTGCCCACTTTAAGGCCTGATTACGGTCTCCATGGTCACAAATTTTCTCCTAATCAAACATATTTCTGAAGGGGAATTTCGTGTTAGCCCCATTCCAAACCTGCTACTCTAATTTCTAATAGGGCCATGATAAATATGAGTATGCAGGCATTTCTACAGTACACTGAATTTCATTCTTTTGGGTACATACCAAAAGTTGTACAGCTGATCACATGTCAATTCTAGCGTTAATTTTTCAAATAACCTCTGCACTGTTTTCCGTAGTGGTTATACCAATGTACATTCCTATCAACAATATAGAAGGATTCCTTTCTCCCTGCATCCTTGCCAACACATTTTTTGATGATACCCATTCTAGTTATGGTGAAATAATATCTCAGTGTACTTTTGATTTGCATTTCCATGATGGCTAAAAATACTGAACAGTTTTTCTTGTTTTTATTGGTCATTTGTATTTCATTTGAAGAAATGTTTTAGTCCATTAGTTCATTTATTGATTAGATTACTTGCTCTTTTGATGTAGAATTTTCCAATCCTTTGTATATTCTGGATGTTAGTCTCCTGCTCAATAGCAAAGATTTCCTCACATTCTATACGCAGCTCTTCTTGTTCTGTTAGTCATTTGTTTGTCTGGAAGTTGATAAATTTGATTCAATCCTGTTCGTCAATTCTGGGTCTTATTTTACTTAGAGTCTCATTCAAAAATTTTTGCCTATGTCTCTATATATTTAAGGGTTTCCCCCTCATAGTCTCAAAGTGTCAGGTGTTACATTAAGGTCTGTGATCCATTTTGAGTTGATTTCTGTACAGGGCAAGATATAGGGTTCTAGTTTCAGTCTTCTCCATGTAGATATACAGTTTTTCCAGCACCACTTATTAAAGAGGCTGTGTTTTCTCCACCAACAATTTGTTGGGAATCAGATATAACTTCATGGGCTTGTTCTTGTGTCCTTTAATTCCCTTGGTCCATGTATCTGTTTTGTGCTAGGACCATAATATTTTGAAATCAGATATAATGATGCCTTGAGCAATGCTCTTTTTACTTAGGATTGCTTTGGCTATTCAGGATCTTTTGCACTTCTGTAATTTTAGGATTGTTTTTTTCTAGTTCTGGCAAGAATAGCTTTGGGATTTTGATGATAGTAGCATTGAATATCTGTGAAACACTGTAGTAATATAGTCATGTTCACATTATTCTATTGATCCAGATTATGGGAGAGTCTTCATATTCTGAGGTATTATTCAATGCTTTACAGTTTTCATTGTGGGGGTATTTTATATCCTTGGGTAAGTTTATTACTAGGCATTTTATTTTGGAGGAAGCAACAGTGAATGGATGCGATCTGATAGTCTCAGCAATGTTTGTGTATAGAAAAGCTAGTGGTCTTAAATGTTAACTTTGTATCCTGCCATTTCTCTCAATGAAGTCTTTAAAGGGTAGGATCATATAATCTGTAAATAGTGATAATGCTGACATCTTCCTTTTCTTATATCCTTTTTGCCTTATTGCTCTGGCTAAAATTCTAAGTACCTCTGTTTCTCAACTGGGTTTGGTGTGACACTCATTAGCAAAGGATCAGCCCCATGTGCTCAGTGTGTTGGACTAGATAACACCACTATAGCAGAAGGACCTAACTAATGGTAACAGGAACAAGTTAAAAAGCAAATAAGATATAGATATTAAATGAAGAACTTTACCTATTAGTGATGTTTACAACACGAATAAACATAAAAAGAAAGAATTTCAATTTAAAATAGGATAGATAAAAATGATTATTATTAGAAGCAAAATTAATATTTAAAAATGAGAGTGAGGCTGGAGAGATGACTCAGAGGTTAAGAACAACTGGCTGTTCTTGCAGAAGACCCAGGTTTGATGCCAAGCACCCACAAGCCAGCTAACAACTGTCCATAACTCCAGTTCCAGGGGATCCGAAATCCTCTTCTGACATCCTCAGGCACTGCATGATACAGGTGCAGTTACATTCGAGGAGGCAACACACTCATACACATAAAATAAAAACAAAAATAAAACCAAGAGTAATAGAACTTGGGTGTAGACCAATGGTAAAGCATCTGCCTAGCTTATGGGACCACAAGTTCAACTGTAAGCACTGCAAAACAGAAAACAATATCAGGTATGTGAGGGAGGACTTCTATGACATTTGTCATCCTGTTGGTCAACACAATTGATTTGGGTACTCTGGTAAGCTAGGTGGGTGACTCCTTCCTCCTTTACCACTCCATATATACTCTAGCACAATGCCGTGTGCTTGTTGAGTGGGTCTTTCTCTGACAAAGTAGGACCATTCTTTATTTTGAGGGCCCTAAATAAGCTCTGAAGAAAACAATAAAAATAAGAAAGTGGGGCTCAGTGGTAGAGTAATTGTCTAACATGTGCAAGACTGTGGGTTCCTTCTCCCCCCACACACACAAATGATAAAGAAGAGCATCTAAGTTCAAGAAATGTGTACTTAGGTAAAGGCAGAACAAAACATACAGAATTCTTATTTGTTGAGGTATTTGAAAAGTAGCCACTTCTTTTCAGATCTTATCCTTTTGGTTTGGCCAGGTACAGTTCCAGAGGATTATGTCACTTTTGCATTTGGTCAGACATGTTCATTTTCAGTTATAAATAGTTCAAGTCAGGTAAGGTTGCACTGGGGAGTGTCCACTGCACCTTGTTCAGTGAAGGGGCTAAGAAAATGTTCACTGAAGATCTGTACTCATGATAGTGTGTTCTATGTGCCAGCCAGAAACACAGTGACATTAGGATATGCCCATCACCTCTTCTTACCAGCTGAGTGGGCAGATGCCCTTTTGTTCCTGAGACCTTCTCTCAGTATGCCCACAGGTGGGGCAAATGTCTTAGGTATGGCTGTGTATACTTTCAATGCTGCCGAGCAAAGAGCAGGGACAATATGATCTGTACTGGCAGGTCAACATGTGGGCTCCTAGCATTCCAGAAATCCTGGCTACTCTGCTCTTAAAACCCACTCTGTCAAGAAAGCTTCTTTTAATAGGTCCCACTGCTACTTTTAAATGGAAGTGCATTGTATTTCTATCCGTATCATCCCTTCTCAGCACACAGATTTCCTGTATGAGCTGCACAGAAGTTACAGCTCCTTCCCTGGGGCCATCCTACGTCTCTCAGGGTTGCTTCCTACTTGGCCATGGAATACAAGAGGCTGCTTGACTTGACAATATAAAATTGCAAAGATTTCTCATCCCTCGAGTGAGATGCTCAGAAGGTTACTAGATGCTTTCTTAAGATGGCTCCTTGTTACGGGACCATGTTAGTGGAGTGTAGATCCTCTTCTCTCATGCTATGTCACTGTCACTGTGTACATTCTAAGTCATGTGGCTGCTACATCTGTATGCTTACGTGGACTGGATTGTGTACTTTGGAAACTACCAGGACTTTCTGCCCTATATGTCTGGAATATATTCTCTCTCTCTCTCTCTCTCTCTCTCTCTCTCTCTCTCCTTTGCTTCCTACTTGTAGCACAACCGAGAACCTAGTGTTACTATTCTGAGTCTCTTAAAATTCTAAAACCCAGGATTTCCAATTTTAACTTGGTCATTGGCATTTGTATATACATGTATATTTAGTGTTCTTAAAAAGTTACTGAACCAAAGAAGTTTTGAATCTTTTTATTTTTTAACCTTTTTTTTGAGAAAGGACTGTGCTATGTCACTCCTAGAACATCCTAGAACATGCTATGCATCTCAGTTTGTGCAAACTCTTCGTTGCCCTGCCCCTGCCTCCAAACTAAAGGAAGTACAAGGTAGGTACCACCATAGCCAGGAAGGGTTTGAATTTTTAATACCAAATTATAGTTATCTTATTCTGATAGCACAGAATATTAGGCTGCCTAAGGAGATTTGAAATACTTATAATATGGATGTAAGTGAAGTCATGGAAATATATGGGACCATCTAGGGAATATTAAAAACAATGCGCTAAGAATTAGAATCAAAGAAACTGTGACTCTCAGGGAAGATAAACCAACAAAGAGTTAGAAAATAGGAGTCAAGATAGGAAGAAAGCAAGGAGAGAGATGGCTTTGTGGAAACAAGGTGAGGAAAAAGTTTCCAGAAGACTGCTCAGCAGAATCAGTTTCAGCAGGAAGATCAAATTTCATTAAGTTCCATGAAGCATACAAGTGATTTTCTACAGAAAATGCCTAGAGATCATGGCAGGGGCAGTTTCAGAGGAGAACTGGCCTTGCAGAGTCCGTGTTACGTTATATTGATAATTGGCAAGTGAGTATGACAAGAAATTAGATGTAACCAATTTATTCAGGAAGTGTAATTTCAAGTGGAGAAAGGAATGGGTTCAAGAACAAGACAATGAAGAAAGAGGATGTGATTTCAACAAAGTTGTAGTGAGGGACCAACTGAGGGTATTGTAATTGTTGCTGATACAGGTCTACTAGAAATGCTTTGGGGGCACAATTCTAGGAGACAGCTGGAGGAGTGGGTGCCCTCAAAGTTCAGGGTCATTCTTTTCTTTTTTTTATATACATTTTAAAATTTTATTTTATTATTTTTTATTTTATGTGTATGAGTGTGTTGCCTGCCTGTATGTAAGTATATCCATGTCTTCCAGTGCCCAAGGAGGTCTGAAGAAGATATCAGATACTTGGAACTGAAGCTACAGGCGGTTGTTAACCGACACTTGGGTGCTGGGATTCAAACCCAGGTCCTCTGCAAGAACAGTGACTGCTCTTAACCATTGAGCCATCTCTCCAGCCCCCAGGCACATTCTTATAACTAAAGTTAAGAGTCAGGCTGTTTATTTACATATAACTGTAATATTCGCATAGTAATGCCACAAGACAAGTGTTGGACTGGAGGGAACATACCTCAACATAATTGAAGCCATATATAACAAACCCACAGCCAACATCATTCTAAATGGAGAAAAACTGGAAGCATTCCCATTGAAATCAGGAACCAGACAAGGCTGCCCGCTATCTCCATTTCTCTTCAACATAGTGCTTGAAACAAAGAATTAGATGAAAATTTGAAATGGTAAGAACTGGGCTTGCCTCCTCTTTTTTTTCTCAATGTACTGACTCCTTATATTAAAACACAAGTTCAAGGATGAAATATGCTTGACATGCAGCATAGAAACTGAAGATTTGCCTACAGCTTTGGCATCACCCTCTAAATTAGAATGCTTCTCTCATGTATTGAACATTTTAAAATTATGAAATAAAACATTTTCTTGAGCTACATCATATGGTAGATTTATTTCTAGATTTTTAAGGAGCTTCCACACTGATTTCCATGGTGGCCGCACCAGTTTACTCCCCAACCAGCAGTGTTCCCATTTCCTCACATCCTTGCCAACATTTGTCATCACTTGTTTTGGGGATCTTAGCCATTGCAACTCACATAAGATGAAAGGTCAAAGTAGTTTTAATTTGCATTTTCCTGATAGCTAAAGATATCGAACATTTAAAAAATATTTGTTAGCCATTCATTCATCTTTTGAGAACTCTGTTTAGTTCCTTGCCCCTAATTTTTAATTAGGTTGTTTGTTCTTTTCATGTTTAGTTTTCTGAGTTCTTTGTAAATACTAGACATTATCCCTCTGTCAGTGGTAGGTTGCCTCTTCAGTTGAATGGTGGTGTCCTTTACCATATAGAAGCTTTATAGTTTCATGAGGTCCTGTGTGTCAATTGCTGGACTTAATGATAGTGATATAGGAGTCCTTTTCAGGAAGTTCTTTCATCTGCTTATGAATTTCAGTGTATTCCCTATTTTCTCCTATATCAGGTTCAGGGTATCAGGCCTTACATTGAGGTCCTTGATCCATTTGGAGTTGAGTTTTGTTCAGGATGACAGAGGAATATAGATTCATTCCTCTACATGCAGCTATCCAGTTTGACCAGCACCATTTGTTGAACATGCTGTTATCTATTTATCTATCATCTATCTATCTATCTATCTCTCTCTCTCTCTATCTATCATCTATCTTCTATCATCTATCTATCTATCTATCTATCTCATTTATCAATCATCTATCTATCATCTATCTATCTATCTATCTATCTATCTAATCTATCTATCTATCATCTATCTATCATCTATCTATCATCTATCTATCTAATCAATTATCTATCTCCTACAGCGTCTAATTTGTGTCCAAATGTGCCCTTCACTGTATGTCCATCCACTGGAGCCCGTTTAACATACCAAGAGCCCTATACTTGAAAGGGACTGTCTTTCTCTTCCCCTCCCAGCAGCCATCTGTTGCCACAATTTCCTAGGGTATGATTTCTTACCCACTTTCTCATGTCTATGCTGAGATTTTGTCTGATTTGAGCAGGCATGGGACTTGTGCATTCTGTCACCATTGCTGTGAGTAACTGACCAGTTGTCTAAAAAACTGTTTCCTTGTGGGCATCTACAACCTCTGATTCGATAATCTTTCTGTCCTCTTTTCTGCAATGATCCCTGAGGGAAATTCAGATTAAGGCCACTTTGAAATATCATCTTACTCCATTTAGAATGGCAAATATCAAAAAATCAAACAAGAACAATTGCTGACGAGGACATGGAGAAAGAGGAACTCTTATTCACTGCTGGTGGGAGTAAAAACTGGTGCAGCCAGTATGGAAATCAATTTAGAGATCCTTCAAAAAGCCTGTAATTCATCTTCCACCTAATCCAGCCATACCACTCTTGGGGATCCAAAAGGCTCTACTCCCTACTGCAGAAATACCTGTTCATCCATTCTTGTTGCTTCATAATAGCCAGAAATTGAAAACAACCTATATGGCCATCAATAGGTAGTTTTAATTATCAAATTGACACAATCTAGAATCACCTGTGAAAAGTGTTTTGGTAATGGATCAACTAGATTAGGTTCGCCTGGGGTAATGTTCGTGAGAGACAGCCTTGACTCTAACAGTTGCTTTTGGAAGACCCTGGTGTGTGGCACCATTCTGTGGGTTTGGTTCTGGAATTGTAGAGTAAGAGTAGAGCAACTGAGGGGCTGGAGAGATGGCTCATTGGTTAAGAACACTGACTGTTCTTGCAGAAGATCTGGGCTTGAATCCCAGCACCCACATGGCAGCTAACAACTGTCCATAACTCCAGTCCCAGGGGATCTGGCAGCCTCTCCTGTCCTCCACGGGCATTGCATGACATGGGTGCACTTACTACATGCAGGAAATACACGCATACACAAAAATAAAAATAATAAATAAAATGTTAATTAAAAAAGAGTAGAGCAAGCGAGCTGAGCACTAGGCATGTGTGCATTCATTTGTCCCTCTGCTCTTGACTTTGGATGTGACCAGCTGCTTCAAGTTCCTGCCTTGATTTCCCCAAAATGATGGACTATAACCTGGAGTTGTAAGCCAAAAGAAACTCTCTGTCAAGTTGTTTTAATCAGGGAGATTTATCACAACAACCGAAAAGAAACTTCCATAGAAGCTCTGGGAATCTAACTCAGGTTATCAGTCTGGTGCAGCTCATGATATTATATGCTAAGCCACCACATTGGCCCTGAATCCGTTGTAAATAAAGAAACAATTTGAAGAAGCAGAGTAATGAGAAGGTGAATCAATTTATGCCAATGAGATTCGTAAGCCAGAAATATTTATATCAAACTTTTAATGCAGGATGTTGTGAAGAAAGATGGAATTTAAGCTCAAAGAACAGGGAATCATATAATATTGTAGAACAGCTGGAGATCAGAAGCATTACAACAATCTAGTGCAGACCCAGGACAACCTGGGAAGGAAATTATGCAGCTAATGTAGCAAGAATTACCCGACATCCAGCCCCTTTCCTAGTAAGGCTTACAGTGCTAAGTACCTCCATGGAACTATAATACAGTTCTTTAAAAGTGGTCTTCCAGAACTTCAGGGTTGATATTGCGGGAAGAAGGAACAGAGTATGTTGAAAGCTGTATGGCTAGACACTACTGGTTTCTCTAGAACTGGAGAGGCTCATATCAATATGAACCACATTTTTTTTTTTACTGAGCTTTATAAATTTCATGGAACATTTCCCATGCAAATCCAGACCCCCACCCCCATCAGCCCATGCAATGTGAACCAGATTTTTAAAGGTGTTTAAAAAACAATTTATTAATCAGTAAACTTCCCATTTTGCATAATGATCCTAGAATTATATTACCCTTGCATCATATTTCTTCATTTAATAATGTGTAGTTACTTTTATTTTTCCACACATTAATTCCATATTAATATTTTCCTGCTGATTTTTAAATGTATTTATAATATTTATTTTTTAAA
>NW_008341748.1:1898383-1935169 GCF_000622305.1 Nannospalax galili
TCTATATATTCAAAATACAAGAGCATATTGCCATATCAAGATGCCTAAAATTTATATAACAATAATCAGTAATAGCTAGAATAAAGAAAAATATGAAATTTATTACAAGGCCACAAGTATTACAAAATATCATCGTAAATCTGATCTTAGTTTTCTATATACATCTTTTTTGGTTTTGGTGTGTCACGCACTTTATTTTTTTCCCTTGTAAATCAGAAATTCTCTTAAAAAATCTTTAAACGTTACCATTAATAATACAATAAATTTTCTTACTAAATATTTGAATTGAGATGAATTTTTAAAAATCAAGAAATTCCCTCAAATTCCTTCTGCGTTTTTTTTCTACACTTTAAATGCATTGTTTTTTTAATTCTCTTGGCTCTTCTCCAAGGTGAGATGGAAGAACTAAGGTTCAGAAGAACTAAGTTCTAGAACTAGGCCTCTTGATGTTTTCTGTCTTATACTCAGTTCCCTCAAAAAGAAGGAACAGAAAAAACAGCTGAATTAACCTCCTGGGTTACCTGTACATGTTTCTGGCAACCAGTCATCCAAATGTATGGTTACAGCAGAAATTTTTCAGCTATTCACTGTCAAAGACACACAGGCCTTACATGAAGATCCAGAAGATAAGGTAGAAAATATTAAAATTTGAAATGCTGTAACTCTTGGGTTAATGCTCAAGAGACACTTTCCTACACAGTGACCACACAGATGCCAACTTGATCACAGAGGGAAAAAAAATGAAAAAAAAATGCTGTAAGTAAAATCCCTATATACCTAGTTCACAGACTTGAAGATGGAATGAGATTATTCATAGAAAGTATATAGACTCCTACATGGCATCAAGTAAGCCCCCAATTAATGCTAAGATTATTGCTATCATCATCATCATCACCATCACCATCACCATCATTATCATCAGTGACAACTAAGTACAGTGAGCAAGGATATACTGAGTGCATCTTTCCATTTGGTATCTGAAGCAGGGTTTCTGATTTGTAAAGCAGAGTTTTCTCTGAAAAATAAGGACGTACCTTTGGTGAGAGGAAGAACTCAATAGAAATAATGACAGCAAAACAACCAACCTCTTAAGAAATGGGTCCACCTAAACAATAAAAGAAGATGAAGAAAAAGAAATGGGTACACCTAATGATTAAATGCTCTCTTTGCTCCTTGAAATTCAACAAAACAATTACATCATGTGTAGATCACAGCAAGCTGGATTTCATAACCACTTATGACATTCTCCTTATGCGTAACACTAATGCAATCCTGGAAACTGCCAATCCATCTAGATTATGCAGCACAGAAAGTAATTTTCTAAAAGGGCCCGAGAAAGAAAAAAATCGAAATGAAATAAAAATCCAAGTAATTATAATGTGCTACCTTTCAAACATACTTCATAAATGGAATAATACCGTATGCAGCCTTTTAGAACTTTTTTTTTAGTAACTGTATCACTGTGGAGTTTTATTCAAGATGTGTGTATTACTGAGTAGTAGTCTCAGATACGAATGCATTACAGTTTGCTTATCGATTCATCTGTTAAAAAGATATTTGGAGTTTTAATTTGGAGCTATTATCAACAAAGCTGTTATGAACATTTGTGTGAAGATTTGTGTGTGTGCATGTGTGTGTGTTTGTGTGTGTGCGTGTGAACATAAATGTTAACATCTTTGAGGCAGATGCTCACTGGTGAAATTGCTAGGCTGCATGATACCTGAAAGTTTAGTTTTTGAGACACAGAAGCTTTTCTCCAGAGTGCATCATATTGCTAATATTGATATATCTGTTCCCCAGTTTCTCTGCATCCTGTCCGGTATTTGGTGATGTTGCTTTTTTTTTCGCAGTTTATCTATTATGACAGATAGGTGTGATTTTTTGGCACTGCTGGGGTTGGAATTTAGGGTCCCTCACATTCTAGGCAAGTGCTCTACTCTTGACCTACATTCGTAGACTTCACTGTGGTTTTAATTCTCAGTTCCTTTGTGGATGATGATGTTGAACATCTTTTCATGTGTTTATTTGTCATATCTATATATTCTTTCATGAAATATCTTTTTGTGTCTTTTCTGCTTTATATATTGTTGAGAACAGATTAGTGGCTACTGTTATCGGGGATTAAGGCATGATAGCAGGGAGGATTAGGCAGAATAAGATGGATAAGTTTTTATCCATCACTACAAGGCATTCTTATGATAATGGAACTGTTTTGTGTCTTGACTATAGTAGTAATCACATAAACATACAAGCTTACACAATGATATAGAACTAAATGCACACATGCATATGCACATACAAATAACTATAACTAAAACTGGGAACATATTAGTAAGATAAGGAGATGATATAAGCATCAATATCCTGAGAATGTTATATTATACTTTTGTAAAACATGTACAGAATACATGTGGAATGTCTGTATTATTCGTTACAAATAGATGTCAATCTATAATTATTTTAGTCAAGAAGTGTTTTCAGACATTATCAGTATAAACTGCCTATAACTCTCTTACTAAAGACTGATACATAGATTACTAAGTGGGCTGGGTATCTGGCAGCCTATGTAGAAATGATTGGTCTAACCTGAGTATAGGAAACAATATACAATAGATAGGAGATCTTGGGTACTATTAATACTTAATAAATCTTGTAGTTATTTTAATCTCTATCTCTTAACACAGCTTTATGCATCTATAGTAGTTTTTCTCATTTCTGTGACAGAAGCAATATAAGAAAGGAAACATTGATTTTGGCTCACAATTTGAGAGGGTACTGATCATCTTGGCAGGGACAACATGATGGGAGGGAGTCTGCTTTATGACTTGTGTCCATCTTGCAGATTAGGCAGTAGAGAGAGGTTGGGTCAAAAGTAGGGCTGTCCTGTGACCCTCAGGGCCCAGCACCCGGCCGCTCACTTCCTCCAGCTAGAACCTACCTTCTAAAGGTTCCACAACCTCCAAAACCAGAAACATTAGCTGGATACCAAGTGTTCAAATACATGAACCTATCTGTTGGAGACATTTCACAATCAAAGAGTAGTAGTGTGACAAGCTCATGTCTGCATATTTCATTTATTTTTGCCTGGGTGTATGCTCATAAGTATTGACTTGATGAATGAATGAATGACTATTGAGCACATTAATGAATGTTGATTCAAAGAAGTTCATGAAAGGCAATGAAATTTTCAGGAAAATGGTTAAAATGATAAGGTTATCAATACCCACGATCCAGGCTATGCTAGTTTCTCTGGATCAACATTCATTAGTTTTTTGGAAGATATTGAAATGGCAAAACTAACACTTTTGCTCTAGCTGATTTTTGCTTTAACCTGTGTTTTTACCCAGTTATTCCCACTGCAGCCAGCTAGGCAGAATGTCTCATGCAGGCAGTTTCAGGGAGTACATTGTTTCTACAATACTGGGAAACTTACAAGTAGCCAGGTAGCATGTCCAGATGGCACATCCTCCCTCCTAGCTATACCTGCATCTCCATGGAGCCCATTGTTTCCACATTCTGAGGAGCTTGTTTCTTCCTAACCAAAACTTATTGTTCATTGAAATTGGACTATTACTGTATGGTGTTCCTCTGTGCAGTGTCACTCAGTATTACAAAATAAGTAATATTTCCTAACTGTACACAATGTGAAAAGCAAAAGGGTATAAATCCACAATTAAGTATTATAATATATACCTGATAGTGCTTTGGGTAATTACTGATGAGTCTGATATATTTATATTATACATGTCCAGGTTCAAGGAATAAGGATTATTGCAGTAATCTTGATATGTATGGCCTGATTGTTCCAACAATTTACCCTTCGCAGCATTATACAAATATATTTGCTGTGGTATCACTTCAGACCGGTATTTTTCCCAAGTCTTTATTTAAATTAATTACAGGTGTATAGGAATTTGCAAAAGCAATACTAGACTCTCCTGAAGCCTTTACACAATTTCCTGACTGCGGAGATTGCAGCGCAGTATCAAAGCCAAGAAATGGAAATTAGTACAATAGTGTGATCTAGACTACGGACCTGACACACCACACACACACACACACACACACACACACACACACACAATTTCACTAGTATTATATGCACCTATGTGCATATGTGCGTCTTGTATGTATGTCTTTTCAGGTTGCTTGATTCATATGTATCTGTATATGAATCTGTATAACACTAAAATAATCATAATCAGGTGGCAGAAATATTCCATCATCGGAAAGGAACTTCTATGTGCCGCTCCTTTATACTCACATCCCTGGCTCTATCACCTGGAAACAAGTAATATGTTCTCCATAATTAGGATTTTATTATTTAAAAGATAACATATAATAACAATAATTGAAAATGCAATCTTTTATACTTTCCCTTTCCCTCTTCAGAATGATGTACTGGAAATCCATTCAGGTTGATGCAGATATAATATTTCATTCCTTTGGGGCTCAAGAGATTACTCAGTCTTTAAGAGTACTGTCTTCTCTTGCTGAGGACCCGAGTTCAGTTCCCAGCACCCACATGGTGGCTAACAGCTGTCTGTAACTCTAGTTCCAGGGGATCTGATACCCTCTTCTGACCTCTGTGGGCATTAAACAACATGGATGCACTTGTGTACATGCAAGCACAATACACAAATAAAATTAAATAAAATATATCAAAAACAATATTTCTTCCTTTGTGTGGTGGCATTCCATTATCCAGGGGTTGTGCCAGTGACAGTTTTATTGTTTTTAATTTTCAACTACTACGAATGAAGATGATATGAATATTCATGTACTAGTTCTCACTTCTCTGGCTTGTATGGTGACAGTTTTAGAAGAAATTGTCAAAATCTTATCTAGGATGGATACTCCATTTAATAGCTCACTAAGAATGGATGAATGATCTGTTTATCACATCTCCTGTATCATTTGGTATCATTACTGTTTTTATTTTAGCTATTCTGATATGTAGATACTGATACCTCATAGTTTCAGTGTGCCTTTTCATGGTGGCTAATGTTGTTGGACATCTTTTTACATGACTATTTGCCATCCATACCTTCTCTTTCATGCTATATCTGTTTATGTCTCTTGCATAATTTCTAGTTGGATTGTTTCCTTTTTCTCATTGAATATTTTTCTTTTCTGTACTGGTTTGGCTTTGCACTCTAGTTAAGAGCACTGTACCAATGTCAACCTCCTGCCTTTGATTTTATAGTAAAGTTATACAACATGTCACCATTGGTAAAGCCAGGGTTAAGGGCTCAAGGATCTCTATTACAAGAGTGGCTCAATTTTTCAGGTATTAGATTTACAAATATTTTCTCCCAGTTTATAGCTTGCTTTTCATTAGCCTAACAGTTTTTCACAGAACCGAAGCTTTGTCAGAATTTAGTGAGGAAAGACAGAAAGCAGCAAGTGGAGTGTGAAGAGAGGCAAAAGAGCATGCGCAGCAGCTGATGCTCACTGCAGTCTTTGGAAGCAGATATCTAAGCATTTCTTGTCACCTTATAGGTGTTTCGCTGATCTGGCTCCTTGCAGTGACCTCCTCTTCTGACTGGTTGCAGGGTGCACTCTGCATTGATATTCCTACCTTAAACTAAAAATACAGAAAGGGATTCTGCCAATAAGGCCTTTGAATTCTTCTCTAGCTTCATTCTTTATACTGGGTTATTTTCCACTTCTTGGTATATAGGATTTGTGTGCCTCGCTTTATGCTTCTAACTGCCTGAGATTCCAGCTCCTGCCTGATGGTCAGCACTACCTCTGTGCCCATTGTCCTTCCTGAGCTTGTGCTGCTGTCCTTGGCTTTGAACATTCCTGTTATGTGGTGTCACCTGGCCTGAACTCAAATTTGTCATAACAAGCAGTTGCATCATCTTTTAAAAAAGCCATCTTAATGTGAGACAATTCAGGCCGGATGGCATTTTGTGATCGGGTTTTCATCTGTTTGAGGATAAATGTTAATGATAACACCTATACAAAGAATTGCAGTTTGTAGGGTCCTGCCTTCTCTACTTGAGGAGGCAAAATATGAGTAATGGAGAAGGGAGCAGCATTCGTATTTCTTTTTTTAAGTTCAGTTATCATGAATGATATCCAAGTTCAGGATGTGTTTTTAACAAACATGATTAATCTTACACATGAGTATTTGTTGATTACAAGAAAAAATATTCCTCTTGCCTGTCACTTAACTCCATATTTAAGATTGTTTTGTGAATTCAATAAATATTTAATAAGTACCAGTGTTATGCTGGAGCTAACTCATGTCCTCTTGCAAGAACTGATCATCTCAGTTGCACATCTCTTCCCAGCTCTGCATTCTGTGATGTAACATTAGCAACTTGAAATCAGCCGTATCAAAAACACTGACACTGTGAAATCAGCACTTAGAACCAATTAGGGTGTTTGGTGGGGAGGAGGGAGCCATTTGTTCAACATTAACCTGTGAATCACTGGGTGCCTGCCAGTGAGGATGATGTAGACTCTGGGAAGTTATAATTCCATCCTTGGGGATGCTGCAGTCTAAGAATTGGTCCCATTTTGGAGACCAAACTTCTTTAAGCTCTTCTTTTAACTAGTTATACCCTGGGCAACCCTGGGCTACCTAGGGCTACCCTGTCCTTCCTTTCCCTTTTCTCAACTCTTTGTCTTTGCCATTAGGAATTCTTATTTAATAACTTCTTTATTATTTCAGTACTTTATCTATCTCCAACATCTCTTTATTTTGATTGAATGTTTGATTTCTGAGAACAGCTTTTATATGGTACCTCTTTGCACCAGAATGTATCTAATCTCCCATGCCTTCAGCCTCTAAGGATTCCCAAAGACGGGCCGCTATTCTCTTCGTTTTTCATGGATGCTCATAAATCTTTACTGCACCACTTTCATCCGTCCTCTATGATCCAGTTAGATTATCCTCCCTTCATTTATCTAAAGAAGGAGCATAGTAGTTGGAGAAGGTCTGAGAAAAAGAATTGGACATAACTGATACTAGTGGACATCCAGTCCAAAATATCCAGTTAGATATTGGATATATCTTGACAGTATTTGTAAGCAAGGAAGTATGTAGAGTGTTCCTAGTATTGGTATAGGGAATTCATTCCTTATTCCTATATATTCTATACTCAGAAGACTAGATAAAGAAATGATAAACCTACTATAAATGAAGCAAGATTTTCTTTTATCTTAAAAATCATCCAACTAAAATGAATGGTTATCTGGTGTAGATTCAGTGATACGTCGTCCATTTTAATCCTTCAAAATTTTAAGGATTTATAACATATAATGGTAGTTCACAAATCAGACTGCCTTTCAGAAACACCTGGGATATGTATAAACAGCGTTCTTGGCAACAAAATATCCCCGGCATTCAGTTCACTTAACCAGAGTTCAGTTAACCAGACAATCCCTTTCTGACCTTTATGTTTAATTAAAGTATATTTCTGTGCTTTGTTCATGGGGGCTTGCACACTGACAACCTGGATCTTTCTGTATGAAGGGAGGGAACTGCAGTCTGCACTGGGATCTGTTTCTGTTTCTTCACATGCCAGCCTTTTGAAAAAATGATACCATAGCTTGATGTAGGTACACTCTAGCAACACCAGGTCTTATTTGCCTAGGAATAGACTTCTCATGGAGAAAATCATTATGTTGCATTCAAAAAATTATTTTATTTTTATTTGCACAAGTGTTTTGATTGCGAGTGTGTTCCCTGACATGTGTGTAGTGGCCTTGAAGGCAAGAAGAGAGGGACAGAGCCACCATGTGCATGCTGGGTATTGAACCTGGGTCCTCTGGAAGAACATTAAGTGCTCTTAACCCCTGAGCCACCTCTCCAGCCCTTCATGTAACATTTTTATTTTCTCCATATTTCACAGTGGTAAGTGCTTGTAAGCTCTAAAAGAGCAAAGCAAGAACTTGATACAGTTATTACTGAAAGCACTTCCAATAAATTCTTTCGTGCAAAAATGTTTTTATTGATATTTTACAAATGAGTAGTCCAGATTTTACATGCTGCATTAATGATAGATCAATTTGATGAGCCACCTCACTTTCAATAAATTTACTAAGCAATCATCATCATAAACCACTTAATCTGTACCATGACAGCTTGTGGTAATGCTAGAAGAGCTTCCATAATTAATTTACGCTTTGTAATCCATATATATCAAACACATAGTTAATGTAGTAATTTAAAAAAAGTTAAAAAAAAATATCGAATGGTACAAAGCAGCTTCATTATGATGTGGAAATGGACCTTTCTAGGGAGAAATGGGATTTGAAGGATTTGGAGTACTTTCATATATCCAATTAAGATGAAATTATTTGGAGGCATAGTATATGATATTCAGCTTTACATATTACCTCATGAATATTTAGCATCTTAAAGGATACTGGCTCAATTAAAAATATAAAAAATTAAGACACAGAAAAGCATTTCCAACATGCTCTAAATAAGCAGCATATGTCACTAAATTCTTGATTTTAAATCAATACTCAGTGGTATTGGTGATGTTAAGTAGATACAAGCTGAAACCACACTAATACCGTCAAGGAAACCTGGAAACAATTTATATTAAAGTAACACTGAAGAGAGCAGCTCTGAACACAGCACTGTCTGGGTTCAGATTATGGCTCTAACATTTCTAAATTGCATGACATTTGACAAGTGATAAATAAAATTGTGGAGACCACGGATTTGGATTGAGTCCTTCCACTAAATCTAACAGAGCAAACTAGAGTGTAATCATACTAAGTCAGCTGTGGCTGGTTGCAGACGGCCCAGTTGTCAATTGACTGATTGGTGTAAACAATTAACTAATTAAGCTGTAACTATTTGAGTGGTTGATTGATTAGACTGTAGCCAAAGTTTTTTTTTTTTCCTTCCATTCTTGTTTCCTTGTTTATGTGTTCTGATTATGTTATTACACGGAGTTTGCCAATCTGCTCTGGTTTAAGAGCTATACAGTTTGAGGGTGTATTTTTTTTCACTTTGTTAAGACGATCTATTCAATTCAATGGGTCTAAGAATTTTCATTTTAATATGCGTTGCTAATTTTTCTGTGCTTTACTTATCTTTAACAGCAGAAATGATGACAAGTATCTAACACTCCATGGCGGAGAAAGTTAAATGGTTGATACTGAAGTTTCTGAATAAATTTTAGTGTATATATGAACAGTTTACTGATCTCTAACTCATTGGATAAGTATCTGTTGATTGATCTGTAGCATGCTAAACAGAGTGCTTGTTTAGTTGTCTTGTTCTAGGCTGAATAGGTAGGAAGAACAAACATCCTCGCTGTGATATAGACCTCAACCTTTATCTACTTCAACATTAAGTTCCCTCCTAGTTTTCTTTTTCTTCCCTCCCTTCCTTCCTTCCTTCCTTCCTTCCTTCCTTCCTTCCTTCCTTCCTTCATTCCTTCCTTCCTTCCTTCCCTCCCTCCCTCCTTCCCTCCTTCCCTCCCTCCCTTCTTGTTGGGGACCCCTGCTGTGAAGTTGTAGTCTCTCCATGTCTGGGTGGCCCACGGGCTCGGTTTCATATGCAGATGACTCCTTTCAGCAGAGTACCTGGCATCTTCCTAACTCTCCTTTGAAGTAGCCGCCATAGAAAACATGGCCTCTGGCTCTGGAAATACCATGCTTTCCTGTGTGATTTTTCAGGCAGTCTGGCAGTCTGGCAGCATGGCAGGAGCCCACTCCCATATGTAAATAAGGTATCTCACAAAGTGCCTATCAGCTATAGCTTTTACCACTGTCTCTACAGTATAAAATATCCCAGTCTTCTCTCAATAATAGAGAGCTGGCGGAATCTGACTGAACTGATTCTGTGTCTCCTGCCTGCAATCTAGTCTCCCCGGGGGGCAGCATTCCTCTGTCACCGGCTCACGGATCCCAGCTTCAGCCACCTTGCGCTCTCCCGCGTGATCCAGTGGCCAGTGGATCTCGCATCAAGAGGAAAGCACATGGGGGAAATTAAGGCGGTATACGGCTCGACAACGCTCCAGCAGCAGAGACCCACAGAGACACGGAGAAACCCGCAGGGCCAGACCCGCCTTCTTCCAGGGCGCGCGGCTGAGACCAGGGGACCGATCCCCTTGCCACAACTCTCCAGGTGTGCCCGCGCACACCATGGCAGGGCGCCCAGTGCGCGCGCACCATACCTTCTTCCTTTCTGCCTTCCTGCCTATCTTTCCTTCTGTTTACATTTATTTATTTATTATTTTTATATATGTATCACTGTTTTGTGTGCATATATGCAAGTGCACCACATGCATGCAAACCCATGGAGGCCACAAGATGGCATCAGACATCCTGGAGCTGGTGTTATGGATGATTGTTAGCCCCTTTGTGGGCACTAGGAAGTGATTCTAGGTCCTCTAGAGAAACAGCCAGTGCTCCTAACCTTTGCGCCATCTCTCTATGCCATTTCCTACTCCCTCCTGGACTTTTTGTTTCAAGTTAATTGATTTTTCATTTCAGCTCCCATTTTGCTATGCTATGATCATCTTTTTCTTGTGCTTCTAACTCACTGTCAAAGACTATTCTGCTCATTGAGTATGAATGGGTGCCTTTTATACTGAATAATGTGTGATTTCATAGGATTTGACATAAGGTATGTCTCAGAAAGTGCTATTCAAAATGCAGCATGTATCAGAATAAGCTGTAGCTTTTGTGTTGTGATAAGTAATGCCCAAGGTACTATGTGGGCTCCTCGGACAAAAAGTCACTAATGATCTTATCCAGCCATAAACTTTATGAACCTGCCAACCTCTCAGGCAAGATGTGGACAATTGTTCAATAGTGGTGCAACTGTTATGGGGCTAACCAACCACTCTCTGCTTGGATTGAAGTCTGCTCCACTAGAGGGAATCCAATATTGGTCATATAAATTCCAACAATGACAAAAATAAAAACCCCAATGCATGAAGAAGTAATAGGACCTAGGGAAGAAACTACTGATATTGGTTAGCTAAATTGACATAGTATCAAACTACCTTCTAAGAATTTACATTTATATCTATAGACAAATGCTACACTCAGCCTTAACCAGAGAGCCTCTTTTTGCAGTGAAAGGCAGAGAATGCAAGCACACATGGCTGCTCAAAATCGTGAGAATTGGTAAAGGTTGAGTGGTCACCTATAAAAAGACATTTATACCACCCCCTGTAAGGTTCAGGGAACATTGCCAAAGAAGGGGTGGAAAGAATGTAAGAGGCAGAGGACAGGAAGAATGGCTGTGGAATGCCATCTTCTGGGAGAGATACAGCGTTCTAATGAACTCCATGCAGCTCCCCTTGCTTACACTGAGCTCATATAAGAATGGGCCTGTTGGGGCTGGAGAGATGGCTCAGCAGTTAAGAACACTGGTTGTTCTTTCAGAAGACCCATGTTCAAATCCCAGCACCCACATGGCAGCTAACAACTGTCTGTAACTCCACTTCCAGGGGATCTGAAGGCCTCTTCTGTCCTCCGTGGGCATTGCACAACATGGGTGCACTTACCTACACACAGGCAATACAAGCATACACATAAAATAAAAATAATAAATAAAATAAAAAAAGAATGGGCCTGTCAACAGCTAACCACAGATTGGATGGAGATATCTCCAGAAGCCCTGGCCATGCACTCTACTGAATTAGTGGCCACTGATAGCTTCTGGGAATTAGGTAGTCACTACCAACGTTGATTATCTCTGGTGAGCCCACCAGATTCTGATGGAGAGTTTCAAAACCATAATCACACAGATGGCAGTGGCTAACACATTGGGTTTCAAAACCAAACAAAAACACATGAATATGGAAAAGGGACTTGTATGGCAGAGAGGAGGTTGATAGTGATGGGAGGGAGATCTGAGAGGGTAGAAGACAGGAGTAATCAAAATGTATTGTGTACATGTATGAAAATGTGAAAAAAACAAGTTTAAGGGGCTAGAGAGCTGGCTCAGCAGATAAGAACACTGGTTGTTCTTGCAGAAGAGCCAGGTTCGAATTCCAACACCCACATGGCAGCAACTCCAGTTCCAGGGGATTCGACAGCTATTCTGACCTCTGCGGGCATTGCATGACATGGGTGCACTTACCTACATGCAGGAAATACACGCATACACATAAAATAAAAATAATAAATTAAAAAATTAAAAAAAAACAAATTTAACACATACTTTTTGTTCTCAACTACTCATTTCACCTCTGAAAAGAGTGATGAGATAATAAACCAAACCGTATAGTTTCTAAGGAGGGAAATAATAAATTAAAAAATTAAAAAAAACAAATTTAACACATAATGTAGTGATAGAACTGAGATACTGCTCAATGGTAGAACACTGACTTGCATGGTCATGCGTTCAGTCCCTAGCACGACCAAAAATAGCAGAAAAAATAGTAAATAGTTAATGTTTGCATAACACTTTTTCAGCCAGCCCATATTCTAAATGCATTGCTATGACATGACTTGAAGAAATCAAGACACTTATCTAGATGTGGTGGTGCATGGCTGAGATTACAACACTTGGAAGGGTGGAGCTAGGAGATTTTTGTGAGTGCAAGTGCAATCTGGGCTTTATAGTGAGACTCTATCTCAAAAGAACCAAAGAAAATAAAGAAAATAAGCCGGTAAATGAACATCTTTAATCTTTGTATACCTATGACGTAGAGGTTACCTACCAAATGTATCCCTTTTTGTAACTCTTTAAAAATATTTTTATTATTTTCTATTTATTTTATTGAGGGGTCGTGTGTGTGTGTATATCAGAGCACAACTTGCAAGAATCAGTTCTCTCTTTCCACTGTGTGGGGCCAGGGATTGAACTCAGATTGTCAGCCACCCTTACTTGCAGAGTCATCTCACTGACCCCTTGCACTGTAGTATCAAGTGTAAAAGGCCACATTGTGTTAAAGGTATAAAAAAGCCATTACATACCACCGAAGGGAAGTGAGTGTCTACTGGACCATTCTGAGTAGACAGGATTGATGCTGGGCAGTAGTTTCTCCTGCATTAGTTCACGTTGCTCCTTCTAGTGCCTGACAGGAGAGAGAAAGTCATCACTGCCCCTTCATTTCAAATGTATCTTAAGACAGAAACCGAGAGAAAAACAGGTGATCTTACTGCCCTCTTCCTTTCTACCTGGTGCTAGCACAATGAATATCGCACATGCATACCACCCTGAGGAAAGACCATGAGGCCTCAGAGAGGTAGGTTCTTTTCCAAAATTCCTGCTGCTGATGAGTACAAGTACCATAACAAGTGCTTTGGTCATTACTGATCTCAGTCTGTGAACTCAGGCATTCTAAATAGGTGAGCAAGTTTTTCTTCTAGTAACTACTAAATGGAGAGTAATAATGATGAATAAACATCACCTTGCATATATATTCGTGATAAATTTTATGGGAAAGATGGCTTTCTTTGAAAACCTTTTTGAAGTCCCGTCTTAATGGAAATGGAAGGAATTTAACTTGGTACTTTTGGGAGACTGATCCTCTCTCAATGTGAAACCAATAAGTTAATGCAGGAACTTTTCTGTCATGCCTCCTTTGATGGAGGCTTTACTGAAATGTTTGTGACACTTTGGGTTTTTCCAAGAATGAAGAAGCAGAGGAGGGTCTTTTGGAAAGGTTTTTCACAAAGAATTTTGATTATTTTGACTTCCTGTTCTTTGCAAAACTTTCTAAAATGAACCTCAGAGTACCTGTCATATAGAGTTTTGACATGAAATGCAGAACACTGGGATAGATAGAAAAATACTGAAATTTAAGAAGACATTTTTTATTAAAATTTTTCCAGTTTTATACAATACAGTCTGATGGTATTTAGATTCCCCCGCTCTATCCACACCTGCCTTACTGCTCCCTGCTCTCTCTTTCTCTCTCTCACACACACACGTGCACACACACACATGATATATAATCTGATTTGTGTCCCTAAATGTTTTTCTCACCTTGGGTGTAATCAGCAGCTCTCTAATTGAAGTTAAGGACCACTCAAAGGGAAGGAACTCATGTGATACTGTAAAAACACCCAAACTCTTTCTACCACATCCCCAGGAAGAACTTTGTTATGAAGACATTGCTTATAAGGGAAGCAGAAAACCCTTGAATTTAGAATTGTCCTGGAAAATATTTATTTACTGTGTACTAGTTTGGAGGCTTAATCACAATGAAAAATATGTCAAATTTTCTCATCAAAGAATTATATGGTACTCCAGACATGTCTTGCTAATTTGTGGTACTGGGGATTGCACCTAGAGCCATGTACATGCTAGGCAAGTCCTCTACACTGAGCCAGACCCTCAGCCACCTCTTGCTACTTTGATTGCCTGTGTTCTCTTGGACAGAGTTTTCAATTGCCCCAGGTGTGAGGGCAACTGCATTTGGGAACTAGAATGGATTCTATAGACATAAGGGGAAAAATAACTTCCTTAATGTACAGGTCATCTCCTGTTTTCTAATAGGAGTAAAATTATAAATCACAGAGAATATTAAAAATAATAAATATATAGCACACATTTATCTTTCAATGTTTAACAAAACCAAGGACTTAAGATGAAAAGGAGTAAATAAGGAGACAAAGTCCATTTGTGTTCATGATGATGAAGACAGACTGTTTACAAGCCAGAAGGAGATAATTAGGAGCAGAATCAACTCCTTGCTTTCCAATATATGATTCAAAATCAGCCATAGATGCCTTATTGGGGAGCTTGTTAGAAATATAGCACATGTATTATAATAATCTCCACCAAAGATTCATTCTCACCTAAACTTTGAGAAGTACTGCTTTAGAAAATTAAATTAAGATCTTTCTTTGCTTGTGGCTCCATTTTGTGCTTTATATAGGAGCAGAGGTTATATTTTTTCCTAAGTGAATAAAATCTCTGTTTTGGTTAATGTAGAATTCAAATTAAAAAAAAAAACTTGGAGACATAGTGCTTTCACCTTCTGTGGCCTTATCACTGAGGGAAAAGCCATGCCCTGGCTAAACCTTTGTGTCTATAGTATTCTGCATTTTAAAAATAGGGACAGAAAATCATCATCATCATCATTCTTCTTCACAAATATCTATGGGTCTTCTGAGGCTATGACAGCTCCTTGGTTATGACAATATTGATCAGAGTTGAAAAGTATCAAGATGCAGCTCTAAATTGGCTTCAAACTTGAGTTGCGGGAAGGAACAGCTGGAGAGAGGTAAGTAAGGTTGGTGGAGACCCATTCTGATATGATAGGTGTTAAGAATAAACACTTGTATGATGGTGTGGGAGTCTGTCTGGAGACTAGCTATAATTGAAAGCCTTACTCTCCCCTTTGTAATTCAAGTTGACAGTGAAGGCACCATAGTAGAAAGTATTCTAAAGTTGTTTTCAGCATGTATAAGGACTTTCTGTCAACAAAATATGCCAATATTCAAAAATTTGTTTTATTCAGAACACTATTGACAAGTGGAATCATTGTGGCACTTTCATTATGAAACTGAATGAATAAAACAGTGGCTGAGTATATAGCTTAATGACAAAGGGGCTAACCACTCACTCTTAGAGATGGGAAGGAAGATATGCTTCCAAAGATAGCACATTTTTAAGATCTTTTAAGGACTAAAGGATAACATGAAACATAATTCATATATATGTATATATATACATATATATTTATTCACTGTCATAGTAGATCAGTTTCTAAAGAAATCTACAAATGATACCTAGACTCTAATTCCTCCATGAAATTATTAAGATCACTGACCATCTTGTTAAATCTAATTTCTGTCTTTTTTTAACTGAGCACAATTTTGAGGCGATAAGATCAGTTTGAATATACACTCATATTCCATGAGATTCCACAGTCATGCTTTACAATAGAGTCATAAGAAAATAACGAATGGCCTCATTTGATTATACTTTCTAGGAGAAATGTAAAACTCTTTTAGGAAAACACACAAATCAACAAAACAATGAAACAACAACCAAAGAAACGAACACCCAACTAATGATGTAGCCATCTACCTGCATGCTAATGAACAAACCAACCAAGGAACCAAAGAAGTTGAATTCTACAAATGAGTTCTTGAGATTTTTGTATGAGATACAGAAGGTGAAGAAAGTATAGACTTCATTTAGGTAAAGTCTTTGGTCCTGAGGAAAAAAGAGGCATTTAAAGAGAAAATGATAATAAGTGCTTACATGGGGGTAGACAGATTAAGACAAGATAAAGCAAAGAACCTCTTTAGTCCTGGGTGACAGCATGAACAAGGTTATGGAAACATCAAAGCTAGTGATTTTCTTAGAAAACTCTAGGATTGAGGATGTAGAAGTTATGTCACCTAAGTCCCATCTTCCATAGACCTAAACTGATCAGCTAGAGCTCATGTAACAGCTACTTTATAGCTAGATTTCTCTAAAATACCTCAGGTAAGCTTAAAAATTGTCATCGTGGGACTAGAGTGATAGCCCAGCAGTTAGGAGAAATGGCTGCTCGTGCAAAAGACCCAGATTCAAATCCCAGCACCCACATGGTGGCTAACAACCATTTGTAACTCCAGTTCCAGGGGATTTGATGTCCTCTTCTGTCCTCTTCAGGCACTGCACAACACGAATGCACTTACACACATAAAAAATTTGTCACTGTTACACATGTGAAAGTGAGGGAGAGTTGGGCCTACCTAACTCATTTTTGTCCCTATCAGGTTTTATTTTGCCTCTTTAACTTCTTATCCTCTTACATCATTTTCTTCTGCATTTACCTCTGAATCCAGGAATGATAGTCTTGTTTAGTAAATAGTTGTATAAAAAGGGATTAAAACTCCCTCCAAGAAATAGTGAGTCTTATATGAGAGATTATCTCTTGATGAGGATATCCCCACCCACCACCGTGAGGTCATTTCCTCATGATAAAGCTATACACCAGAGCGGGAATCATCAACTCTGGGAACTAGACTGTTCCCTTCATGTAATGACAGTGATAACTTCTCCAGAGCCCCTACAGAAGCAGAACTAACATGCTGATGAGTCAGATATCTGGCCTGACCAATGGTACCTGCACCATCAGGTTTGCAGATCCCAACCTCCTCTTTTGTTTCCCTTTCCCATAAAATCTCAAAGTTCCTGTCAGCCCCTTGAGGACAGACTTGAAGCCTTTATCCATTCTTTCCAACATGCCATGATGATTAAAATTCCTTTTTCTATCATTTCACTTTGTCTCAGCCTTTATGTTTATGTTTCAAAAATAAGCAATTATACACAAATGATTAACACTTTAATTAATTAGGTAATTAATTAATTGTGTGTTTTCATTTGTTTGGGTTCACATACACATTCCGAGGCCAGAGGATAATATTCAGTGTCATCCTCAGAGAAGGCTGTCTACCTCCTTTGATAGGGCGTCTCACTGGTCTGAGGCTCAGCAATTAGGGTAAACTTGCTGGCCATTAAACCTGAGGGATGGGCCTGTCTTTGTCTTTCCAGCGCTGGGACTGCAGACATGTGCTACTATGCCCAGCATTTTGTGGGGTCTGGGGACTGAACTTGGGTCTCTGTGCTTACAAAGCAAGCACTTTAAATAAATTATTATAGTTCTTTGGCAATCTCATACATGTATATAATCCATTATGGTTACTTTCTCCCCTACCCCGTGTTTTTTCTCTCCCACCCATATCAGTCTCCCCTCTTCTCTACTTGTCTTTTTCCCAGATTCACAGCTTTTGGTTTGGTTTTGCGAGCTACTTGGTTTAACCAGGGCCATCTGTATGACCACTGGATTGGGACTATATTAACCACTGGAGCCTGGTGAGATCACCAATAGGGTAATTGAGGGCATTGACTCCCTGTGTCCCTGAATCCATCAGTAGCAAATAGTTCAACAGAGATGGATGAGGCCCCTGAGCTCCTACTCTTTCCATGCCTGTCTGTTGAAGGGCCCAATTCCTATGCAGACCCAACGTAGTCATTTGCAGCGTTGAGAGTTTGTGACTGCACCACTCATTTGTTGATTTTTGGCCACATTGTACCAGCATGCCTGAGCAAGCAAGGAAAGACAGCAAACAAATGTATCACTAGAAACTCAAGTCTTTTCTTTGTTTTATTTTCACTTTGTTAAAGTTTGAAATTTGAATAATTTTCAACTTTGGTCAATGATGCTAAAGAATATACATCGGCAAAGTTTTTCTCAGTACTTGGTTAATGTTTTCTGATGTAGTGATTTGTAGTTTTCAAAAAATGCATTCAAATGTTCATGTTACGACACGGCATTGTGATGATTTGCTCAAGAACTCTTTTCTGTATGGTGATTATGAATGTAAAAAGCTTCAAGGCCTTGGGACACAGAGTAGATGTGAAATTTCAGTAAGGGAAAGTTATTATAGAGGATGAGCAGGCTTGTGTTGGGGCAATTTGGCCTAGAGAAAGTTTGCTCCTCCCTTTCTGTACACTTGCCACCCTTCATTCTCCTTTCCCTTACATGTGGTCCCTTGAAAAAAGGAATATTTGTCAAGAAATGTATTAGAATCCTTTATATATCATTATGTGGGTAACTTCTTATTTTATGTACTAAGATGTTAAGCCTTGGATAGGCTTATCTACTCATAAGACAGATAACTCATTTAAAAATATTCTTATTTTTAAACACATGTGTTTAAGTATTTACCTGCATGTATATGAGTACCTTGTGAGTGAAGTACATCTAGAGGCCAGAAGAGGGCATTAGATCCTCTGGAACTGGACTTACAAATGGTTGTGAAGGGCATATGGGAGAAGCAGGCTGGAGAGATGGCTCAGCAGTTAAGAGCACTTGCAACTTAGCATATAATGTGTTAGATAACATTATGACATTTTCCCAGCAGTGTGTTTTTTGTGATACTCCTTCATCCACCTTGTTTGCTTTTGAGGCAGGATCTCACTCTGTAGCCCAGGCTATCCTCAAACTTGTGACAATCTTCTTGCCTCAGTCTTCCACGTGCTGGCATTACAGGCATGAGCGATTATGTCTGGTTACAAGCAGATATCTTAATAAAGACTCAACCACATTTTATTTAAGTTTTTAGAGCCTTTGTTCAGACTAGGCTTTACCTGACTTATGTGAAATGAGTTTCTTCATTACTCATCTACCCTTGGTATCCACTGATACACTTATTTCTCACCTATGATTCTCTAGCACACTCCTAACACTTATTCCTGGAGTATCTATGCTTAGCTTACCTTTAGAAAAATCCTGTGAAGCCAGTTTAGTAAGACTCTCCTTGATGTTGATACCTAATCAAGCTCCTCTTTGTAATTTTTCTTGCATGGATCTGCTCATTCTGGTCATTGGTTAGAAATTTCCAGTTTTCTTTGCTGTACTTGGAATTGTGGTCACTGTCTCATTCCCTTATCTTAGTAGTCTTTCACCTGTTAAAAATCACCCTAAGGTCTTCTTTCCTATACTACCAAGTATCAGAATAATATCTGTTTTACAGTCTACGTCAGTCTTTATGATAGGCAAACATCTAAGACAGCCAACATGACTTTTCCTCCCCTTGTTTACATCCAGGATCATGTTACATTACATGGCAAAGTTAATAGTGCCAAATGCATTTACAGTTATAAAACAGTTGACTTTCAGGACACCGAGGAAGGTGACATAACCTTATCATAAAAACCTTTAAAAGCAAAGTGTTGCCTCTACCTGGTAGCAGATAAAGTCAGAGAGAATGAATCTGGAACACTATGGTTGATAAGAATATGGACTTTTACATATTGGAACAGTGAGCTAAAAATGTGTGTGCTTTAAAGTCAACTTTGGAGTAACTTGTTGCACAACAATGGATTACTAACTCATCTTGCACATGTTATCAGGGACAATACTGAATGATTGCCAACTTCTATCCAGTTTTGCAATAATCTATATATGGAGTGAAACCATAAGACCAGGTTTTCCTTAAAATTCAATTATTTCATCCCAGCATGGTAGCACATGTCTTTTAATCTTGCAATTTTGGAGGAAGAAACATGGGGATCTCTATGAGATTGAGACCAGCCTAGTTTACATAAGTGAGGTCCAGGCCTGTTGGGTCTATAGGGACACGAGTATCAGAAAACCAAAACAAAAAATGCAGTCATCTCAACTTCTCTATTGGTGGTAAAGATAAACTCAACTCTCATGTTAAACAGGACATTGCAATGGAAGTCAGCCAATATTTTTTAAATTCACAGTAAACATAAAGTACGCAATGATATATAACATTACTCAAGACAATGTTGGGAGTTTTGAATGCTCATGATTTGCTTACAGGTGTTTTTTACCCAAAGATGGAAATAACATGAAGAGAAATAGTTTTTTTTTCTAGATGACAATTACCCTACCTATATTAGTCAGGACCTCCCAAAGAAAAAGACATGTTAGGATGTATGCATATATAAGGAGGGCTTTAATTTAATAAATTATCTATCACGGATATGGAGACCTAGTAATTCCAAAATCTGCAAGGCTGGAAATGCAGAGTTACTGATAATATTATTCCAAAGGAGATTGCTTTAGTTAGCTTTATCGCTGTAATAACAAAATAACTGACCAAAGCCACTCAAATAAGGCAAGGTTTATTTTGGTTCGTAGTTTGAGGGTGGTCCATGATGGAGGAAAAAGTTTGGTGGTGGGAGCTTGGGGCAGCTAGTTAACATAGCACCTACAGCTAGGAAGCAGAAAATGATGAATGCTATTTCTCAGATCATTCCCCCCCTTTTAAACTTAGTCTGAGATCACAGAGTACAGAATGATGCCTTCCACATTTAGGGTAAGACTTCCCACTTCACTGAACTTAATATAGATAATCCCTCACTAGTGCTTTGTTTTGTTTGATCTTGTAAACTTGATAGGATTTAGAATTTACCTACGGAAGATACCTATGGATTTTTCTTAAAAACAGTATTTCTGATGAGAATTAACAGAAGAATGCCCACTTGAAGTGGGTGAGTCCTTCTAGATGGAGGGCCAAAGATAAAGCAGTGTCACCTGACTGCCTGCCTTCTCTCTTTCTGAATGCATGTGTCCATACCGGCCAATGATGTTCTTTTGCTGATATTAGACTACAGCTTCTTTGGCTTTCGAACATGGATTAAACACCAGCAGGTCTCGAGATGGGTGCCAAAGACTTCCAGCACTGTTTCGCGACTATTAAGAAACCACCCTTGTGTACTAAGTACCTACTAGGTTCTCTGCTCTGACCTTCCCACATGCAGAAGGCCATTGATACATGATATAGCCGCTATCATGTAAATCAATGTAATACCCCCCCTTAAATATATACACATTCTATGAACTCTCTTCCTCTAGAACAGACTGCCTAATGTACATGTCAAGAGATGTATTCTCTAGGTGACTGTAATCTAGTTGACAGTGAAGGTTAAACATCATAGCGCTTGACTGGCAGAATTCGCTGCTCCCGAGTGTGAGGCTGGCCTTTGTCTACAAAACTGAAACTGATTGGATGAAGTCCACCAATATTATAGAGGGGAATCTGTTCTGCTTATTTAAATGTTGACTTTTTCTAAAAACATACTCAGAAAACACCACCACATGGAATGGAGGAAGAGACTTCTGTATGTAGGGTATTTCCAGACAGATGGAGTGACATCTGCCCCATCATTATCAACTAAATGACCATTCATCTTCCTCAGGGAAGAGCAAGGAAGGGCTGGAGAAATGGATGGAAGTTTCTCAGGGGCTCAGATGGATAGTAGACATATCCTGTCTAAGATAGGAATCTGGGGAAAAGTAGAAGTCACTTTAGCATAATTTTGAATGTCAAATGGGTCTCAATGTGTCATCAAGATTAAAGTCATTTAGCAGAACAACACTGTTGGCATTCATAGATTTAACATTGGATCTGAATTACCCAATAATCTTCATAATATATGTGTATACAGCAAAAGGTAACAGAGATCAGGTCCTGTTACCCAATCTAGTCTCTACCTCTTGGTGGTTTTGCTGTACTCTGCTGCTGTGGTCAGTGCCAACAGTATGTTGAGAACTGGGACCTAGATTTAGCCAGATTTGCCTTCAAATTGTAGTTATGCACAACTGCTGTGTGTATACATGTGCATGTACAACTGGTCTATATGAGGGCATGATTATCTCACAGACATTTGTAACGATGGATTAAGATATATAAAAACACTTCAAATAGTGCCTGTAAATAGTAAGAATAAAGAACAAAATTCAAACCATGCCTATAAGTAGGAGGAACAAACAAACTAGAAGTTGTGTTACTGTGAGTAACAGCCTCAAAAGAGGTACCAGAAGTGGAGGATGTTTTAAATACACTCAGTAATTTAATACTGATAAACAGGGTCAGTTTGCTTGTAGAGTAGCTAACCTTTGCTAGTGGATATTAGATGGCGAGAAACTGATTACTAAAAAATCATTCACTTTGTGTCTCATAAAAATTTAAATATGAACAGCTAAAGTATGTATTTTTTCCTCTATAAATCACTTGCTGTAGGTATTGTGCCATGATTTTATATCAAACTCTGTAACCCCAAGTAGAACTAACAAGTTACTTTGGATTTAATTGTTATTTATTACTATTTTTTCTGCTTTCAACTGTTGATTATAAATTTTAATAAATACAAGTTCACCTCCTGTTCTTGACATATAAAAGGCTCTTTCCCATAGTTATTTTTATAATTGTATGTTGGGTGACCTTTACATCTGTGCCTTGGTTTGATTATTTAAAAACTGCTTTGGCTAATAGACAATTCTGGAAATTATTTTTTATTTTAACTAATGCAAATTGCATTAGCCTAAGACATAAGTCTAGTTCTTTTCTTTATATTTCCTGTTAGCATTACCAGCATAATGCTGTCTATAAATCAGTTAATCTGCCCTGGATGAGATGGTCAATCTTGTGAACATTTTCTTTCTAAAGATCCTTTTGTCTATACCATCTTTTCTTTCCAGCATGTATTTAATGTAAAAACAACACTAAAGCAAGTGGACGTTGAAAACAAGCAACTAGCTTCTTATGTAGATAAAAGACATGACGACTCTAACTATAATAAGCATAGTTTTTTGGGGGGTAAGATTTTTGAACAATTTATTAATTGGTTGTGTTTTAATCCTAATCCTCCTTCTGTTTTCCTTTTTTGCATAAGGAATATCAAAGTTAAGTAAGACTGTTTTTCATGTAGACACTGAGACCTTTGATTGTTGAAACACAGACCAAGGCTTGTGTATCTTCCTGACTCCATTGAACAAATAGACCATGTGAGAATTCACCTTCATCAGCAGATTAGACTTTGTCAATTGGAGTTTATGAAATTCAACATGCATATGAATAAATAATGAGAAAAATATTTATTACAAACTTAAATAATCTTTCCTTTCAAAGACGTCTAATGAAAGTAAAATTAAAAGAAATATTTTATTTCCCCATAAGTAGTAATGGACAAAACAAGCTGGCCAGAGACTTGGAACTTAGCTTGTAAGTCTCACTTAGGGCCACCTGACCTATGACCATTCGTCAGGCCAGCTTCTTATTGAAATCCATATAAGGGAAATTCACTTCCTTCAGAAGGTGCTTGAACCCTTGAGAAACTTCTGTTTATAGATACATTCACTTCTCTCTCTCTCTCTCCTTTTGTCTGGTGCCTAGATTATAAGGGACTGTTGTTATTTCAGTTTGAGCCATTTGAGAGAAAATAGACAAACAGACGATAAAGAATGGCAATACTCAACAGTGAAAGGAGTGAAATTATGTCAAATAAATTGCAAAAATACTCATTTAACCTATGTAGAGATTCATGTGATTTTTGCATTTACGTTTTCATATATTTTCTACCTATATGGGAACAAACTATGGAAATAAGTGAGGAGAACCAGCACTAAGGGATGAGAAACATTTTCACAGCAGTGTTTTGTCAGCTTTCCAGTATCCTTTGATTTATCAAGATCCAAACACACACAGCTGGTGTGTATGTTGGTGCCAACCACTTTGGCATGGTTGAAATTGGAAATCACCATGTATCCCTATGTCAATTTAGTCACTTTATTGCCTCATGGAACATCTGAACCTACGTTTGGATTTTAAGGAAAGGTTTATTTATTTATTTATTTATTTATTTATTTATTTATTTATTTATTTATTTTTGTGTGTGTGTAACTTTTTAAATTCAAGTGTAGGCAGGGTTAGGTATATGGCTGAGAGGTCTGCGGAATGAAAAGCATTGGCCTTAAAATTTTGGTCAGTTGTGGGATTCTGTTAGTCGCCATCTGCTGCAAAAAGAAGCTTTGATGAGTGGTGAGAAGTACACTTGTCTTTAAATATGAAGATGCATATTTAGAACAAAGTAAGAAATTGTTTTGGTCTAGAGATGTGGCAAAAAGTAGGTGTTCTCTAGGATCCATGACCTCTCCAGCCATGTGTACTTGGCTGTGTTTACAGTACTACACATAAGTTCCTTCTCATTGAGCAAGCTTTAATTTTATTTTATTTAGACAGCTCTTCATTGCCTCCAAGATAAAAGTTTCACTAATGCACCAATAGCAATGGTTTGCTGTGCTGGTCATTGTTGTGTTTACTAGGCTTTAAAGCTGGGGTTAGACCACTGATTGATTTTCTCCCTTAGTAGTTTGCATAGTGCCCTCTGATACCATGAGAGCTAGTCTTCAGGGACAAGGGTTCCATATCAGCTCTAGCTCAATTGTTTCAAATCCTGAGTCTGAATAGGGACATGGTATGTCCTGTCTTCAGCAATAGGGACTTACCTTCAAATTCTGGGAGGAAATCAAGGCCTGTGGTAATAGCCTGTGTTATTTTGAGAGTCTCTTGGACTACCCTGACTAACAACAGGTAAAGCAGTTTAAGGAAGTAATTTTGTCAAGTAGTGAGGATTTATGTCGGTTACTAGCACTATTCACTGCCTAGCTCCATATTCCAATTAATTAAATCTGGCATATTCCAATTAAATAGTTTCTACTGCTGGTTAAAGTTTGTGAATTAGTTTCCAAATTAATATTTCCATTGAACAAGGCAATATAACAAAATGTTTAAGACCATAGCCTCTAACAGGAGATTGAGCTATACCACTTTGAGTAAATCTTTAAACTTCTTTTTGTCTTAAAATTTCTTATCTGAAAAACTTATGACTTTCTATACCCAATTACCTCATTGGGTTCTTATGAGATTTAAATGAGTTAATATATATGAAATCTTTAAAAAAAATTCTGGCACATAGCGACTATTGATGAGCAACAGCTATTATTAACAATTTACTATTAAAGGTTCTGGATCATTTTGTTTGGTGAAAATGCAGCAATTTGAGGCAAACTGAAAAGTGCATTTCTAGATAGTTAACTCTTTTTTTTCTTTTTTAAATTTTGGTCTTTTTGAGACAGGGTCTCCCTGTAGCCCCAGCTGGCCTGGAACTCACTCTGTAGACCAGGCTGGCCTCGAACGCACAGAGATCCGCCTGCCTCTGCCTCCCAAGTGCTGGGATTAAATGAGTGCACTACCACACCCGGCTTCGTGAACCACAATTTTTATGATATGATATTAGACAAAGAAATTCAAACATGAATAAGATATGGGGGAAAATGTCAGTGTAATTAACAACCTTGACTCCCTTACAATTTCAAAACTTCACTTACATATAGTTAATAATAGTGATTAATTTTACACAATAAATTTCTGCTAATAAGACATAAATTAGCGTTTCATGTGAGACTGAGAGGAGCTTCTTATGTATGTGGTACTGGGGAAGGAACCTAGGGCCTTACATATAGTAGGGAAGTACTCTATGCTGGGTTACACCCCAAACTCAGATACAGTTTTAAAAGGTGCATCTCCCTGATATTCTGAAAATGTTTAAGGCTTACTGACCTAAAGAAAATAGTATATTTTGTAGTGTAACAATAATGATAATATACGCTTTACTTATTCCTTTACAATTTTATTCATGTATAAAATGCACCTTCATCATATCTACCTATCATTCTCCTTCCAGTTTCTCCCCTGGTAGAATCTCCAGATAAACTCTCAACATAATACGATTTTTAAAAATATATTTTATTTATTACTTTTATTTTATGTGTATGAGTATATTGTCTGCATGCATGTGAGTGTACTCGTGTTGTGCAATGCTGTGGAGGTCAGAAGAGGGCTTCGGATTCCCCTGGAACTGGAGTTAAGGATGGTTTGCAGCGGCGATATGGGTGCTGGGAATCGAACCCAGGTCCTCTGCAAGAGCAGTCAGTGATCTTAACTGCTGAGCTATTTCTCCAGCCCATAATACAATTTTTATAAATGTCTTTCTTACCTATGATTTCATTTGTTACAAAAGCCTAAATGGAATATGCAAGGTAGGGATTGCTGTTTCTATTTTACTGATTTAAAAAAAAAAGAAAGCTCAGTAATGTAAAATATGTTATTCAGAGTCACAAGATTATTCTAGTCCAAAGCCAAAATTCCAGTCTAATTCTTGATTCTTCATGTAACATTTTTTAAGTTGACCTTGAAGCGAACCTACCTTAGTGTTCCTGTTCTGGAGCTGACAACCTTTACGCTGGGTGAACCTGACGCAGCGGTTCATCAAAATGGTGCAGTTTCAAGTTGTCTCTACAGGAATGTGGTTCTTGGTGAAACTTAGCCAGCAATTGCCATGTCGTGCATTGGAGAGGTGGAATGATAAGCTGATTGTGAATCCAGGATGAGAAGTTAATTAGGCCCTTTGGTACCTAACAGGTCTTCACATCATTTGTCACCAGTAGAGAGCACTACAACATTAGAATTAATCGAAGGCTTTGCACGAAGAAAGGATGGTTTGTATCATGATTTTACTACAAAGGCAGAGTTTAAAATGATTGATTTTAAGCAAGTGTGAGAAACCCTTGTAATAGTACATCATTTCTATCACTTGAATCTTCTTAGAGCAGTCATTCAAAACCTACATTTAAATGAAATATCTGTATTAAAAGTAGGCATCGTTTGCTTGCTGAAGTAAATTGAAGTGCTTCAATTCTGACTTAGAACCTAGGCTTGTTTGCATTTTTCTTGAATAACTTGCATCCAAACCACTGCTGGAATGTTTATGACATAGAGCTCTTTCTCATTTCTGGCTCTTGTGTTCATGCAGGTCTCCACACATACTGAAGCAGTTCTGATATTTCTGAACCTATTAAGAGACTTCATTCTGATTCCATTTTTTGGTTTTGTTGGGATTTTTGGCTATTGGGTTTCCTTGAAACATTTTATTGGTTATAAATACAAAATCAAGCTTCATGTCCTAAGTAGCTTTTGGTGTATTCAGATACTTTTATAGAGATATGCAGTAAATACAAATCAGTGCCCACAGCCGATAGAGTGAAACATTAGCATTTAGTTGCAACCTGATTACAGTATTTTACTAGTCTAAATACTCAGATGCATCACGCAATGACTTTCATGCTGTAGAAAGCTTTGAAACAAATCTGCCTTAAAGATAGATGAATGTGTATTTTGTATGTTTTCCATCATTTTTCTTACCATCTTACTGGTTTTCCAAACTAACTGTATTTAAACCAATTCTTTCCCCACAGCCATTTTGTTCTCGGATTTCACCCTGCCGTGAAGCCTTGATGCAAAATCAGCAATAACATGATTGATCATTTAGCTGACAGTATAATCATGAGCACGGGGTAGAAACTTTATTTTACATCCAGGAAGAGGAGAAGCTGGGATGCAGAGGTATTAAAATACAAATACCTCAGATGAAAACCGAGGCTGTAGGAGAGCTTTAATGTGTGAACAAATCTCGTCCTTTCCACTAATAAATGTGCTTCCATCTTCAATTTTGTTTCACTAGTCAAGCTTTCTTGTAACTGGCATTTTACTGAAAAAGCCTTCTCAATTTCCCTCCCTATCAGAGAAGATAAAGAACACTCCTCTCTTTCCCCTTAGAAGAGCTCTTTTCTCTGAGTCCACATTACTCCTTTACCTGAAGGAGAGGCTGCACGGGGGTCATGTCTGCAGTAACACTTGCATGTTATATGAACCCCATTCTGAAAACAGTCACATCAAGGATTTTGTTTACGCATTAAGGTGGACTTACTGTCATAGGCAGAGGTTCCCTAGATAAGCAAGTACGCTGCATTTGGAGGTGATGGTTTAGAATTGTAAAGAGCACAGAGTAGCTAACTGCTGGTATGAAGTGAGGGTACCCCAAGCATAGGTGTTAGTAGTTTAGCTGTCCAGAGGGGCTTCATGTGCGCTTCTACACTGAGCCCTCATGTGCACTGCTTTATCTAGGACTTAGCTCCTTTTCATAGTAGAGCTCATGAGCAATACATAAGTATGAGCGGAGAAATTAATCAGTAATTTCCATCTCTAAGCAAGAACTCTCAGATTTGAGGAATGCTTCACTTGATTTTCATGAATTTTTTGCTCTTTTTACAGCTCAGTCTCCTTCCCTCAACAGCTTACGATTTATATTTTCTCTCAGTATCTCCCGATATCAGGTTCTAGTTATACATATTGTGGGGCTTCAAATAATTCTGTGGGTATCATCTTCTTAACATATAGTCTTTATTTCTGGATGTCAGGATCATTCTTAATTCAATGTATTTTTTTTTCTTCTTGGAAAGATCTTGTATTACACAATAATAGAACGGCTGGAACAAGAACATGCCATATGGGCCTCCAAACGTCACACAGCCCTCTTTACACAGTACATAGCATGGAATTTGGCACAACACAGCTTGGATCACGTCCAATGTGTTCAATCACTGGCAATGCTAGAAACACTTCGGTGAATCATAGATTCACTATTACCAAGCAGGCTCATGGCTCTATCCAAACGATGGCATAGTAATCTTATATAGCAAGCAACAAAAAATACGTGTACAACTACATGGGATGGTCTTATCTGTTGCCCCTTGCAAGAGTTGTTCAAACATAGTCTTTTTCTCCCTTCTTAATGCTTGTAGACTAATATTTATGCTTATTTCAGTTATTGTATAACTCTTCATTCCCAGTTTAAATGAATTTTAGGAAAATTCATTATATCATTGCAAATAACAAGAAATCCCATGTAACAGGCACTCAAATACTCATTTTTCAAATTAATTGAATGCATCTGTTAAGATGAAAATATCAGTTTCCATACTGAATTTATGTTGTTGGACTTTTGCCTTCAGTACCTATGAAATACTATTAGAGCAAAACAAATGATATCCTATGTAACTATTGTTATTTGTCTCTTTATGCACTACCAAAAATCAGACCTTCACCCTTGAAGGCGTTGATTTATCACTGAGCTAAATCCACAGCTATTTGAATTTTTAGAATTATGGTAAAATACATGTAATGTAACATTTACCATTTAAATAAGTTAATACTACTTTGAGTAGTATTCAACACATTCACAGTGTGGTGCAACAATCACTACTACTTCTTTCCAGAATATTTGAGCCACCCCATACCAGTTTAGTGGTCCTTCCCCATCCCCTTTGCATTCTCCAACCAGTGCATGGAAACCGCTAATTTGGATTTGTTACAGATACTTCTTTTAAATGGAATCATACAACATGTAGTCCTTGTTTCTGACTTCTTTCACATAGGATTATGTATTTGAGATTCATTCATGTTGTAGTGTACATGAACACTCAATACCATATTCCTTTTTATAGCTAAATAATATTTCATTGTTTGGATATACTGTATTTTGTTTATTCATTAATTTTTAGACATTGGGTTCAGTCTGCACTTTGGCTTTTGAGAAAGACATTTCAATGAATATTTGTGTACAAATTTTGGTTTCAGTATCTGTTTTGTGAGCATATCTTGCCAGGTCAGGTGTTATTGTAGCTTTCAGAGTTCACAGCTGGGTAAGACTGATGATTACCTTTCTCTGCCAGTAACATACACAGCACATTCTAGTACTATGAAAACTAGATAGTAGAGATGAAGCTTCAAGTTTAGTATGGGCTTGATTTTTCCTTGTTTGTTCTACAACTCAAATATGTGCTATCTTCTGTATTAGGGTCTTCCTATCAAATTCTGGTTGGTAACCAAGAGCAATGGCAATAGCCAGTATTGTTTGAGGGCCTATAGGACCACACCATGGTCAACAAATTCAAGAGAGAGTCCATTCCTGGCATTGGGATTCTTTTTTTATTTTAAGTAGGAAATTGTTTGAATTTAATAAATAATGTTGGGGGAAATTAGGCAAACAATACAAATGAATTCATATTCTTTCTCAATCATAGATTTTCATCCTTTTTAGTTAAAAAATTATTTATTGTGAGACATAACACACTCACTGGAAATACGTGATTAATACTGTGTATTATAAATGTGAATTTTGAAACAAAGATCTGTGTTTCCAAGAGAGAACAATGAATGGTTCTAACATTCTATAAACTTCTACTTCCCAAAAGTTTCCAATACCCTGGTCTTATAATTTTCTTGCTTTTGTTTATCATTTTATCACAATATATGTTTTAACTTTTTTTTTCATTTCATTACAGCTTTAACATATTTAGTAACACACTTCAGAGCAAGAATACATCTCTTTCAAAAGTGGCTGTAAATTTTTAGGTTCACAGTTGAATTAATACAGTTATACAATATTGAACTCAGTATAATCCCTGTAATACATAAAATTGAATGAATTTTTAACCTCTAACAAAGATCTCCATTTCATTTTAAAATATACGGTTTCTTACAGAAAGACTCATTGTTTTTGCTGATAACACTGAGAAACTGGCGCATGCGTCACTAATCTGTATGTATCTGATTATTACTAGTCATAATTGGTTGCACTTGGATCCTTGACGCCTGTGTATGTGTATAAAGTCATCGGATAGATTTCAATGGTAATGGTTATCACCTCTACTAATTAACATGACATTTTTTATGCTTCCTCCTCAAATACAACACATTCAAAAAATTTGTTGATTTTTCATTTTTTTTGTGTGTGTGTATCACATAGAACATCCCAAATCATCTTATTCAACTATACACCCACTTCCCAGATGGCACCCTCCCATAGCCTTCCTCCCCCCACTAGAGTCCTTACACTGTTATCCTAGCAACTGTCTGCTGTGTTGTCAGCACCCCAGCCATTCCCCACTACTTGTCCATTAGTCAGCCTATCTAGAGGTCTTTGTTTTAGGAAGGTTAGGTATTCCTCTTCTAGCAGCAATCAGTTGTCAATATTCCTTGAGATAAGATTGGGGTCTGCTGTTTATTTTCCCAGGTCTATGCTGGGTTACTATCTGGGAGTCCCTTTGGCCATCCTGGCCAATAACCAAAAGAAGCCAAAAACTCAAAAGAAGGTATCTCGTATCTGGCATTGTTGCTTGTTATGTAGCCTTTAGCTATACATATGGACTTTTAAAAATTATATTGGCCCCTTTAATCTTTGGCTATACTTTCCTTTTGGGTGTTTAAGGCCATACAGTTGGCCCAGATAAACCAATTTATTTTTACTCTTAAGGTCATTTGAGCATCTGTTCCTCAGGGGTTGCATGGATTTGGGAGGAGCCCCTGGCTCCTTCTTTTTACAAGTTCCACCTATGTGAAGATAAGTCAGAGGTCCTGCTAGACCATGGCCGGCTTTGCTTGGAAGCACAGAGGAAACGTTTCCTCTGTGTTGATCCTTCTCTTTGTAAACTGGAAACTGGTTCAAGTCCATCTCGTGGGATTGTCCCAGCCTCTTTGATCAAGAGGATAGATGACCCACCACAAGTACAGGACATTTTGGGAGAGTCTCTTAGTCCCCTGGAACTAGTCGACCTAGGAGGGCAAGGAGCAAAAACTGCCCTTTATGTCCCTCTGACCAAATTACTATAGGCTTCAAAGTATGTCTGTTAAACATCAAAGAAGGTTAGTTCCACCAGTCTGGTACTTGTAATTACTGTGTGCCATGTAGATAAATCTTGGGCAAAGACCAATTGTTCTCAGATAAAGCTTACCTAGATATATATTTCTTGATCTGCTATATATAATTTGTCAGTAATTTGTTGGAGTAATATGGTTCCCTCTCATTTTTAAAACTAGCTAGGCAATATTTAGCCCTTGCATTGTCTAACCCCTCCATCATGGTTTCTGCCCCCATTTCCCCCCTTTCTCCCTTAATAATACCCTACTCCTATGGTCCTACCTCTCTTGAGTTCCTTCTTTCCCTTTATCCCCTAGGTTCCTTGTATACCCTTCCCTCCCCCTCCCTTAAACTAACCCAAATTTTATCCATATATCCCTTATTAATGCCTGCTCAATACTGTTCTCTTATAGGTTCTTTCTTTACCTTCCTGGTTCCTTTCCATTATCCTGGTTCCTGCAGTTATATCTGGATACATACTCACCTATCAGGATTTGGTTCTAGGATCCACATATGAGGGAGAACATACATCGATTTTTTTCTGAGCCTGTGTTACTTTACTTAGTATAACAGTTTCTAGTTCATTCCACTTACCTGCAAATTTCGTGATTTCATCTTTCTTTACTGCTGAGTAAAACTCCATCATATAAATGAACCACAATCCACTCGTCAACTGAGGAACACTTAGGCTGCTTCCATCTCTTAGCTATTGTTTAAAAAGCAGCAACAAATATGGATGTACAAGTGTCTCTGCAATAGGATTAGTTCTTTGGGTATAGGGTCAAATGGTAGGTTCATTTGTAGTTTTTTAAGAGTTCTTCATACTCCTTTGCATAGAGGTTGAACAAGTTTGCAGTCCCACCAGCAGTGGATGAATGTTCCCCTATCCCACATCCTCTGCAGCATTTGGAACCATTTGTTCTCTTGATCTTAGGCAGTCTGACTAGGGTTAGGCTACCAACTTTTGTAGATTAATTATGTAACCTGCCACTTTACTGAACATGTGAATAATTTCTAGGAGTTTTCTGGTGGAATTTTTGGCATCTCTTATATATAATATCATATCATCTACAAAAGGGGGAATATTTGATCTTTCTTTTCCCATTATTTCCCGTTTAATTCCTTTCTTGCTCCTTAGCCCATCTTCTAATTGGATTACTTCTTGTCTTGATTCACTGTTTTTTGAGTTCATTATATATTCTGGTAATTAAACCTCTGACAGATGCATCGCTGGTGAAGATTTTCTCCCATTCTGTGGGTTTTCTGTTCTCTTCCCTGGTTGTCTCCTTTGATGTACAGAAGCTTTTTAGTTTAAAGAGGTCCCATTTATTGATTCTTGACCTTGTTTCCTGAGCAATTGATGTCCGGATTAGGGAATCCTTTCCTACGCCTATATCTCGTAGGTCTTTGCCAATGTTTTCTTCTAACAGTTTCAGAGTTTCTGGCTTCACATTGAGGTCTTTGATCCATTTGGAGTTGAGATTTGTGCAAGGTGAAAGATAGGGGTTTAGTTTCATTCTTCTACAGGTGGAGATCCATTTTTGCCAGTACCATTTGCTGAACATGTTGTCTTTCCTCTAGTGAATATACTTGGCCCCTTTGCCAAATATCAGGTGGCAGAAGTTGCATGTACTCATAGTTGAGTGTTCAATTTTGTTCCATTTATATATGGGTCTATTTTTGTACCAGTACAAGGTTGTTTTTATGTCTATAGCTCTGTAATACAGCTTAAAATCTGGTATTGTAATCCCCCGGCATTGCTCTAAGTGCTCAGTGTTGCTTTGGCTATCCGAGGTCTTTTGTGCTTCCATATGAATCTTAGGATTTTTTTCCAATTCTGTGAAAAATGTGGTGGGGTTTTGATTGGCATTGCATTGAATGTATAAATGGCGTTTGGTAGGATGGTCATTTTCACAATATTAATTCTTCCAATCTGTGAGCATGGGTGGTCTTTCCATCTTCTGATATCTTCCTCAATCTCTTAAAGATTTAAAATTTTCATTGTAGAGGTCTTTAATGTTTTTGTTCAGGTTTATTCTGAGATATTTTTTTTCCAGCTATTGTGAAGGGGAGTGTTTCCATGTGCTCTTTCTCTGATTGGTTATTTGTATATAGAAAGGCTACAGACTTTTGTAGGTTAATTTTGTAACCTGCCACTTTACTGAAAGTGTCAATCATTTCTAGGAGTTTTCTGGTGGAATTTTTGATGTCTCATAGATATATTATCATATCATCTGCAAAAAGGGATAATTTGATCTCTTTTCCATTTATTACTCCTTTAATTTCCTGGTCTTGTCTTATTGCTCTTGCAGGAGTTTCAAGCAGTATGTTAAAGAGAAATGGAGATAGTGGGCAGCCTTCTCTGGTTCCTGATTTCAATGGGAATGCTTCCAGTTTTTCTCCATTTAGAATGATGTTGGCTGTCGGTGTGTTATATATGGCTTTAATTATGTTGAGGTATGTTCACTTCAGTCCAATTCCCTCTAGGACTTTGAACATAAATCCATGTTGAAATTTTTCAAAGGCCTTCTCTGCATCTGTTGAGATGACCATGTGGTTCTCGTCTTTGAGCCCATTTATATGATTTATGATGTTTATTGACTTACATATATTGAACCATCCCTGCATCTCTGGGATAAAGTCTATCTTTTTGAATAACTTAAGTAGTATTAGATGTAGATCCTGTTTAAATGTCTGATAGTATTCTGCTGTAAATCCATCTGGTCCTGGGCTTTTTTTTAGTCTGGATGTTTTGTATTACTGTTTCAATTTCTTTTTGTGATTTGTGATATGGGTCTGTTTAAGCTGTTAATCTCTTCTTGGTTGAGTTTTGGTGGTTCCCATGCCTTTGGATATCCGTCCATTTCTTTTAGGGTTTCATATTTAGTAGAATATAGGTTTTAAAGTGTTCCCTTATAATGTTCTGTATCTTTCTGGTGTCTGTTTTGATGTTTCCCCTTTCATCTTTGATTTTGTTGATTTAGAGGTGCTCTTTCTTTTGGTTAGCTGGGCTAGCAGTATGTCAATCTTGTTTATCTTTTCAAGGAAACAGCTCTTGGATTTGGTGATTCTTTATACTGTATATTTGTTTCAATTTCATTAATTTCTGCCCTGATTTTTGCTATTTCTTGTTGTCTGCTGGGTTTGGGTTTCATTTGTTGTTGCTTTTCAACTGTCTTGAGTTGCATTGTTAAGTCATTTATTTGTGTTCTTCCTGATTTTTTGATGTAGGCACTTAGAGCTATAAACTTCCCTCCAAGGACCACTTTCAGCATGTCTCATAGGTTTTGTTGTGTTGTATTGTCTTTTTCATTTAGTTCCAAGAATACTTTTATTTCTTTCTTAATTTCTCTTTTGACCCATTCATCATTCAAGAGTGTGTTGTTTAATCCCATGTGTTTATGTGCTGACTAAGGCTTCTTCCAGGGATGATTGTAAGCTTTATTGCATTGTGGTCTGATAGAATGCATGGAATTATTTCAATCTTTTTGTATTTGTTGAAGTTTGTTTTGTGCCCCAGTATATGGTTGATTTTGGAGAAGGTTCCATGGGTTGCTGAGTAGAAAGTATATTCTTTGGTGCTTGGGTGGAATACTCAGTAGATGTCTGTTAGGTCCATTTGATATATGGTATTGTTTAATTAAGGTGTCTCTCTCTTAACTCTCTGCCCTGTTGACCTATCTAATGGATACAGTGGGGGTATTGAAGTCCCCTACTATTAATGATTGGGATTAATCTGGGTCTTAAAGTCTTGTAGTATTGTTTTTATGAAGTTAAGTGCACCAGAGTTTGGTGAATATATGTTCATGATTGTAATATCTTCTTGGTTTATTGTCCCTTTGATCAGAATGAAGTGGCCCTCTTTATCTTTTTGGATTAGTTTTGGTTTAAAGTCTATTTTGTCAGGTATTAGAATTGAAACGCCTGCTTTTTTCTTAGTATCATTTGCTTGGAATATTTTTTTCCATCCTTTCACCTAAGATAGTGCCTGTCCTCGAAAGTGAGATGAGTTTCTTGCAGACAACAAAAAGATGGGTTCTGTTTCTTTATCCAGTCACCTAGTCTGTGTCTTTTGATTGGGGAGTTCAGTCCATTAATATTTAAAGTTATTAATGAAAGATGTGTTTTGAATCCTTTCAGTTTTATTTCTGTTTACATTCTTGATATAGCTACACTTTTCCACAGTTATACCTTCACTAAATTTTTTTTCTGCAACCTCTTAGGTATAGTAGTTCCTTTCTTCAGCTCTTTGTATTGCTTCCAGAACTCTCTGAAGGGCTGGTTTTGTGGACATGAATTCCTTCAGCCTATTTATTTCATGGAAGATTTGTCTTTCCCCTTTGACTATAGGAGATATTTTGGCTGGGTATAGTAATCTGGGTTGGCATCTGTGGTCATTTACAACTGGGAATACTTTGGTCCAGGCTTTTCTGGCTTTCATAGTTTGCACTGAAAAGTCAGCTGTAATCCTAATGGGTTTTCTTTTATATGTGACCTCTTGTTTCTCTTTTGCAGCTTTTAGTACTGTCTCTTTTTTCTGTACACTTAGTGTTTTTACTATGATGTGCCATGGAGAGTTTCTGTTCTGGTCCTGTCTGTTTGGTGTTCTATATGCTTCTTGTATTTGTATGGACATGTCTTTCTTTAATTTTGGGAAATTTTCTTCCACAATTCTGTTGAAGATCTGGTCCATGCCATTGTCTTGGGATTCTTCTCTTTCCTGTATGCCTATGATTCCTAAGTTTGGTCTTTTTATGGTGTCACACAATTTCTGCATATTCCATTCTTGTGCTTTCTTAAATTTTTCATAATCTTTGCTTGAGTGGTCTAGTTCTTCCACTTTATCTTCCAGTGTTGATACTCTGTTTTTCATTTCATTCATCCTATTTTTTGTGGCTTTCTCCTGTCGTTTCTAATTGTCTTACTGAGTGTTTCACTTCCTTCTTCATTTCAGCCTGAGTATTCTTCAATATTTCTAGCTCTTTTCT
>NW_008341748.1:1935355-1942562 GCF_000622305.1 Nannospalax galili
TTTTTATGTTATTATCTTTTCTCTGTGATTTTGACATGTGAATTTCTTTTGTAGTTTCTGATTCTTGTTTGAGACTCCAGCCTTCAAGTTTATGTCTGCTTCTTTTTGTAAACTTTATGTGTCTTTGTGGTTTACTTTTTGGGCATGAAAATCTGGTTCATCTACGCTGGTTCTCTCTTTTGATTTTATATTGGAGTGGCCAGACTGCTTTTGTCTTCAGGAGTTCCCACAGAGGCCCAAGTCAGATGAGGATCAGATGCTTTCATGCTTTCTCCTAAGGTCTGGATCCCTCTAGGAAAGGTTTTGGCCTCAGGAATTTGGGGCTTGGATTGGCCTGGCAGCATGGCCCAGGAAAGATGCTGGTCGCTGGTTCTCTCTTTTGATTTTATATTGGAGTGGCCAGACTGCTTTTGTCTTCAGGAGTTCCCACAGAGGCCCAAGTCAGATGAGGATCAGATGCTTTCATGCTTTCTCCTAAGGTCTGGATCCCTCTAGGAAAGGTTTTGGCCTCAGGAATTTGGGGCTTGGATTGGCCTGGCAGCATGGCCCAGGAAAGATGCTGGTCTAGGGCAGCCGGTGGCTGTGCCACCCAGAGATGCAAAAGGAGTTAGGGGTGGGAATAGGCCCCAAGGGCTCCTGGTGACTGCACTGAGAAACTGGGTTGGTCTGGATGCAAAGGTTTAGGAAGCGGAAAGGTCAGCCTCTGCATCCAGTAAAGAGACTGGTGGGTTGTGAAGCCCAGAGAAGCAGGGGGTGGTGAGGGCATGACCAGACCCAGAGGGCTCCTTGTGTCCCCAGAAGGACCTGGGTTGGTCTGAATGCAAAGGATCAGGAAGAAGCAGTGGTAGTTCCCCCGGTGTCTGGGGCGCCATGACAAGGAATAGGACAGGAGCCAGGCTAGGAGGAGAGACAGGTGAGGGAGATGGAAGGGTGAATGAGGCTGGGGGAGTCAAGGCATGGAGGGCGCAATCCACTTACCCTGGAGAGAGGCCTGTGGGTTGAGCCGGCACTGGGCTTTTTATTTGTTAGCCTGTGGGGTCTGGTAGGGGACTTGAATTCCCATTACAGGTTAACTTCCTTTAAACTCTTTTATCTTTATGTACATGTATATCTTTTAAGAGGATTTTTATAGTACTAGGTTTCCATATGACTTTTTCAAAAGGCCTTTAGTGATAGTTATCCATCCCTGTCCTTCCTCCTCTGTCCTGCGCTCCTATTCCCTACCCCATTTAACACTTCCCATCACATTATTCACTTTTCTCTCCTTATATCACTGTATTCTATCTTCCCTTGCATGAACTCCTTACACACGGCCTGAAGGTGATAAAAATTACATTGTCTGAAATTCTCAAAGAATCAATAAAATATTTTTTAAAATGTTTTTGATTATATATACATATATGTACACAGAATAGTGATAATAAATTTTATATGTCAACTCGCATAGGTTTTAGGAACCCCAGATAATTGCCCAAATAATCCACTGTGTCATATAATTCCATGTTACATTTACAGAGGAAACATCATTGTGTTTTCCACAGTACTCAACCTGAAATGTAGTTGAGTTACAGCTTTATGAACATTCATTATTTTCCCTTTTCAAAACACTGTAGCCACCCAATGGGTAAATTTCTTGTTTTGCTGTAAATATTCCTCTAAAGTGCTGTAATGGAAGTGTGCAGTATTGCTCACATAAAGTACCATATACCATCAGTGGTGGGTGAAGGCCAGGTCATGAAGGATGGGCTGTTGGAAATTTTTATGCCTATGTATTCAGCTGCCTTTCCTTAACCACTTTCAAGGTGTTTCTTCCTTTCATTTGTCAGGTGATTATTTTCTTCTTGGCTCAAGTCATATTTGCTTTTATAGATGTATACAGAAGAATCTTTGAGTGATGTAATTCTCTTTTGTGTACTGTAGCATAGATCCTTTCCCTGAGATTTATTGAAATATAATTGAGAAATCCAGCATTTTAATGATGCATAGTATGTTTTAATATATATGTATATATACTGTGAAATGATTACTGCTATTCCTCACCTCGTATGATTTTCCTTTGACTGTTATAAGAATGGTTAAGATCTATTGTCTAAGAATATTTAAATATGCAGTACATTATCATTAACCAGAATCACTGCAGTGTACGATAGACCTCCAAAACTTACACCACTAACTTTAACTTTAGTTGCTCTGATCAATATTTAACAATTCTCCAACACCCACACTAGCCCCTAATAACAACTATTCTACTCTCTGCTTCTGAGTTCAATTTTGTCCATCCCACATGAGAACATGTGGTTTATGTCTTTCTGAGTGAAGCTTATTTCACTTCGTACAGTGTTCTCCACATTTGTCTGTGTTGTCACAAATGATAAGATTTCAGATTTTGGAAAAACTGAATAATCTCTCTCTTTCTCTTTCTCTCTCTCTCTCCCCCCCCCCACTGATAGTTTTATACATTCGCTCAGTGAGTGGTTTAGGTTTAATACTATAAGAATTTGGAAATGATGGACGTGGACTTTGAGTAAATCTGCTCCCATTTTCTCATTCATAAGGCCAAAACACTCAAAACACTCAAATCGTGCTTTGCATCATGCTTTACTTTAGTGTCAAAATCATCTAATACAGAAGATTTCTACTGAGATTACATTGGCATAAAAAGATGTTCTCAGGAATATTTATATTGTTCTCTACTATTTTTTCTTTATTTTTGATAATTTCATACATGTATACAATGAAACATGATCATACCCACCCCCCATTTCCTCCTAAAAGCCTTCCCAAATCCCTCCCAACACAGTCCCCTCCCAAGTTCATTTCTTGTTGTTTGATAACCCACATGATCAAGCTAGCAAAAATTTTAGCAAACACATCAGAGGTGCTCCCCAGGCCCTGTCCTTTACTGAGGAGTCATGGGCAGCTGATGGCTTCTGGAGGAGGGAGAATCATTATTTTTGCAGATGTGGTCACTGGTAAATTTCTCATGCTCCAGTGGCTGTACCCACACATAAACACATATGGTCAGCACTAAATGAACTTAGTGAGATATTTACATTTTCAGCTTTCCTGCCTACAACAGTTAACTTAAACACATGAATTTAAGGATGATATTGTGAACACCGACTTCCAAACTTGAACTAGTTTGAATTTCTAGTTATAAACAAAACTAATAAAAGGTCTTCCTCATTACTTCTCTTTCTGTCCTTACCTGTTCTGTGAGTAAATAGGCATTGACAGAAGAAATAAAACAATTTTAGATACGTTTACTTCATATTGACAAGTGAGATATTTAAGACTCATAAGAGAAAAAGATTTGAGCCAAATCAATGTGCCTTTAATTTATTATTTGTTCTAGGAATGATGATGATGATGTGTTTCCCTTTTAGCTCCTCTATGATTTTCTAGCTTGGAGTGAAAACACCAAATGAATGTTTAGTCAATTCACTTGACTTAACTTTATTATGATCTCATATTAAGAAATAATCCATTCTCATGAGAGCATAATTTCTTAACATGATGAATTCGGGGACAGGTATGATTCTTTACACATGGAAGAACAAACATTTGTTATAACTATATCACATAAAACATGGACTCTTGTTTTATATTTTATTGGTGAATAATCCATTTATGATCATAAATATAAGATGGATATTGATTGTCATATTTTAATGATAAATATATTTGTAAATTTCTCTTATTTATTTAAAACTCTTTTGTCAGAAGACTAATGTTTCGAAGTTTCTCTAAAAGTCAACACAGAATAAAATAGTTTAGATTTGTCTTTTTTGGGCTGAAATGGAAGGGCACCTTTGAAATGGAAAAAGATGAACTGCCTTAAAAAGACTATGTGGTTATATGGTACTTATTACAAATACAAAAATCTGATTTTGGAATATCCCTGAGAGTGTTCATTTTTCCACCCCATTGCCAATGGAGAACTTGAGACAGAACAGGGTTAAACAGTTTCCCAGTGTTCCATACTAAATTGGTAGTTGAACTGGGATTAGAATCTAGGTCTTCAAACCTTGGGGACTTCTCCATTAGCACAGATCATGTACGGCTCAGCAGTTTCTTTCACAAGATCCTCTTGACATGACACATGCCATTAGTCTTATTTTATGGCAGATGTTTTGAGGGTGGAGCAGATGGTCTCTTTCCTTCACCCTCACAGTCGTGGACTCTGGAGAGTCAGATCATGTCAGCCATGGCACTCCTAGCTCTTTTTCCTCAGGGGGTCACTACCCCTTCTGCTCTTCCTTCTTGTGTGCTCATCTTTCCAATTTCAATCAAATATTGTCCTTACTGTTTCTGTTTTGAGGAAACTATGTCTTTCCTATAATATAAAATGTTTCTGTCACAGATGTTTATATTCCTTAGGTTGGGCTGGGCTTTCCTACCCACTTCCCCATGTCTATGCTGAGATTTTGTTTGGTTCGAGTTTGCATGGGTCTAGTATGTGCTGTCATCATTGCTGTGAGTTCATATGAGTAACTGACCAGTTGTCTGGAAAACTGGTGGGAATCTACCGCCTGTGGCTTTTACAGTCTTTCTGCCACTTCTTCTGCAATGATCCCTGAACATTTGGACATAAAATTTTGATATAAGTGCCCTAATCAGGGAAAAGCACTCTGCAACATCTATGTTCTCTGTACATTGGCCTCTTGTGGGTTTCTGTGTTAATGACCATCTTCTAGGTAAGGAAACTTCACTGGTGAGAGTTGAGAGATACATTAATCTATAGGTATAAGAATAAGTCATTCGGAATCAGTGTAATACTATAATTACTTAGTAGAAAACTAGTATTCTTGAATGCCAGTCTTTCTATTTGGTATTTATTAGGATTCTTTTTATCTAACCAGTAAACTTCAGTCTACGCCATGAGAGAATCCAGCATTGAGTTTTGCGTGTTTGTGTGTGTGTGTATATGTGTGTGTGTTTCTGTGTGTGTCTGTGTGTGCGTGTGTGTGTGTGTGTGTGTTCATGTTTTTCTACTATTAGAGCAGATTGTACTTTAACAGTAGAAACATTGACTCTGGAGTCGTGGATGGTTTTTATCTTTCAACTTTGACACAAACTGTGTGACTCTAGGCAGGTCATTCTACCTCTTTGTCTTAATTAGATACTTAGGACACTGCTACTACTATAGGGAAACAAGTGGAGCCAGTTGCATTGACAAATTATGAAACCCCTAAATAAGAAAGAAAATTGCTGTCTGGTGAACCACTGCTCCTATTTTTTTTTTTTTTTTACTGAGCCACTGTCTTTCTTCAAAGTGGGCAATCCTAAGTGTCCTGAGGTTCATGTGGACTTGTCCCATTCTGGGAAATCCCCTAAGGGAAATTATTCAGCTTTTTTCCCCTGATGCTATAACCAACCGACTCATGTGCATTATAATGTAAGGAATGGATAGAAATGGTTGTCATTCGCTTCTGACTGTAACCAGAAATCATTTGGATTTTTCTTGAATTGCTACGCTACTACTTAGAAAAACCGTTTATAATTAATTCTATTTTCCTGCATTAGGTTGAGTGGATATAATCAGAATTATATCCTTGTGAGTCTATTGAGAAGTCTTTTCTGCACTTCTTTGTCTTAAGAAATTTCATTTTTTTTCTTGCACCTAATAGCATGCCTTGTTTCTGCACTCTCCTGTCCTTACACTGAACCGATTTGCTCTTTACTGTGTGCTTATCTCTGTTTGCTGAGGTGCAGAATGAGAAAAATGCTAATTCTCCTTGGATATAACCTTGAAGTTGGACCCTGGATGGTCCTAGAAATGTTCTAATTATTTATTCCAGTGTTAATGTGTTTTATGATCTCTCTGGGATCATCTGTGCTCACACTAACTCTGGTTAGGAGATTGGATTTAGTGACCTCTCGTCAAGTGAGTACTATTGCCCTTGGATTCATAATTTGGCTATTAGCCAATATCTGTCCTTCTTTACCTTTGGATATGATTTTTTTCACCTTTGGGTACAAAACTGCTTTTGGGATTATTCCAAGTTAGAAATGTGTGTCTAAAATAATTGAAGAGATTAATTGGTATTAAATATCTCACATTATTTGGTCATTGTTTCAACTCCTTTTCAGTGCCTTAAAAATCCTAGTATAATTGAACTGAAATCAAGTTGGGATATTGCTTCTCCAAAACATACAACCACCTGGGAATGTCCCAATTCTTGTGTGATCTGAGAACTACAGTAATCATAGCAGATCATTAAATAAAGCTTCTGTGCTTAAGGCGTCTTCCTAAGTTCTTTATGATGATTCCTCACAAAGACTGGGAAATTCTGTGATATTTGATAGCCTATTCCAGTGTCTGGACAGTTTTTCCTGGTGACTTCTAAGATATTTCTGTTACATAATTGAAATCACATTGCAATATTCTTGCTTTTCTAATTAATTTGATAAAACACTGGTCAATATTCAACTCCAAAAGTCCCAAATGTAGGGAGCATGACATTTATCACCTGAGTTGATTCAGCTTCTCTAGCGGAGTAGAAAGCTTTTACCTTCTTCACCCAGATACTTGCAATGGCCTACTAGTCGGCAGTTGTTATGATTTGAATATATAATGCCCTACCCCATCAAATTAATGTTTAATCCCTAGGTGAGGACACTATTTGAGACACTGTGCAAACTTAGAAAGGGGGACCAAGCTAGATCAGTGGGGGTGAGTCCTTGGTTCTTAATGCAAAACTAATTCCAAAAACTCCTCTGCCCGCAAGTGTGCGTTTATATGTCTTATTCTATTAACTAGAGTATGTAAAGTTTTAAGATTTTTGTAAATACTACGAAAACCACATACTTCTGCTAATATTTTTATTGATCCAAAACACTCATAGAGTAAAAAGTCCCCAACAATCATAAAATTGTGCACAAAATGCATTCTACAGGAGTTCATTCAGCCATGGTAGCAGCATTATACTGCCTTCATGATATTTACATATTCTAGGTTACTTGTTGAGTAGTTTAACACCCTGGAATCCTGTAAAGAATTCATTCTGATTCTTTATTAATTTAAAAATATTCATTGCATAGTCGTTTCAGATAGTTCTGAGTTATAGGAAGACATTTTCATAAAAGTATATGATGTGCATTGAGTATACACCACCAGTATATGCCACATGTCCTTTTCTCATCCATATCCTTTTGTTACCCTACACAATTTCTGTCCTACTTTGATGTCATATATATATATATA
>NW_008341748.1:1942913-1958931 GCF_000622305.1 Nannospalax galili
TTGATAGAAAACATATATTTGTCTGAGACAGGTATAATTTGCCTAATATGATAATCTCCAGTTGCAACCATTGTCCTGCAAAAAGTTAATTTCAATATTTATAGCTGAAAAAATTTCAGTTGTTAACATACACCACATTTTCATCATTCTTCTTAATTTTTATGACTTCAAATTTTTTGTGTGTCACCAGAAACAGAAATTTGGCTAAGCATTCATTGTATGTTGTTGCTTACTTGACTTTGGATCACAGGACCATGACATTGATCTCATCAGTTGTGGGATATTTAGTTTTTTTCCACGGAGATAAAGCAGATTACTATATTCTGATCAAGGGAACAATCAACCAAAAAGATGTAATAATCGTGAACATATACGTACTAAACTCTGATGCACCCAGTTTCATTAAAATGGTACTATTGGACCTCAAGACACAGATTAACCACAACTCATTAATAGTAGGTGGCTTCAGTACCCCTATTTCTCCAATAGACAGGTCATTTGGTCAAAGAATAAACAAAACAAACATTCAAATTAAACAATATCATACATCAAATGGACTTAACAGACTTACAGAATATTCCACCCAAGCATCAAAGAATACACATTTTACTCAGCAGTCCACGGGAGTTTCCTCTCTTCAGTAGACATTTTTTGTTGAGAGTGTGTTTGATGAGGAGGAAGTAAAAAGATGTGCCATTTTCTAATTCATTCTGCTAGTCTGCATACTTTTGTTTTTTAATTGAGTCCATTAATAAATTATTATTTAAAGATGTGTATTAATTTTTGTCATACTATTTATTTGCCATACTATTTTCTTAGACTTCTTTTGATTAACTACCCTGACCTTTATTTATTTCTTGTGACCTTTAGGGTGTGATTATCCTTCTTTTTGAACTGAGGTATTCCTTCCAATATCTGCTGTACAGCTGTCTTTGTGATCATGAATATCTTTAATCTGGTTTTATTATGGAAATTTTTTTATCCTTTAATTTTTAGTATATAATTTTGCTATGTATAATAGTATGGATTGACTGTTGTATTTTGTCAGTACTTAGATTATATCTTTCCAGGCCCTTCTGCCTTTAACATTTTTATACAGTAATTAGGTGTTACCTCTGATCAACCTATTATAAGTGACTTGTTCTTCCTTTCTTGCAGATTTTAATATTTTATTCTTTCTTTTTATAATGTTGCAATTGTAATATACCGTGGGAATTTCTTTTCTAGTCCTATTTAGTGTTTTGTAAGCCTCTTGACTTGCATGGACAGCTATTTCCCTACGTTTGAATAATTTTCTTCTATGATTTTTTTGAAATACACTCTATGCCTTTGTTGTGATATTATTCTCTTTCTTCTATGCCTATAATTTGAAGGTAATGTTTTTTCATGGCATCACAAAGCTCTCCCATGTTCTGTTCACATATTTTTAAAAAATAATCATTCAACTTTACTGAGTGATCTAGTATCTCTGCTTCTCTTCCAGTCCTGACCCTATTTTCTGTATGATCCATTCTGTTCCTGAGGCTTTCCAGAGTGGTTTTTATTTGGCTTTAGAGTGATTCATTTCCAGCATCATTTCAGTTTGTCTTTTCTTGAGAAATTCTATCTCACTATTGCATTTTATTTTCCTATCTTGGATTGATTTTTTGCAATTTATCCAGTACTTCATTTTCATTTACTTAGGATTTTAATAGTCTCTTCAAGGTGTTTGAATTTTAGTTATAATCACTCTTTAGAATTCTTTGTGTAGACTATCTTCCATATATTTTTATTGGGGTTCATTATTATGGGATTAGTAATTTTTTTTGAGGAGTAACCAGCAGGTTTTTTTGTTGTTGTGTTAATTTTGTTTCTGCACTGGGATTTGCACATCTGAAGTAGTTTATTATGTATACCTTTTTTATTATTCAAATCACCTTTATTTTTCTTTCAGTGTAGGTGTATATAATTTTCAGGAGAGGATTAAATTGAAAGAGCGTTGAGACATTGTTTTCTTTTGTGGAACTGATATTGAGGACTGCGGGTTCTACCTCCCAGTCTTAAGAGTCTATTACTGTCTGCAAGAACAGACACTGTGCAAGGGTCAGCATAACCCTTGGTGGTCTGCTCCTCTGTTGCCTTCTGGTATGGCTCTGCAAGTATGGCTGCTCTACCTTGAGTAAGTTCTAATAAACTAAGTGGTTAGGAGCAGTAGATACTGGGAAGCTGGTTGTGTTGTTGGGAGGCTTATGGGCTCGGGAGGGACAGGACCTACCTGGGAGTGCTAGGAAATAAGATCCTGAAGGAGTTCAGAGCTTATAGGGTGGGAAGGAATCTGCCCAATCTGAGAGTTGGGGAGCAGATATCCTGTAGAAATCAGGTGCTCTGGTACCACTTTTAAGTGTGATTCTGTAGAAGCCAGGAGGCTAAGGAGTAATAAGGAAGAATCCCTACCCCCTTGCTTAGAGAAACAAAAAATCACAGAGATAGCCCTTGGGGTGGGAGGGAGCAGAGCCTACCAGAGGGGAAGAATATCCCAGAGAAGTGGGCTGCTGTGGGGTAGGAAGGAGCAGGAGTTATCTGACGATGCTGGGAAGGAAATTTTCAGATAGGGAGGCAGTTGAACCTATGTGATATGAAGGCACAGGCTTACCTGGTTTCATAGGGAAGGGGAACACCGGAGGTACCAGGTGGGTCAATGTCATTGGAATGCCTAAGTGCACTTTAAAAATAGTTTTTATGATGCTCACTACTTAGTAATCCTTTGCATAATCCTTTATAATTGAATATAGATGTGTGCTGTGATTTCCTTCTAAATATGTTGATTCCAACTCTGTGAAAGACCCTGAGCCCAAAGCTCAGGTAAGTTCTATCCAGATCCCTAGTTCAGAGAAATGGTGGGATTAATGTGTGTTGCTTCAATCTTCTAAGTGTGTGGTGATTTTTTAAAACATCACAGAAAGATAATGCTTCTCTTACTTGTGCAACCAAAGTAATTTATGTCCCTTCTCAGAAACTGCATTTTCTTCTCTTATTATTGTACTCTATGCATATTGCAATGCTAGACAAAGAGCTGTCAGTAAACAAATAATTGCTTGAATGAATAAAATCATAAATAAATTACCAAGTGATTTGGAATGCTAACTCTACTTCTGGGTACCACATTTGGAGAGACAGCAGATTTGGGTATTTTTCAGCAGAAAACCACTAGAGTTAACCTGAAACATAGAGAAATTATTGGTATGTGAGGAAGTCAACCCTTATTGGGTGGAGACGTGAGGACATCAGATAAGAAGTCCAGACTGGTTATATATTAGTTCTTTGTTGCTGTGATAAAACACTATGACCAGTTCAACTTATGGAAAGAAGAGCTTATTTGGTTTATTATTCCAGAGCAATGAGTTCATCAAGGTGGGGCGGCATGGTGGCTGTGGTGGTCGGAACAGAAAGCTGAGTGCTCACATCTTCAAGCAGGCACAAGAAAAAAGAGACAGACTGGGAGTGGTTAGGACTGTACTCTGAATGCCTGTCCCTGGTGACAAACCTCCTCAAACCTCCTAAAACAAAGCCATCAACTGGAGACAGTGTTTAAATACTTGGAGACTATAGAGGGCATTTATATTGAAACCACCGCAATGGTGCTCAGGCGTAGAGTCATGTCTCATGGATATGAAACACTTGTGTATCCCTAGGGCTGATTGAAATCAGGTACTAATGGATCGATATTATTGGAACACAGATTTTTCTTAATGTAAGGAGGATTATGTGTGGTGATGGCTATGTGAACAATAACCATGGTAGCTTTTTCTACCATAGGTAGTATTGAGTTCCATGTCAATTGAGGTGTTTAATAAAAGAATAATAGCCACTGTTAAGGATGTTCTAAATGAATTTCTTTGTTCAAAAAGCTTACTGTTCATGTATGAAATGGTATATATATATATATATATATATATGGAGAGAGAGAGAGAAAGAGAGAGAGAAACAAGATGAACATTAATGAGAAACCACGCTACATGTGAAATTCTATATAGACTCCAAATCGCATCTACAAGACTTCAGAAGGATGGAGTGCCCCCCAAAGAGTTGACAATCAAAGGAGAAGAGACTTTGCTTGAAAGAAGAGCAAGCCTTGGCTAAATCAACCCAATGTGTATGGGGTATCTCATGCAAGAGTAACAGCATAGACAAAAAGCAAGTTCATGTAACCTACCTATATCCTGCTTAAATGTGCTATGGGCTGTGTTCTCAGTCTGCTTACAAAGTCATTCTAAACACATAGGCCCTGGTATCTAGCTTTCCATTTTCCAGCTCTTTCTGAGTCTAGAAGTATACAGATGACCCATTCATAGATAGGGTTTTATCAGTCCTAAGTGAGATTAGGTCAGGTAACTTTATCTGGAAAACACAGTCATTAGTCAAGTTCTTTTTCACCATTAATAATGAATTAATGTGAAATTTGAACACATTTCTTAGCTTTGAGATTTTTTAAGATTCTTCTGCAAAATGATAATGCTTCTTGGTTTCTCATAAAACTGCAGGGTGCCAAGTATTAACTAAAGAGAAATAGCAATAGCTGGTACACTGTGTTTATTGCCAAAGATATCATCAACAAAAGTAAATGCTAGGCTTTCATTCTCTTCTGGTGAGCCCTTTGGAGGACTATGATACCTGAGGGGGAATTGATGAAGGCTAATGATGAAATATTGTCTTCTCATATGGAAAAAAGAATGATTCCCATTTCAGTATACTTTCTTATCTTTTACCATGGGGTAAGTTACTGATTTATGAAGTAGATTTTGACAACACTGAGGCCCAAAATTCTTTTCATACCATGGTAACCACAGGTCTCAACTTTATCTTTACCCTACTCCCAGGAACTTTGACCCCAGAAGACCATCTTCATACTTTTCTGAAATGAAACACAGATCTCACTCTGTGTGCTAGAGTATTTTAAAGCAAAAAGTGTAATTTAAGATCACCTGCCTGAGAAAATATCCATTTGAGTAATAACCAAATCATTCATAATGTATCATTATAATATAATCATTCTTTTTTTATACTTATTTGAAATTTTGAACTGTCTTTTTTGGGGGTGGAGAGGCTGTATCTGTGACCTTAAATTAATGCTCTTTAAAAACTTTCTGTCATTAACTTCCTTTGAATTTCATGCCAATCAATTTGATTTTATCATGCAATTTTTAAAGTGATTTTTATATTTCTATTATGGAAGTCAAGAAGTTTCTATGTAGTATTTTATCCTAGGTAGGATAGAATATTTGAGTCAGTCTACCATGATCTGTTTTTGTAAGATACAAAGGTTGATGAATTTTATTACATTAATTTATTCTGTGTGTGCGTTCATGCATGTGTGTGGGAATACATATGCCACAAAGCATGTGTAGAAGTAATAGAACAGCATGCATAATTCAGTTGTCTCCTTCTTCCTTGTGGGTCACAGGAATCAAACTCAGATAATCAGGATTGGTGACAAGTGCCTTTAACCACTGATACTGCTTGCTGCCTCCTCCATCTGTTTTTAACAGAAGAGTTAGTCTTCTGCCTAACACAATAAAGAAAAATTATGAAATAAAAGTCAGCATGTAAAGCATGTGAATTTCTACCACTAAAGGCAAATTGGGAGGTCTGTATGAATATCCCCAAATCAGAAGACAAGTACAAGTAGATCAATATTAAGAAGACAAAATGTAATTCATCATTTGAATTACGTTAAATACGTTTGATCTGGCAGCACATTGGCAGACGGTTGTCCCTTTATTAGATAAAACATGGTTCTGCAACATAGAAATATCACACAGTTCTGTATTCTATAATTAGCATAGTTCTTGTAACATAGTAGGTACTTAGTAACTAAACAATGAATCCCACTTCAAGTTTATTTGTAACCCTAGCTAAGAATCTAAGTTCAGTCATGGAAGTACATTAGATTAAAAAGATTCCTTTTACAGGAAGTGGATGACTAAAATTATTGGACTTTGAATCTGTGATTAAGTAATTGGCATATAATAGATGTTAAAAATGTTTTCTAAATGCAGCTTTTAAAGATGATTCTGAATGCTGTCCTTAAACATTAAATACATCAAACCTGTAATTACCATTATTCACAGGCGTCTTTGAAGGAGGACCAGGTGATCTTAAACTCAGAGTCTTTGAAAAGATTTGGTAAATAGTGCATCATGAATTGGAATGACACTCCAATTTCAATGATTAAAAGCAGAAGACAAATGCAAATTATGCAGACTTGAAGTTGGGTGTGGGCCAGAGTGCTAAAGATTTGAAAGTAATAATGATGAACAAAACAGATGTGAACAATGAAGTATTCTCTGAAGAAATATAGTTTAAGTAACATATTATTATTATTATTATTATTATTATTATTTTGAGAAAAGATCACAGTATGTAGAGCAAGCTGGCCTTGAATTCACAGAGATCTGCCTACCTCGGCCTCCAAAAGTGCTGGCTTGCGTTTTATTCTTCAAAATCTTGTTCTTCAAAATGTCAGACTTTATTATCACATAATATGTAGGAAATAAAAGTTCTTAATACAATGACAATGAAGTAGGAAGGTTATTCTTGGATTTTCATATAGTGTCCATCTTGAAAAATACTATGGCCGCATTTATACCTCTCACTCTTCTTACCGAAAACCAGCAGCTACTGATAAGGTAGAGTACATTTTTTCAAAGTACTTTGGAAGAACCTGGGGGCACATTGAAAATGCAGATCCCCCAGAGAAACATAAACCAAAACCACAATGAGATACCACATTACAGTACTAATATTACATATTAGGATACTTATTCTCTATGAAGAATAGGGAGCAGTATGAATTGGCAAGGATATGGAGAACATGAAACACTTATGTATTCTTACTGGGACTGTAAAATGATGAATTGGTTATGCAAATAATATGGTGCTTTCTGAAACAAATGAAAATTCAACTACATGTGTCCTAGGAATTCTGCTTCTGCTATTTAGCCAATGGAAATAATATCAGTATATTAATAACATTGCTTACTTATTTTTTAACAATATTTTTTGGATTCTTTGAAAATTTCATACAATGTATTTTGAGCATATTCAGACCTCTCCCGTCTCCTCTCAGATCCATCAATACCTCCCTACCACCTTGCTTATTGCCTTCTATTATTTTCTAAGGTTTATTAAGTCTAGTTTGTGTCCCCCAAATGATCTTCAGTGTGAATCCATCCCCTGGAGTGTGGTCAACTTATCTGGCATCACACCCCTAAAGAAAACTGCGTCCCCCTCTCCCAGAAGCTATCAATTGCCAACAGATCCCCAGCTAGGACTGGGGCTTCTTACCTACCTCCCATGTCCATGCTGGGATTTTGTTTGACTTATACTTGTATGGGTCTTGAGCATGTTGTCACAAGCACTGTGGCTTCACATGTGACACTGCCCTGTTGTGTCTAGAGAGCACTATTTCTTTGTATTCATCTGCCATCTCTGGATCTTGCAGTTTTTCAACTTCCTCTTCTACAATGATCCTTGAGCCTTGGAGGGAGGGGTGTCATACAGATGCCCCATTTAGGACTGAGGATTCCAGTCTTATTTTCTACACATGGACCAGCTGTGGATTTCTGTGTTAAGTGCCATCTGCTAGCAGCATTGTTTATAATAGCCAAGAGTAGCAGCAGCCCAGTGTCCATCTATGGATGGATAAGCATAAGGTGTCTTATCCAAAGGTGGGATATTGTTTAGTCTTGAAAAGGAAGAAAATTCTGACCTATGCTAGCAGAGAGATGGATCGTGAGGACATTAGGGCAGATGAAATGAATCAGTCACAAAAAGATGTTTACTAGATTGGTGTACTTTTTCTACTTGTAAGGCCCCCAGAGTAATCAAATTCACACAAACAGAAAATAAAATGGTAGTTATCAGGGATTGAAGGAGGAGATGAGGAATTATTCAGCACAGAGTTCTGGTGATTTGCTACATAATTATGTGAATATAGTCAATATTACTGAACTGGACTTTTAAATGTGATTATCATGGTAATTTTTGTGTTTTTTGAAACCACAATTAAAATTTATTTTGAAATGCAAGTTCCAGGAATCTACAGTGTGCTAAATGTTATGTCTGAAGCATAAGGCTGAGAACACTTATTTTAACAAATTTCTTGGGAAGAACTAAACTTGATCCTTATAATGTACAGGGCTCTTTTCATCTATATTTTTTTCACTTACTACTCACACCTATTCTCTTTGTAATCACTGTTACTGTATGTGTATGTTTATTATGGAGAGTGATGGTTCACAAGGAGAATTTTTTTTTTAACTTTTAAAAGAAATTTTACTGAAAATTTTCATACATGCGTATAAGGTGTTTTGATCAAATCCACGCCCACTCTCTCCCCTCCAAAACCTCCCATATTTTCCCATCACCTTTTCTCTAACAGCTTCGTGTACTCTTTCCTTCCTTCCTTCCTTCCTTCCTTCCTTCCTTCCTTCCTTCCTTCCTTCCTTCCTTTTTAAATGGGTTATTTTTGCTACTCTAACATTCCCTCCTCTGAAGTCCTTCCTTCCTTCCTTCTTAAATGGGGCTTTTTGCTACTTTAACATTACCCCCTCTGAAGAGGTAACCCTAAAATCTTTTAGGGATTAGATAAGAGCTCCCAAATACATTTGTCATTCTTGGCCTTTGGAACAGAGTATGTTTCTAAGAGCCCCAAGGACATTTTCACTTTTAGCCAAGAAACTGGCTACTTTTCTTTGGGGTCTTTTTTTCACCCTAAGTGGTTCTCTGTCTAGAACTTGTAATGCTAACTACTCTTGCCTTTACTTCTTCATATCTCCTATTCACGATTCAAAGACTTTCTTTTCTCCCTACAGGTAAGAATTATACAATATTGGAGTCTTTTAGATAGATCCACTGAAGGGGTACCCCAGTTGCCTCACCCTCCATCCCTGTTCAGCATGGAAGAAGCCAGAGTGGTCTGCGTCCCAATTCCCTATCAGCAATTTGGGTAATCTCTTCAGAGGATGGTGTGATAACAATAAGAGAGAATTTTTATAAGCACATATTGCAAACTTTGACTGGGCTCCACTTCATTTCCACATATATCTGCATTTGCTTCTTATCACATATGTGAAAGATAAAGTTTCTGATAAACTGCTTAGGTTTAAATTTTTAGGGACCCCTTGGTAAAATTCTACAAAATTGTCTACTGAATAATGTTGAAATTCCTTAATTTTGTATATAGGAGCTTTCCTCAAGTTACTTTTTTAGCCTCCCTACCAAATGCATGTATTGCATTTAACTAAATCTAGGTGATCATTTTTATGAATATGCATCCAGCTTCTTTCTCTCCTTGCTTTGGCTTCTGACACCACAATGTATAGAATGCCTTTTGTAACCATATTGCTGTCTTGAGAACATTGGCTCAATTCTGCTTTCTTCATGTCTCTGCTTAGAACCCCATCCTAAAATGCCACGTCATTCCCTGTATGTTTGTTGCATTCAATTTGTTCTTAAATAGAATATATTTTATTGGCTGCTTTATATTCTTAAATTTATATGTGTGTCCAATTTTGTCTTAAATTCAAAGGACTTTGAGGCATAGATCTATATTTCTTAGTTTAACTACATTACTTTAGAACATACCAGATGTTACCTAATCCTCAGAGTGCTCTGTCAATTACAGTAGTAAAAGACTGTTCCTGTCTGCATGAGGCTCACAGCATGAAAGAGGAGACAGAAGGAAAAAGTGTTTTATACCCTAACAAGTCTATTCACTTGAAATCATCCCTGTAAATTCTACTTCACACACCTCTTTTACCTTTTACAGAATGGTCACAATCCAATATGTATAATTATTAAATATATTGTTTCATCAAATAAGAAACTCTTAGCTGGAAGTGACACAACTTTGAGCTAAAACGAAATATGAATGAATGGTCACATAACTCATCTTGGATCATTTAATTTATTCTTTGAAACTTGCCAAGACCTATCAATGCCTTTTCAAAGGTCAATAAACATTTTGAATTGAAGATTAATTACATGAAATTGATTGAGTGATTGTTTCTTATATATCAATAGATGGCTGTGGATTTGTGTTGACTTATTTAATGTAATCCATAATTATGCTTATTTGTAACTATGAAAAAATCAATATAGTATTAGATTGGCTTTAGATAGGAGGGGGTGGACTGTTGAAATAAAAAATTACACAAATGCAGTTATGTCATAATAGTGTTGCAAAGAGAAAATACAGGATTAGTGTGAAAATGTAATACTTTCAGCACCCACTTGGTATTCTGTAACACAGCAAAGCTTCACAAAGCCTTTCTTAAGTCTATGAACATAATCACATGGAGCATGTACTTAAGATAGAAGACTTGCCAGTTGAGGAATATCACTATATTCTACGTGATGTAGAATTCATTGTAAACTAAGATTAACAAGAAGCATGTAGTGTATGGGGGCTGTTATAGAAAAATGCAGTAACTACTGTTCTTAGTGCTGGCCTGCTTTTTCTTTAGAAAGAGAAAAGCTGTCATTTGTGCTCCAAGTTCTCTGGACGAGATGGTTTGGCACTCTTTACTGTCAAGGTCCTATCTTCTCTTCTTGGTACGTCAGTAGTCTTAACTCACAGATCGTTGTTTCATTTCTCCATTTTTGGCTCTTGATTAGAGTTAAAGTTGGTACTGCAAAAAGGAGTTGTGTATAAGGTTACAGCAGTATCTTTAATTGAGCACCTTGGCAAACAGACAGAAAGCTATACTTACTGATATTTTCCCTAGGGAAACAGATTTTTTTTTCAGGCTTCATTTTTGTCCATTTGTATTTAGCCCTTAATATTTCTGCTTTAAGTTATGAAGTCTGAGATGCATTATGAATAAAAATGTTTAATGCTTGCTGACATCCACGTGAGTATGTACAATTATTTATGTGTCCATGTATATGCACATACATGCACCTCTTTGTTTTGGACCTAGTCCTTGAAACTCAGTATACCTATATATCTCATAGTCTGTAGTGTAGAAGAGTTTAAAAGAGCCTAGATTTTCTGATGCTCACATGGGCCATCTTCCTCTGTATTTGTTCTTGATTTAGGCTTTTCTAACCCTTCCTTCCATTCCTGTCTCTTCTAGCACCTTCCTCAACTTTATATATCAAAGCTTATACGCAATGTTCTAAGTTCTAGGCCTTCTCTAGGTTTTACTGTTTCTGCTGCCTCACTTTAAACAAAGGAAAACAAAACGAAATAATCATAGCTCCCAGCTCTAGTCTTGTGTGCTGAACCAAATCCTGGCCATGAACACACTTATTTTCAGACATGAGAAAACAAAATGGATAAATGGTTGAAATAAGGAAAATATTGCATTAAATTTGTATTTAACATTAGCAAACTGTTGAGTAGAATGACCTCCTATAGTCTTCCTTCCATTTCGAGTCCATGTAAATATACTTTTGCTGAACAATTGTAACAATACTGTCTTCTTCCCTTTAGCTCTGTTCTTCAAAGTACTAGCTCCATACAGCAATGGGCTAATATCATGACAACATAAAACAGTTAATGCAGTTGACCTGTCACCAAACCCTTCACTGGGACATTAGTTGAAAGTAAACCTTGATAACAGTTTTTAGGTTTGCCTGTCTGGTTTAGTCCCTGCTTGTAATGACTCTCCACAGTTTTACAAATGGCCATATTGGCTGAGTGGGAAAAGCAATTGCCACTAAGCCTGATGACCTGAGTTCAATTCCTGGGACCCACATGGTGGAAATAGAGAATGAACCCCTATAAACTGTCCTACGATCTCAACCTGCACACTGTGGATTACCTACATCCACACAAAACCACACAAACACACACAATGAATAAATAAATGTTAAAAAAGAACTTTAGAAGGGAAATGCAGCACAATCAATAAACAAGTAAAATCTCATTAAAAATGGCTGTTATTAGCTTAAACAAACCCATAACACAAAAAGAAATTGAAACAGTAATACAAAACCTCCTGACTAAAAAAAGCCCAGGACCAGATGGATTTACAGCAGAATGCTATCAGACATTTAAAGAAGATCTGCATCCAATACTACTTAATTTATTCAAAAAATAGAAATGGAGGGAGAACTTCCAAATTCCTTCTATGAAGCCAGCATCACTCAGATACCAAAGCCAGGTAAAGATACAACCAAAAAAGAAAAGTATAGACCCACATCCTTAATGAACATAGATGCAAAAGTTCTCAACAAGATACTTGAAAACTGTGTACAGACACACATCAAAAAGATCATCCACCATGATCAAGTCGGCTTTATCCCAGAGATGCAGGGATGGTTCAATATACGTAAGTCAATAAAAGTCATAAATCATATAAATGGGCTCAAAGACAAGAACCACGTGGTTATCTCAATAGATGTAGAGAAGGTCTTTGACAAAATTCAACATCTATTTATGTTCAAAGTTCTAGTGAGAATTGGACTGGAGGAACATACCTGAACATAATTAAAGCCATGTATAACAAACCCATAACCAAATCATTCTAAACAGAGAAAAACCGGAAGCATTCCCATTGAAATCAGGAACAAGGCAAGGCTGTCCACTCTCCCCACTTCTCTTTAACATAGTATTTGAAGCTATTTAAAGAGCAATAAGAGAAGGAAATTAAAAGAGTAATAACTGGAAAAGAAGAGAACAAATTATCCTTTTTTTGCAGATGATATGATATTATATGTAAGGGATGCCAACAGAGAAAAACCGGAAGCATTCCCATTGAAATCAGGAACAAGGCAAGGCTGTCCACTCTCCCCACTTCTCTTTAACATAGTATTTGAAGCTATTTAAAGAGCAATAAGAGAAGGAAATTAAAAGAGTAATAACTGGAAAAGAAGAGAACAAATTATCCTTTTTTTGCAGATGATATGATATTATATGTAAGGGATGCCAAAAATTTCACCCCACAACTCCTAGAAATTATTAACATGTTCAGTAAAGTGCCAGGTTACAAAATTCTTCCCATGATCATGGATTGGAAGAATTATTATTGTGAAAATGATCATCTTACCAAAAGTCATATATAGAGTCAACATAATGCCAATCAAAATCCTCATGACATTTTTCAGAGAATTGGAAAAAACTGTCCTAAGATTCATATGGAAGCACAAAAGACCTCGGATAGCCAAAACAACACTGAGCACTAAGAACAATGCTGGGGGGATTACTATACCAGATTTCAAGCTGTATTACAGAGCTATAGTCATAAAAACAACATGGTACTGGCACAAACATAGACCCATAGAACAATGGAACAAAATTGAAGACCCAAATATGAGTAAATGCAATTTCAGCCACATGATATTTGACAAAGGGACCAAGAACATTCACTGGAGGAAAAATAGCATGTTCAGCAAATGGTGCTGGGAAAACTAGATCTCAACTTGTAGAAGAATGAAACTAAGCTACTATCTTTCACCCTGCACAAAAGTCAATTCCAAATGGCTCAAAGACCTCAATGTAAAGCCTGAAACTCTGAGACTATTAGAAGAAAATATTGGGAAAAACTTACACGATATAGATGTAGGAAAGGATTTTCTAAACTGGACATCAATTTCTCAAGAAACAAGGGCAATAATTAACAAATGGGATCTCATTAAACTAAAAAGCTTCTGTACATCAAAGGAGACGACTAAGGAAGCAAACAGAAAACCCACAAAATGGGAGAAAATCTTCACCAGTGACACATTCGACAGAGGTTTAATAACCAGAATACATAACGAACTCTAAAAACAGAGAACCAAGACAAGAAGTAACCCAATTAAAAGATGGGTTAAGGAGTTGAACAGAGAGTCCTCAAAAGAAGAAGTAAAGATGGCTATGAAACATCTTAAAAGATGTTCAACATCACTAATAATTAGGGAAATACAAATTAAAACCATTTTAAGATTTCATCTTACCCCAGTCAGACTGGCTAAGATTAAGAGAAGAAATAATACCAAATGTTGGAGAGGATGTGGGGAAAGGGTAACACTCATCCCTGCTGGTGGGGCTGCAAACTGGTTCAACCCCTATGGAAAGCAGTGTGGAAAACTCTTAAAAACTACAAATGAACCTACCATTTGACCCATTTATACCATTTCTTGGCATATACCCAAAGAACTCATCCTATTGTAGAGACACTTGTACATCCATGTTTATTGCTGCTCTCTTCACAATAGCTAAGAGATGGAAGCAACCTAAGTGTCCATGAGTGGATAATGAAGATGTGGTTCATTTATATGATGGAGTTTTACTCAGCAGTAAAGAAAGATGAAATCTGAAATTTGCAGGTAAATGGATGGAAGAATAGTTATACTAAGTGAAGTAACAGACTCAGAGAAAAAAAATGACATATGTTCTCCCTTATATGTGGATCCTAGAGCCAGACTCTGATAAATAAGTATGCAACTTGGCATAACTACAGAAACTAGGATAATGGAAATGAAACAAGGAGGTAAAGGAAGAACCTGAAAGAGAAAAACAGTAGAAAACAGGTGTTAACAAGGGAGATATGGATAAAATTGGGTTAATTTAAGGGAGTGGGGAGGGAAGGGTATACAGGGAACTTAGAGGACAAAGGGAAAGAAGGAGCTCAAGAGAGGTAGGATTATAGGAGAAGGGTATTAGTAAGGGAGAAAGAGGGGAAATGGAGGCCCCTTAAATGGGAAAATCATGATGGAGGGTTAGACAATGTGAGAGGTAAACAATGCCTAGCTAGTTTTGAAAACTAGTGGGAACCATATTACTCTTGCAACCTACTGACATACATACATAACAGATCAAGAAATATATGTCTAGGTAAGGTTCATCTGAGAACAACTGGTCTTTGCCCAAGATTTATCTACATGACACACAGTAATTAAAAACACCAGACTGGTGGAACTAACCTTCTTGGGTGTTTAAGAGACATACTTTGAGTTCTACAATAATTCGGTCAGAGGGACATAAAGGATACTTTTTTCTCCTTGCCCTCCTAGGTCGACTAATTTCAGGGGACTATGAGCATGTCTTAAAATGTCCTATAATGGTGGTGGGTCACCTGTCCTCTTGATCAAGGAGGCTGAGGAGGCCCCACCAGATGGACTTGAACCAGTCTCCAGTCTACAAAGAGGAGAGTCAACACAGAGGAATCATTTCCTCCATGCTTTCAAGTGAAGCTAACCATGGTCGAGCAGGACCTTTGACTTATCTTCACATAGGCTGAACTGGTAAAAGAAAGGAGTCAGGGGCTCCTCCCAAGCACATGTGACACCTGAGGGACAGATCCCCAAACGACCTTAAGAGTAAAAATAAATCGGTTTATCTGGACCAACTGTATGGCCTCAAACACCCAAAAGGAAAGTATAACCAAAGATTAAAGGGGCCAATATAATTTCATAAGAGTCCATATGTATAGCTAAAGGCTACATAACAAGCAACAATGTGAGACAGGTGATACCTTCTTTTGAGTTGTTGGCCAGGGTGGCCAAAGGGATTCCCAGATAGTAACCCAGCATACAACTGGGAAAATGAACAGCAGACCCCAATCTTATCCAAAGGAATATTGACAGCTGGTTATCGCTAGATGAGGAACAGCTGACTGTCCTAAAACAAAGGCCTCTAGATAGGCTGACTAGATTCACCAGAAGGGCAAGTAGTGGGGAATGGCTGGGGGTGCTGACAACACAGCAGACAGTAGCAGGGATATCAGAGTATAAGGGTTCTAGTGGGGGGATGGAGGCTATGGGTGGGTGCTCTCTGGGAAGTGGGTGTAAAATAATAGTAATAATAGTAATAATAATAATAATTGTTCAAAGCATAACAAAATTAGTAGATGTGAAAAACATTACCATTGAATCTACCTGATGACTTTATATCCATGCTCAGATGCCAAGGAGCTCAGAAAGTAGCCGACTGTGACTAGTAATAATCAGATATATAGAGATTAGAAATGCATTTGCATCTTAGTGTCAATTGTATTGAAAATGAATTTTTCTGTATGAAACTGTGTATTTTAATAGTGAAGTGAAGATT
>NW_008341748.1:1959049-1983998 GCF_000622305.1 Nannospalax galili
AAAAATTTACAACCAGTTTTGAAATAGGTGCATCTTAGCTTTGGAAATTGTTATTGAATATGTCAGTGCTGTTGTAATGAAATGGTTCTTCTAATTATATGGTTATTAAATAAATAATTAAAAAATGGCTGTTATTAATTTCTACTCCCTTCAGAGTAAGACTGACTAGACCCCAGTCTTGCACTCAGGAATGTCAGGGACCCTAACTTGACTCAATAGGCCCTAGCATGAATGACAGAATGCATGAAATACAGTATGTGTGTCGGGGATATGGGAGGGTGCTGATGGGGGAAGATGGTATAAAGAAGACTAAGATATTGCGTATCAAATACACAAAAATCAATACAAAATATATTTTAAAAGAAGCTTCTCTTCCTCCAAATCCACACTAACATTTGTTAGTTTTTTTTTCCTTTTGTGGTGCTAGACAGTCTAACTATGGGACATGATATCTCCTTATGGTTTAGGTGGTATATTTTCCACGATGATTAGTGAGATTAAGAATTTTCACACACTTCCTGGAGCCAGCAGCTTTCTTGGGTAAGTTTGGCAGTGCCCACTGTGCCTTGACTCCCTCAGCCTCATTCACCCTCCCAGCTCCCCCAACCCATGTCTCCTCCTATCAGGGGCACTGGCTCATTTCATGTCTTGGCACCCAAGACCTCTGTCCCAGACTCCCCACTGCTTCCTGATCCTTTGCATCCAGACCAACCCAATTCCTCCCTCTAGTCCCTGGGAGCCCTCAGGGCCTCTTCCTAGCCTCACCTCCCTTTGCATCTCTGGGCAGCTCAGCCCCAGCTTCCTGGGGCCAACATCTTTCCTGGAGGGATCCAGTCCTTAGGAGAAAGCCTGAGATCATATGATCCTCATCCAACTTGGGCCACTGTGGAAACTCCTAAGCGGGAAGACAAAATCAATTTGGCCCCTCCAATATAAAATCAAAAGAGAGAACCTGGAGCCTAGACAAACCAGCTTTTCATGCCCAACAAGTAAACCATAAAGGTACACAAAGTATACGAAAAAAAGCAGACTTAAACTCGACAAAGGAAGGCTTGAGTCTCACACAAGAATCAGAAACGACAAAAGAAATCCATACGTCAAAGTCACAGCAAAAAAATAATAACATGAAAAACCCAAATAACACATCCCCACCAAGTACCAATAGTCCTCTAGAGGAGTACAATGAGAACCCCCTAGAGATAACACAGGACATGGAATTCAAAAGAACAATTATAAACATGATAAAAGAATTCAGTGAATTTAAAGAACACACAAAGAAATCAAAGATCTGAAAGAAGATAGGAATAAACTGCTGAATGAATTGAGGAAAGAGAAATATTGAAGAATACTCAGGCTGAAATGAAGAAGGAAGTGAAACACTCAATAAGCCAATTGGAAACGACAGGAGAAAGCCTCACTAATAGGATGAATGAAATGGAAACCAGACTATCAAGACTGGAAGATACAGTGGATGAATTAGACTACTCAAACAAACATAATGAAAATTTTAAGAAAAAACAAGAATGGAATATGCCAGAATTGTGTGACACCATAAAAAGACCAAACTTATGAATCATAAGCATACAGGAAGGAGAAAAATCTCAGGATAACAGTATGGACCAAATCTTTAATAGGATTATGGAAAAAAATTCCCCAAATTAAAGAAAGACATCTCCATACAAATACAAGAAGCATATAGAACACCAAATAGGATCAGAAAAGAAACTCTCCACAGCACATCATAATAAAAACACTAAATTTACAGAACAAAGAGAGAATACTGAAAGCTGCAAAAGAAAAACAAATCACATTAAAGGAAAACCCATCTGAATTACAGCTGACTTTTCAGTGCAAACTATGAAAGACAGAAGAGCCTGGACCAAAGTATTCCCAGTTCTAAATGACCACAGATGCCAACCCAGATTACTTTACCCAGCCAAAATGTCTATTATAGCGAAGGGGACAGAAAAATCTTCCATGATATAAATAGGCTGAAAGAATTCAAGTCCACAAACCAACCCTTCAGAGAGTTCTTGAAGCAATACAAAGAGCTGAAGAAAGGAATGACTATGACCAAGGGGTTACAGAAAGAAACTTAATGAAGGCATAACTGTGGAAATGCACAGCTACACCAAGAATGTGAAGAGAAATAAAAATGGCAGGAATCAATACATATCTTTCATTAATAACTTTAAATATCAATGGACTGAACTTCCCATTCAAAAGACACAGACTAGTTGAATGGATTAAGAAACAAAACCAATCTTTTTGTTGTCTGCAAGAAACTCATCTCACCCTTAAAGGATGGGAAAAATATACCAAGAGAATGGTTCTAAGAAAAAAGGAGGCATTACAATTCTAATATCTGACAAAATAGATTTCAAACTAAAACTATTCAGAAGAGATAAAGTGGCCACTTCATTTTGATCAAAGGAACAATTGACCAATAAGATACTAAAATCATAAACATATATTCACCAAATTCTGGTGCACCCAACTTCATAAAAACAGTACTACAGGTCCTTAAGACCCAGATTAATCCCAACTCATTAATAGTTGGGGACTTCAATACCCCATTGTCTCCATTAGAGAGGTCAATAGGACAGAGAATTTATAGACATCTGAATTAAACAATACCATACATCAAATGGGCCTAACAGCTACCGAATATTCCACCCAAGCACCAAAGAATATACTTCCTATTCAGTGCCCCATTTAACTTTCTCCAAAATCGACCATATACTGGGGCACAAAAGAAGCCTCAACAAACACAAAAAGATTAAAATAATTCCATGTGTTCTATCAGACCACAATGCAATAGAGCTTAAAATTAACACCAGAACAAACCCTAGTAACTACATGGACACATGGAGATTAAACAAAATACTCCCGAATTATGAATTCGTCAAAGGAAAAATTAAGAAAGAAATAAAAGTATTCCGGGAGCTAAATGAAAACGACAATACAACACAACAAAACCTCTGGGACACACTGAAAGCTGTCCTTAGAGGGAAGTTTATAGCTCTAAGTGTCTTTATTAAAAAATCAGAAAGAACACAATTAAATGACTTAACATTGCAACGCAACACACTTGAAAAGCAACAACAAATGAAACCCAAACCCAGCAGACGAGGAGAAATAACAAAAATCAGAACAGAAATTAATGAAATAGAAACAAAGAATATAAAAAGAATCAATGAATCTAACAGCTGTTTCTTTGAAAAGATAAGATTGAAGATGCCTAGACCAGTTTACCAAAAGAAAGAAGCACCTCCAAGTCAACAAAATAGAGATGAAAGGGGAAGCATCACAACAGACACCAAAAGGATCCAGAATATTATAAGGGAATACTTTAAAAACCTATACTTACCAAATTTGAAAACCTGAAAGAAATGGATGGGTATGTAAAAGCATGGGAACCACCAAAACTAAACCAAGAAAGGTCAACAGCTTAAACAGACCCATAACACATAAGGAAATTGAAACACTAATACAAAACCTCCCTACTAAAAAAGCCGAGGACCAGATGGAATTACAGGAGAATTCTACCAGGCATTTAAAGACGACCTATATCCAATACTACTTTATTTATTCCCAAAGTTAGAAATGAAGGGAGAACTTCCTAATTCCATCTATGAAGCCAACATCATTCTAATACCTAAGCCAGGTAAAGATACAACCAAAAAGAAAATTACAAACCCATATCTGTAATGAATATAGATACAAAAATTCTCAACAAAATACTTTCAAACTGCATACAGACACACATCAAAAACATCATCTCCCACAATCAAGCTGGCTTTACTCCAGAGATGCAGGGATGGTTCAATTTATGTAAGTCAATAAACATCATAAATCATATAAGTGGACTCAAAGACAAGAGCCACATGGTCATCTCAATAGATGCAGAGAAGGCCCTTGACAAAATCCAACATGTATTTATATTCAGTCCTAGAGGGAATTGGACTGGAGGGAGCATACCTCAACATAATTAACATATACAACAAACCCACAGCAAACATCATTCTAAATGGAGAAAAACTGGAAGCATTCCCAATAAATCCAGGAACCAGACAATGCTGTCCATTGTCTCCACTCCTTTATAACACAGTACTTCTAAACTCTTGCAAGAGCAATGAGACAAGTCAAGTACAATAAAGGAGTAATAATTGGAAAAGAAGAGATCAAATTTTCCCTTTTTGCAGACGATAAGATATTATTTCTAAGGGATACCAAAAATTCCACAAGAAAACTCCTAGAAACAATTAACAATTTCAGTAAAGTGGCAGAGTATAAAATTAACCTCCAAAGTCTGTAGCCTTTCTATATACCAATAATGAGCAATCAGAGAAAGAGTACATGGAAACATTCCCTTTCACAATAGCTGCAAAAAAATGAAATATCTCTGAATAAACCTGACTTTAAAGACCTCTACAATGAAAATTTTAAATTTTTAAAGAAAGATTGAGGAAGACATCAGAAGATGGAGGGTCCTCCCATGCTCATGGATTGGAACAATTAATATTGTAAAAATGACCATCGTACAAAAGCCGTTTATAGATTCAATGCAATGCCAGTCAAAACCAATGACATTCTTTATGGAATTGGAAAATACCATCCTAAGATTCATATGGAAGCAAAAAAGATCTCGGATAGCCATATCAACCCTGAGCACTAAGAACAATGCTGGGGGGATTACTGTACCAGATTTTAAACTGTATTACAGTACTATAGTCATAAAAACAGCATTGTACTGGCACAAAAATAGACCCGTAGAACAATGGAACAAATTTGAAGTCCCAAATAAGAGTACATGCAATTTCAGCCACCTGATATTTGACAAAGGGGCCAAGGACATTCACTGAAGGAAAGACAGAATGTTCAGCAGGTGGTGCTGGCAAAGCTGGATCTCCACCTGTAGAAGAATGAAACTAAACCCCTATCTTTCACCTTGCACAAATGTCAACTCCAAATGGATCAAAAACCTCAATGTGAAGCCTGAAACTCTGAAACTGTTAGAAGAAAACATTGGCAATAACTGACAAGATATAGGTGTAGGAAAGGATTTTCTAAACCAGACATTAGTTGCTCAGGAAACAAGGTCAAGAATCAACAAATGGGACCTCATTAAACTAAAAAGCTTCTGTATATCAAAAGAAGCAACTAACAGAGTGAAGGGAAGACCCACAGAATGGGAGAAAATCTTCAGCAGCAACACATCTGACAGAGGTTTAACATTGAAAATATATAATGAACTCAAAAAACAGGATCAGGAAAGTAACACAATTAAAAGATGGTTTAAGGAGCTGAACAGAGAGTTCTCAAAAGAAGAAATAAATATGGCTAAGAAGCATGTTAAAAGGTGATCAACACCATTAATAATTAGGGAAATGCAAATTAAAACCACTTTAAGATTTCATCTTACCCCAGTTAGACTGGCTAAGATCAACAGTATAAATGATACCAAATGTTGGAGAGGATGTGGGGAAAGTGGAATGCTCATCCACTTCTGATGGGATGGCAAACTTGTTCAACCCTTATGGAAAGCATTGTGGAGAACTCTTCAAAAACTACAAATGAAACTACTACCATTTGACCAAGTTATACCACTTATTGGCATATATCCAAAGAACTCACCCAACTGCAGAGACACTTGTACATCCATGTTTGTTGCTGCTCTTTTCACAGTAGCTAAGAGATGGAAGCAACCTAAGTGTTCCTCAGCTGACAATTGGATAATGAAAATGTGGTTCATTTATACAATGGGGTTTTACTCAGCAGTAAAGATGAAGTCATGAAATTTGCAGGTAAGTGGATGGAACTAGAAACTGTTATGCTAAGTGAAGTAACACAGACTCAGAAAAACAAATGTCGTATGTTCTACCTCATATGTAGATCGTAGCACCAAACCCTTATAAGTTAGTATGTTTCCAGACACAACTATAGGAACCAAGATAATTGAAAGGAACCAGGGAGGTAAAGGAAAAGAAAGAATGTGAAAGAGAAGAACAGTAGGAAATAGTTGTTAATAAGGGAGATAGGGATAAAAATGGGGTTAAGTAGAAGAGGGAGAGAGGGTTATACAAGGAACCTTCTGGGATAAAGGGAAAGAAGGCACTCAAGAGAGGTGGGACCATAGGAGAAAGGTATTATTAAGGGAGAAATGGGAAAATGTGGGCACTTTAAGTGGGGAAACCATGGTGGAAGGGTTAGATAATGCGGGAGGTAAATAATGCCTAGCTAGTTAAAAAAAAAAAAACAGAGGGCACCATATTAATTGAACATCCTACTGACAAATTATACATACAACTAGCTCAAGGAACATAATATATGTCTAGGAAAGGTTTTTCTGAGAGCCTTTGGTCTTTGCCCAAGCTTTATCTCCATAGCACATGGAGATAAATTAAAAGTACCAGGCTGTTGGAACTAACCACATAATTAAAATTACCAGAATCTTGGAATTAACTTTCTTGTATGTTCAAGAGCCATACTTTGAGGCCTATACTAATTCGGTCAGAGGGACTTAAAGGACAGTTTTTGTGCCTTGCCCTCCTAGGTCTACTAAGTTCCAGGGGACTATGAACATCTCTCAAAATGTCCTGTAACTGTGATGAGCCACATGTCCTCTTGATCATGCTGGGCATGAAGACTGCACTAAATGGACTCGAACAAATGTCCACTCCACAAAGACGAGGGTCAACACAGAGGAACATTTCCTTCATGCTTCCAAGTGAAGCCACTCATGGTCGAGCAGGACATTTGACTTATCTTCACATAGGCGAACTGGTAAAAAAAAAAAAAAAAGAGCCAGGGCCTCCTCCCAAGCCCATGTGACCCCCGAGGAACAGATCCTCAAACGATTTTAAGAGTAAAAATATATTGGTTTATCTGTGTCAACTGCATGGTCTTAAACACCCAAAAGTAAAATATAACCAAAGATTAAAGGGATCAATATAATTCTTTAAGAGTCCATGTGTATAGGTAAAGGCTACATAATAAGAAACAATGCCAGACAGGAGATATCTTCCTTTGAGTTGCTGGCCATGGTGGCCCAAGAGACTCCCAGAGAGTAACCCAGCATAGAACTGAGAAAGTGAACAACAGACCCCAGTCTTATATAAAGGAATATTGGCAACAGCTTGCTGCTAGATGAAGAGGAGCTGATCTTCCTAAAGCAAGGAACTATAGACAGACTGAGTAGACTCAGAGGATGGACAAATACTGGGGAACAGCTTGGGGCACTGACAACACAGTGGACAATAACAGGGGTGACAGAGTATATGGGCTTCAGCAGGGGCGGGGGGGGCATGGGATGGTGTCTCTTGGGATGTGGGTATATAGATGAATAAGATTGTTTGGGATGTTCAGTATGAGATACACAGAAAAAATCAATAAATGAAAATGAGTTATATTTGAATAAAAAGCACAAAAATTTGTTTCATGTTAATTAGTAGATGTGAAAAATATTACCATTGAATTCTACATGATGACTTTATATCCATGCTCAGATGCCAAGGATCTCAGAAAATAACCGACTGTGACTAGTAATAATCAGATATATAGAGATTAGGGATGCATGTGCAAACATCTAAGTGCTAGTTGCATTAAAAATGAGTTTTTTTTGTATGAAACAGCATATTTTAATAATGCAATGGAGATATTTTTAACAGGTTAAAACCTCATTTTATTTTATGTCTTATAGGGTTTGTACTGAGTACAAAAATAATAGCTGTATTAATTCAACTGTAAACCCAAAAATTCATAGCCAGTTCTGAAAGAGATGCATCTTAGCTCTGGAAATTGGTATTTAATATGTCAATGCTGTTGTAATGAAATGCTTCTTCTAATTATGTGGTTATTAAATAAATAATTTAAAAAAGACTTTTCACACACACTTCACTATTTGTGTGGCATTTTTGTTGTTGTTGTTGTAAAGCATAGTCTTGCGATGTGGCCCAGGCTTTCTTCCATCTCAAGAGTCTCTTTTCTGAGTCTCAGCTGCTGGAATTAGCTGTGCTACTAGGCTTGACTTTCTCTTCTTTTGAAACTTCTGTTCAGATCTTCATGTAGGCATTGTGGAGATCATAGAATTTGAGGCACCATGTTTATTCCCAGGAATCAATAAAAGGAGATAGAATGTCTATTTCTTTGAGTCTGCCAGGAAGTTCTAGATGCTCTTTTAAAGAGTTCAACTTGTTAGATAAACACAAGACAATATCCCTTTTGATTAACTAAAAGTAGACTTATCAGTACCCTTAATTACATCTGAAACCACCCTTAACCTTTGCTATATCTCGTAACATAAGGATACTTCTGAAATCCTATTGCTTTTGCTGTGTTTTAATGTCCAGAAATATCTTACAGATACTATTCATGCTCAGAGGGAGAGATTAGCAATGTGACTCATTGGGGGTCACATTAACATTTTGTCTATCACATTGTGCCAATGATCACTTTAATTCTACGATAACCTACTTTGAGTGGGAGGTAAGAGTAAAGAACTATAGAATTTTGAGATGCTGCAATTAGGTAATTACTAAGGAGATGTATTTACTCATGAATGAATGAATGAATAAATGAATGAATGAATGAATGAATGAACAAATGAAGAAGCAAACCGTGAGAGGAGAGATTTCCCACACTTGTGATTGAAAATGCAATGCAAATCACAGGAACTCCTGAAGCTCTGTATATGATGAACTCTAAGGGCTTACCCTTAATTCTCATGCTGGATCATAGTTTCCTTTTAAATTATTGCTCTTCTTGACAATTTCTTTTTTTCTTTCTGAGTGGACACAGTGTAGTCTAAGATAAACTCATGTTGGCATTCATATGCCTTCCTGAAGAAAAAGATGGCCTTCTGTGGGAAGTGAGCAGATTTAACTAGGCAGCTGCATTAAAGACATGCCATTGAAAAGCATTTTTGAATTTTCTGTTTCAAAATGGAGGGGGAAGGGAATGTCATGCCTCAAGAATTGACATGTGTTCACTCACGAAATTTCTTTTATTTCTTGTGTATGTATGAATGTGTGGATTGTGAGTGTGTGTGCACATGTCTCTGGAGGACAGAGGTCAGTTTTAGATGTCGTTCATCGTGAGTCATCTACTCTCTCTCATAAGAGACAGTCCGTTGTTGATCTGGAGCTCACTGGCCAGCAAGCCCCAGTTTTCCAAATGCCTCTACCTTTCTAGACTTGGCATTATAAACGTGTGCTTACATATGACTTTTTCACATGTATTCTGAGAATCAAAATCAGGTTTAGTGAATTTACTGATTGAGCCATCTCCCCAGCGCCATTGGCGGAACTTCTACAGAGCATCTTAACAGGTGCCAAACCTCACAAAGCCTAGGCACAAATGCAGAAAGATGGACACAGCAGCATTTGTATCTCTAGGAACTTAGTGAAATTACTAGGAATTTAGTGAAAGAAATAGAATCATAAGTTGAGGAGTAGACAAATTGGTGACTTGAGGCATCATATTGGGGGTGGAGAGAGACCACTTTTGGGTATTATGCTGAATAAATGTGGGAGCAGAAAGGGCATGCTGATGCAGGGAAAGATCACATGCGGACCGGAAATGGCTGACGCTGGGAGGGGTGTGTGTGAATGACTCAGAGGGGAAAGCAGAGAGTGGGCCTTTTGGACAGAAATGTTGAATGAGTCAGCTGATATTTTTGGTCCCAGGTACATACTGCATCTTAAAGGAGATTTTACTGTGTGAGTGGCACGGGCTTTGTGCTGCAGGTGGCTTCACTCCTGCACAGGCACTTCTGCCAAAGTGGAAGATGGTAAAATACAGTCTCCACTCCTATACCTTTAGAATCGCTACTTGCCAATGTCAGTAGAATGCTGCATGCCACTCCAGAAAGATCCCATGTGAAGGCTGTTTCACGCCCAGGTCTTTCTCCTTTAAACATAATCATTGAAAACTTGCAAAATTCTCAAAGCTGTATTTCCTTTTGCATTATATCAATGGAAATTATGAATGTACTTAATAAAAAAAACAACCTTGACAGTTTTATAAAATCACAGTATGTAGGAAATAAAAAAGAATACACTTTGCTTTTCTTCATTTATTACCCAATGAAAATAAAAAAGTCATCGTTTTGGATACACAATGCTGTCCTTCAGCATGAACTCATGTGCTTTATATTAATATGAGAATACGACATTGGCAATGATTATCAAGCAAGGCTCATGTGTGATTTTGCATTCTAATACGGTGGTTCTGACGCAGTGTTATGAGTGAGTGATGTCTTCCCTGTGTTTAGATTATAGGTTTCAAATGATGCTTAATCCATAATCTAAGTGGCCAACGGCCTTGGTGTATATGTTTACATTTACAGGGGTGGGGGGAAGTGGCAGTAAAGTGATCGTGAACTCCAAATACAAACCTCAATCACTTACACATGTTCCATAAGGATTACTTGTATTTTTTTTTCTTTAATGATCTGTAACTAAAAGCGAACTTATAACTAAAATCTTATAAGAAGGCCAGGATTTGGAACTAGTGTGATCTGGATTCAAAGACAGAGTCTACCATTTCCTGGCTATGTTTATTGGATGAATTGCCTACATTCCACACATTTCAGTTTCATCATTTATAAAATAGGAATGATTACAATGTGTTCTGAAATTTCGCTACATAAATGGAAAGAGCATACATAAAAGATCTAACTACCAGGAGTTAAAGAAAGAGATTGAGTATTGTAAATAACAGCATGCAGAATGGTAAGAAAACATGCATTGAATTAGGCACTCAATTAATCTAGGTATTGGGCTGTAAACTGTATTAACAATGAACAGGGTTATGGGATCTCTTTAGGAGCCTTGAATCCTGGTGACAGGAATAATAGCTGTAGACTATTGGGGAGTCATTTGAGCCCTGTGAGCTATAGCTTACATATCTGAAAAGTCAGTATAATCACATGTGCATTGCATTATTTTCATGAAGTAAATCAAACAATTTATATTAATAATAAGGTGAGAGCATGTATGCAGGAAATTGTGTCAATAGATCAACATCATCATTGCTATTGCCATCATCATATCAGAATTTCATTATTTCTATGAGAAATTTAAAGGCATTGGTCCATTTTGAGGCTGAAATTATCACACATGTAGAATTGAGGTTCCAAAGCTTTGTCCTGTGGAATTTAAAGATATTGCCATCCTCCTCTTAGCGTATTTGCGGTGAGGAGATAAGTATTAACTTACAGTTAATAAGACCACATGCAGCTGTAGCCGTTTTAGAATCTTAGTTTAGAATCTGTACCTATCTCATTAATTCATCTATGAAAGAGCAAAGGTCACTGAATAATAATCAGTGTCAGAGCCTAGCTTTTCTGTGTTCAATGCTGCTACCTTCCCATTGCTAAATCAAGGAGCAATGAGAAGGAACACAGTAACTGAAATATGATAGAGAGGAAATGGTCCCTAGATGTGTCTTGGACTGATGGCAAAAGAGGAATAACTTTATAAGTTTGTCATAGAGGATACTATGGATTGCAACTGTGGTTTGTAGATCAGGTATTGGGGAAGTTAAGGCACAGTTGATCTTTTACTTATGTGTAGTTATTAGGTAGGTACTCCGACATCAAGAGATGTGTTTTGGATTAGCTAACATATTTTTCCTTCATGTTTTACTCTGAAATTTACTTGCAGAATGAGCTTGAAAAAGCAAGGTGATGTGAGATAAGTTACTTGACTTCTCTGGGCTACAATTTGTTCATAAGTCCAATGAAAATAGCAATCTTCTTTTTTATTTTTTTATTGAGCTTTTGTACATTTCATACAATAGTTCTTAATAAAATTTAGATTCCCTCCCCCATCCATGCCCCCTACCTCCCCAACCAGACCTCATGTAGCCTGCCATACATGTTAAGTCCTATCCGGCAGATTCTTATTCTTTAAAAGCTGGCCAGTTGTGGCCTTCTGTGTGCATCGCATTCTGTGGTATAAGGACGTTTCACTGGTGAGAGTTGAAGGATGCGCTAGTTTTTCTCTCCACCCCACCCCCCGCATTCTGCTGTGTTCCAGGAGCCTTAGGTGTAGAGGCTCAACTGTATATGTGTCACCTTGGACTGGGCATCTCTCAGACATATATTCTCTGTGTCTCACCAGTTGTGGGATTCTTTAGTAGCCTCCATCTGCTGAAAAATGAAGCTTCTTTGATGAGTGGTGTATGGTATACTTGTCTGTAGATATAAGGATCCATATTTATGATACGGTAAGAAATTTCATTTGTCTAGAGATATGACAGAGATACGTTTTTCTCTAGGTTCTGTGACCTCTCCAGCCATGTGTCTTTGGCTGTGTTTACAGTGCAACCCATGAGTTCACTCTCATTGGGAGGTCTTTAAGTCCAATTAGATAGCTGTTGATTAGCCCCCCAGGTAACAGAGCCACTACTGCACCAATAGAGGTAGTTTGCTGTGCTAACTGTTATGGTTATTAGGCTCTAGGGCTGGGTTGGATCATTGATTGATTTTCTCCTTGAGCAGCTTGCATAGTATCCTCTAGAACTATGAGAGCTAAACTTCAAGGAGAAGGCTTCCAGGTCAGTTTCTGCTCCATTGCTCCAAGTCCTGTGTCTGAAGTATGTCCTGTCTTCAGCAGAAGGGTCTTAGCTTCCAGTTCTGGGAGATAACCAAGAGCTATGGAAATAGACTGTGTTATTTTAGGAGTCTCTTGAACTTCTCTGACCAACCATTGGTAGGGAGAGCTCTCCTGTCTGGCTCTTGTTCTTTGTTATATAGCCCCAGGTATACATAGGCACTAATGTTCAGACACCATTTCTTGGGGTTTTGGAGGTAGCATATTTCTCTCTGACCTCCCTAGCTCCCTAAGATTCATTCATCTTTACTCTCTCTCCCCCATCTGACTTCCTCCTCCCTCCCCAGTCCAACTGTCCCCATTTCCCCTCCCTTCCCCCAATAACACCTGCCTCTTGCCATTACCTCTCACCATAGGAATGTTCCAGGTGTGATGGCATAGGCCTTTAATGCCAGTACTCTGGAGACAGAGGCAGGTGGATGTCTGTGAGATCAAGGCCAGTCTGGCCTACATAGCAATTTCTAGGCCAGTAGGGCCCACAGGGAGACCCTGTCTCAAGAAACCAAACCGAAACAAAAGATGATAGGGCTGTTATGAAACTAATTTGTGTATAATACTCAAAATATTCTTTGGTGCCTAGTATGTGTTTATTATTATTGTATACGTATATCTGTATAAATCCTTGTCAGCTGACAGTTGCTAGCATTTATAGATTTGATGAAAATACTGAAGGCCTCACTGACATTTAAAATCATTTTCTATAGCGATAATGATTCAATGTCAATATACACTTTGATGCCATTTTAGGTTTCTAGTATTTTTAATATATTAACAAATATTTGTCGAGTGCGTCTTCTGTGCCAGACATTGTTTTCTCCCAACAAAGGAAGCAATACCATTATAGTCACATTTATTCATTCATTCACTCATTAATTCATTCATTCATTGATTGCTAAGGATGGAATACAGTGCCTAATAAATGCTAGGTATGCCCTACAACCCTGAGCTATATCTCCATGCTGAAATAATCTCCATTGAAAAAAGAAAACAAAACACCCCAAAGTTTTTGTAAGGTGAGGTTAGCAAATTTGCTTCACATCATGTTTCTTCTTTCTTAATAGTTCATGCACGGTTAAGTCCAGCTCTTTTGTCTTTTCACTGACTGTTGCTTCACCATCATCTTGCTTTTGTATCTAATACAATGCGCCTAGCTAGAAGCATACTAAAGGAGGGTTACGGATTTTTTTTTTTGTGTGTGTGTGTGTGTAGTACCAAAATGGGCTTGAAAACAAGCCCACCTCTTGAAACAAGAGGGCCATGATGCACCAAGAACTAAGAGACAGCCAGAAGTTCAGAGTCCAGAATAAGGATGTGACAGGAGCCCCAGAGCACAGCAAGACATACCCAAGGACTTCCCCAATAGTCTGGCTGACTTCTGTGGTCTTCTTGTCTGTGTATACCAAGATAATCTCCTGACTCCTAATCATTCTTCATGAGCCACGAGGATGAATTTGCACTAAACTATCAGCATTTTCTCCTTGGCTATCCTTATGATCAATAGCACCATTTGCCAGATGGTTCTGTAATTGAGGAGATGGCATGTGGATGTGACATGTGACGTATTGAAAGTAACTGACCCAAGTGGGAAGTGGACTGATAAGATTATTCATACCAGGCTTTCAGGATCTCATTTAATAAAAGCTACAGAATCAGACCCAAGGTTATAAAAACAGATGCAAAAAATTGACATTGGAGTAAGAAAACAGCATCCATTGTGTTTCTTATGCTAATCAAGTTTTAAACAGATATCTGGGGCTAGAGGTTCAGACAAAGATTTCCTTTCAAAAGGACAAAATTTTATATGGATGCCAGGAAGAATTTGGTTCCTATCCGTTTCTATCAAGACTATATTTTTGGTCCTGACCAGGCAACTTTAAATGTCAAGAGGTTCCGGAGGAAAGGGCTGAATGCCCCAGAAGTCAGTCTCCAAATCTCAAGTTCCTCACTATCACTGATCCTCCATCTCTAACATCTCTGCTGAAGAAAAATGGTGGCATTTGAGGTCTCCTTGAATTTCTTGAAATATGCAATTTCTCTCCAGGTTGAAGGTTCTTCTCCATTTCAGTTCTTTATAGGAATCAAAGTTAAACATGCTGTCACAAACCAAATTCAAGCTCTCATACTGCTGCAGATATAGAGTGGGACACTGTAACAGTGCTGCTATGTAGATCCCTCTTTCCTAGTCACCATCCTAGGGGAGTGCTCACTGTGAGTGCTAACAAAGCCATCAGTGTCAGTTTAAGTTCTCTGTGGTGTTAGCCTCTATCCCACTTCCTCCTAGTCCTCCTCCTCCTACCTGCCCCATGACCTCCCACCTTCTGCATTACAGTGTTAATGCTGTAGTTAGAAGTTGCTTGTCCTTCAATTTCTGTTAGAGGCTTTTCCTCTTTATCCTCCCATTGTCTCTGAATCTAGTCTGATTTTTTATGGTAAGGCTCCCACCTGCTTTCTGTTGCAGAGTGACCTTGGAATCTTTTGCTAGGGGAACACAGCTTCCTTGCCTTCTAGCTAGTAATTAGTGTCAGATGATATAAACGGCAGCATGAGTTACAAATAGATCTAGGAAAGGTGAAGTATTCCTTTGAGTTGAAAATATTCACATCATGGAATTATTGGAAAGCTTGAATGGTGAACCCTTGCATATTATGGATATATAAATATATAATTTTTGATACATTGTAGATAGGCTATAACTTCTCACACTCTCAATTTGGAAACCAGTTTTTTTTTCACACTGCAGTATTCGTTTTGATATCCATGCAGAGACAGATGGCATTTTGTCCCTCTTCCAAAACAGAGGAATAGTATGCCGAGCTATAGCTAGTATAATGAGAAGCCGTGTAAGTTGAAGATGAGGTAAAACCAGAGCATCTGTCAGCCCTCATGTGCCAGATTGGAGATGCCACAGACAAACTAATATTTCAACAAAAAGTTGAAGCAGATATAGGTTTGTGACCAAAATGATTGCATTTGATAACAATGCTATAGCAGATGTCCTAGAGTTCATGCTTGCTTTTTATTACTGCTCTGTGAGTGTTTTTGGAAGCAAGACCTGTCAGCACAGCTTGTATGGAACATGTTCGTTATAAAATTTTATTTTACAGAAAACAATGAGATGGAAAATTTGTAGCTAATCTGGTACTTTCCTATTCTATCATGTTTCTTTACTTGTTATTTGGGGAAAGATTCCATTCTTGTCTGATTTATGTTGGTGCTTTCTAGCCTAGAGAAAGAACACCATGTTAATTGGAAGTACAAAATGAAAATCAGAATTAATGTTCATTATCTAATGTTATGTTTCTAGTCAGGATCATTGAAAGATGTAGCTTAAGTTAAATCCATTCTGATATCTGGTTTTTGTTACTTTAGGGTAATTTTTTAAGTCTTTCTTTAATATCCCTGATTTGAAAATAAATAAGTAACATAAAAATTTCAAAACATCGTGTTGTACACAATAAATAAATAACTCACTTTTCAACTAAAAATGAAATGATTACTTACTTGATACAAATGAAACAAAAGGGGGCTGGAGATGGCTCAGTGGTTAAGAGCACTGACTGCTCTTGCAGAGGACCTGGGTTCAATTCCCAGTACCCACATGGAGGCTAAGAACCATCATTGACTCCAGTTCCAAGGGAATCCGAAGCCCTCTTCTGACCTCAGCGGCATTGCATGACACGGGTGCACTCATACATTCAGGCAAATCACACATACACATAAAATAAAAATAATAAATAAAATATAAAAAAATAACCAAAACAAAAGAAGCAGTGGAGCCACGGTTTTCCCTCTAGCATCTTTCTTCTAGAATTTGCTCAATAGTTATTTCCTTAAGAATGCAATTGTGGTTTTCTTGATATTTTATTTGTTATTTTTATTTAATGTGTATGGGTGTATTGACTGCATGTGTATAACTGCACCCATGTTGTGCAGTGCACACAGAAGTCAGAAGAGAGTGTAAGATTCCCCTGGAACTGGAATTACAGATGGTTGTTTGCTGCCATGTGGGTGCTGAGAACTGAATCTGGGTCCTCCACAAGAACAGTCACTGCTCTTAACTCCAGAGCAATCTTTCCAGGACCCAGAATGCAATTGTTTTAGATACAGATGATTTCAGCTACGTACAAATTTTGAGGACTGGGTTTGTCAATATGCAAGATGCCTTTTTAACCTAAGTATTATACAAAGCAACATTCATATGACTCAGCATAAAAAACTCACTGGTTCAGTACCCACAGTGTGTGCATTACCTGAAGGACAATTATTCCGAATTTCAGTGAAACAAGAAAGAGCTATATAACCTTATTGCCTTATAACGTGCTCTTATTAAGAGAAGACAATTATTTTTAAAGGCTGGGGAATATTAATCAAAGGTTATATGAAGAAGTCAAAATGTTATAGCAGCAAGTTTACACATAGGAAGAGAGTCCAATTACATTTAGGAATGTTTCCTATTACAGGGGCTTTTTGGACCATTTCTTAAAAGTGAATCATATTCAAGGACAAGTGTTCCTCTCTCCTTAAACTCAGTGGCTCTTGGGAAACATATGGTTTTACTCTTGGCACTCATCTTCCTGATTCCCTTGGAGTTCTTAACTTAGATTGCTTTATTTTCTGGCAGCTTGTGGTGTTGGAGTCTGCATTACATTGAAACCAGTAGCATGGTTTTGGGTTTGCCTGCATGGGTTGATGTGCAGTTGTTTTGCAGAGTGCTAAACCACACTCCCAGCAAGTCTCAGTTTGAATTGAAAATGTTATGATATAGTAACACACTAGTGTGTTAAAATAGATATGCATGTAATTAAATAAACATGTCTGAGCTAAATGAAGAAGTCAATTTTACTCTCATCTGTTTAACGGGAATTTCGCTTGTGTATTTTGTCCTTACATTGCCTGCCTTCACAATGCTCTTTTCTTTAAGTAACTTTATATTTAAAGTGGACTGAATTTTACATTTTATAGCATCAAATTTGTCATAGGTAAGTATCAAACAAATTTAATGTTATATCACATATATTAGGCTTCAGGGTTTTTGAACTATTTAAAGGCTTTAAAATGTGCATTTCATTGTAAAAGCATTTGGGTATAAATTTTTGATGATGTGAAAAATTTTCTTTTTCCGTCACTAACGCAGATGAATTACTTTCTTTCAAACCTTCTCCTAGAGGAGAAATGTCTTTGCATGACATTCAAGGTTTGTGTGCTGTTATACCAGCTCAGGGTACACATAAGCCCATGACGTTCAGTTTTGCCCATTAATTGCCAAAGTTCTCACGTGCTCACTAGGAGGCAGTGCAGAATCTCTCCCTTGACATCTCTCCTCTCACCTCTACCAAATTTCTAGAAGCTTGACGTCTCTTAGAGGCTGCAAGTTCAGAGGGGATGGGTATTGTGGCTTCTGCACCTAACTAAGGGCAGAACCGGAATCCTGGTTCTTGTTTGCATTTTCTATTCAAGGATGCTTTGGAAACTGGCAGTGTTTGAAGGTTTCACATTGAATTTTCTTGGGTCTCTTACACTGGAAGAAAAACATATATTCGATTACTACCAATCATCCTCTGTCTTAGAATTTGAGAAAGGGGAAATTAAGGTGGCAAAATCTTTGTACCTTAATATTAAACAAGACCTTGGACTGTATAATTCTTTCAAAATATATTCATATGATTTCAAAAGAGTAGATGGATTAGCCAATTATTACAGCTAAAACTCATCCAGGCTTAGAGAAGTCAAGCAATAACAATGCAATCCTACTTTGAATTGCCTGCCCAACCTCTTAAGGTCCAATCTTGGGCCCAGAGGAGAGAAAGGATGGAGAAATATATATATCTCCATCCTTTCTCTCTCTTCAAAATATATTCATATGATTTCAAAAGAGTAGATGGATTAGCCAATTATTACAGCTAAAACTCATCCAGGCTTAGAGAAGTCAAGCAATAACAATGCAATCCTACTTTGAATTGCCTGCCCAACCTCTTAAGGTCCAATCTTGGGCCCAGAGGAGAGAAAGGATGGAGAAATATATATATCTCCATCCTTTCTCTCTCTCTCTATGTAAATAATAAGTAGGCATAATTTTTCCAGGAACTATGATGCCTTTTCTGTACCCATGCAGACAATTGCTTTGTTCAGGAACTTCCCTTTAGAATGACTGTCATTGTAGGACTTATTGAGTCAACTATGGTAATTTTAAAAAAGAATTCATAGGGCAACATATAGGAGAAAGTGCAACTAAGGTGGTAAAGAGACAGCTTTTATTGAATGTATATTCTATCAGGGTCAGTGATCAAGCATTGTTTTTTTTAAAAAAAGATATTTATTGTTTTTATTTTATGAGTGGATTACCTGCATGTAATTAAGTGTACCTGTTCGTGTTGTGCAATGCCTCTGAAGGTCAGAAGAGGGCATTGGACCCCCTGGAACTGGAATTCTGGATGGTTGTTAGCCACCATGTGGATGCTGTGCTGGAAACCGAACCCAGGTCTTCTGCAAGAGCTGTGGGTGCTCTTAATTGCTGAGCTATGTCTCCAGCCCCTAGGCACTATTTCTGATCAGATAAGCAAATTACTTAGACACAAAGATGACCCAGAAAAACAAGTTTGGCCCCCTTTCATCTTTTCACAAATTTTCAAACTATATGTAATGCTAAACCCAGATTGTGCTTATGGAAAAGACAAGGATTGGTTTGGCAAATGGACAAGAAAAGAAAACATACTGAAAATTGAAAAAAAAATTTAAATTTCTGGTTAAAAACATGCATTTCTACTCTCTCTCTCTCTCTCTCTCTCTACACACATACACACACACACACACACACACACACACTAACCAGGGAGAAATAGAAAAAAAAATATGAATTAATAACTTACCAGAATTTTACCAGCTCATTCCTCAAAGTAATTCAAGAAGAACAGCTTAGTTCTAGAACCACTGTGAAGTCTGAGAGAGTAACATAAAATGATGAATCTTTCTTCTGGGCATAGTTGAGGTAATACTGAACTAGCTAGCAAGATGGTGCTGCCAGACAGAGACCAAGGCTCATCTTGTTCCATGTCACAATCCCAGGTCATCTTTTTTCCTTAATAGTGACTTGTGGATAGTAGAAGATGATGAGTGAAGATAAATATTCATAAGACCCTTTTGCATGCTGCCATTATGTAGACTGAATATTTTCCTTGCACCAAATATGGTTTCTGTACCTTTATGCTAAATCTTACTTGGAATTATATTGTTATTAGTGTCTACTGAAATGAGCTCTTGGGTTTGAAAAAAAAGGTTATTTACAGTGCTTCTAGATATGATAAAATATATATTATGCAAATCTATACATTTACATTTCAGAATACCAAGTCACATATATCTGTACAATTTTTGCAAGCCAATTGAGCATAAACTTATTTTATGTAAAATGGTAGCATAATCCATATTTAATTCTGTAAAAAATAAATGGGGATAAAGAGAAACAAAATGATTAATAATGTTGAATCCCCTTTTATGTGCTTATTGCCATTTGCTTTATTATTTTATAAGGTGCCTTTTGTCACCTTTGTTTTAATGTAGTTTTCTTTCTTTTTTCTTTTCTTTTTTTAGCTAGTTGTTTTAGTGGTGCACTGGGGTTTGAAGCTCTGGGCCTTGTACCTGCTACACAAGCTGTCTACTACTGAGTTACACCCCCAGGTCCTGTTTTTCTTCCTAAGTTTTGGTTGGTCATAGCTCATTGTATATTGGGAGTATGTTCCTTTCTCTTATTTGTGATTTAAATGATTTCCTATATGTCATTTTTCTTTAACTTTGTTTGAATTATAGTTTTACTATATTCAAGTTTTAATTTTTAGTTTAATATATTCAAAAATTTAAACATGCATATGCTTTCTATTTAAAAAAATATTTTTATTAGTGGTGCATGGTGGCACACATCTTTAATCCTAGCACTTGGGAGGCAGAGGCAGGTAGATCTCTATGAGATGGAGGTCACCCTGGTGTACATAGGGACATTCAGGACATCTGGGGTTATAGGGAGACCCTGTCTCAAAAAGAACAAAAAATTTGTTTTTATTGATTTTTTGAGAATTTCATCCATTATATATTGATCATATTCAGACCCCTCCTTTCCTATCTCCTCTGAGATCCACTACCACATCTCTACTCCCTGAATTCATGTCCTCCGTTATTTTTTAATGTGTACTAAATTGTAATTTGTGTTCCCTAAATGCAGTTGGGTGTGGGCCCTTCCCTTGGAGTCTGGTCAACGTACTTGACACCTCAACCTTAAAGAAAATTGCCCCTCCCTCTCCCAGAAGCTATTAGTTGACAATAGTTCCTCAGCTAGGTTTGGTACTTCTTGACTACCTTCATAGATGCTGGGTATTTGTCTGGCTTGTGCTTACACAGGTCTTGTGAATGGTGTAAAAAGTGCTGTGGGCCGGGCGTGGTGGTGCATGCCTTTAATCCAAGCACTTGGGAGGCAGAGGCAGGCAGACCTTTGTGAATTCGAGGTCAGCCAGGGCTACATAACGAGTTACAGGACAGCTGGGGCTGCAGGGAGACCCTGTCTCAAAAAGACAGAAAAAAAAAAGTGCTGTGGGTTCATATGTGCAACTGTTCTGTTGTGCCCAGGAAACAGTTTCCTTGTATTCATCCACTTCCTCTGGCTCTAACAATCTTTCTACGCCCTCTTCCAAGATGGTCTATGAGCCTTATGGGAGAGGCAGAGGGGCTGTGATTTAGATATCTCATCCGTGGCTCTGCTGTCCAAAACCACATATTCTCTGCACTTTGACCAGTTGTGATTATCTGCACAATCTCCATCCGCTACACAAAGAAGTTTCTCTAATGATGTCTGGGGGCTGCACTAATCTGTGAATATAGAGATATATATTTAGATAGCAATTTGATACCATATCTATTTACAAAGTAATAGTAGTAGTTTACTCCTGGTGCCTATGAGCTCTCCAATCATGGGTTCTCGGCCAGATTTACAGTGTCAGGCATGTATTTCCTCCTGAGGAACAGTCAGAAAGTGGTTGGTTACCCTTATGACATTCGTGTTTGTAGTTTATGTAGGGGATAGCTTGCCACCTCAGTCTTTATTATAGCTCATAGGATTCATAGTTGAGTAAGACTGTTGATGATTTCTCCCCCAGTAGCCTGCATCACACCTTCTGGTATTATAATATCTAATCAGCAGGGAGGAAGATTCCCAGTAAGTACCAATGTGAATTCTCCACATCCGGTGAGCAAAGTGTGTTGTGTTTTCCGCAATAGGGTATTACTATCAAGTTCTGGTGGGTAATGTGCTTAATTTCTCCTTAAACTGTGATATTTTTGATTAGACCTCATATGTTCAGCAATATATCACTTTTCCAGATCATTTTATATTATATATTAAACTACTTCATATATTAGGTTCTATGTCTAGACTGTATTTAATGAGATACTTAAATCAGGAGGCTATGTCATTTAGTGGAAAGAGGATAATATTAAGGCCAAACCTACTTTGAAGAGAAATATATTTTAAATGCCTAGTGCTTGTGAGGTACTTTATATACACTTCTATAATCTCTAAATTGTATGATCTTCTCTCTTTTTTACATGTGAAATTCAGAAGCTTTATCTATTCCCTTGAGTTTTCATAAGCGTCTAGCAAAATAAAATAATACAACTATGCTCTGTACTGTAGTGAAGCACTGTAAAAATAACTGTGTAGGCTGAAGTTGTGCAACGTGTCCCCACTTATTAATTGAAACAAAATTATTATAGTTGCAAGATCTTTAAAATTTTGGCAACACGTCACCAAATACTCCTACTATTGCTTGCATGTGTATAGGAAAGTAAAATAAATTCATAAATTCATATTTATTTGACAAACTATAATTTAAAACATTGAAAATATTGAGAATCACTTCTTTTTCTTTGTAGAAAGTCACAAGAATCGCATTATCTTGGACTAGAGTCCATTAAGGTTTCTATGTGGTGCTGATTATGGAAAATAAAGATGGTGATAAATTACAAGAAACAGAAGCAAGGAGAGAATATTAGCTTGAAGTTTTTGCCTTCTTATCATGTGATTTTCAGTATGTGATTTTCAAAGTGCATTTCAATTCTATGCACTTTCTCTGTGCATTGCTGCTTATAATGCTTTCTAAATTTGAATCAGTTTCTAACATTTTTAAAAGTTCTATTTATTCCTTTTATTTTTATGTATATGAGTGTATTGTCTGCATGTATGTGAGTGCACCCATGTCATGAAATGCCTCGGAGGTCAGAAGAGGGCTTCAGGTTTCCCTGGAACTGGAGTTAAGGACGGTTCATAGCTGCCATTTAGGTTCTGGGAATCAAATCCAGGTCCTCTGCAAGAGCAGTCAATGGTCTTAACCACTGAGCCATCTCTCCAGCCTCAGTTTCTAACATTTAAAAAATTATTCTCTTCATGTTGGATATATATGAAATTGGGCAGGGGACAGTAAGGGGGTACAGATAGGGGATGGGATCTAAATATGAACAAAATACATCACATGAAATAAACAAAAATTCAATAAAAAGAAAAAATAGAAATTACAATTATTTATTTGTGGGAGTGTGTGTGTGTGTGTGTGTGTGTGTGTGTGTGTGTGTGTGCGCGCGCGCCCATGTGCATCCTGTGGAGGTTACTGTACAACTTGAAGGAATCAGTTCTCTTCTTCAACCATGTAGGTCCTGTGGATTGAACTTAGGTTGTCAGCCTTAGTGGTAAAGGCCTTTACCCACTCAGCCATATTGCCAACTCCAGTTTCTAATCTTTTGCATTGCACAGCATCCCTAAGAGCTACTTTATTGTGAACATTTTTGCCAGTGTCTTTTCTGGTGGGACCTGGTTATCAGTTATAACTGCTTTCCTTATTTCTCTCAATGAGTTCACCACTAAATTCCTATGACTTCATTTCTAGGGCTTTATGGGTTGTGGTAGTATCAATGTTGTCATTGCCAGATATTTCAACTATAGCTACCTTTATGTTTGATTTAGATTTCTTCAAGAATTCGTTATTTCAGCTATCCATTTTGTGGTGAATACCACATGGTTTTCTCATTGGGGAAGAAGAAGGAGCTGTAACTACAAACTTTGATGTTTGAGTAACAGATTCTCAGAGAGCAATCACTGATGACAGACATTGGGGAAAGTGTCAAACTGGTAACTAGTCATGTTGCATATTTATTACCACATGGTGTATTTGTGCCCTGAAGATTCAGGGGAGTTTGCTTTTCAGGTAATTTATTATGGTTCCTCTACTGCAGTAACTGGAATTTAGATTGTGCTGCTGGGGGACTGGTAAAGTGTAAGTAAATTATAGTAACTAAAATTTGTGTATACTGGAATTGAGCAACACAGCTCTACTTCTTAAATGTATCTCACTGTGTTCAACAAAAAGCAGGTGATCATAAAAGATAACTTTCCATTCCTTTTCACTTCAGATGGACATACATTGACTTACACAAAATTCAGGGTTTATTGAAGTTAGTCATGGAGTCTTTCAGCTACTAATAACCTCTCCATACCTCTTCCTACCATGATGATTCCCTTACTAGTTTGTATAATCATTGTATACGTAATTCACTCAGGATAATTTCAGCTATCTATCTCTATAATTTCTGAAAGGATCCATGTGAGTTTCCTATGTAACCTTTCCAATTATTATTATATATGTGAATTTTCAAGTTAAAAGTTCTTCCTAGAATAATAAGAGTCTTCAGAGTGTAGGTCCTTGGACAGGACTCCTATATTACCCTTCACCCACCCAGGGCTCTGGGACCATTGTGGATGAGGGGGCAGAAAGACTGTAGGAGCCAGGGGAGTAGGTGCATGACCATATCAAAATAGAGCCTTCCTGGGTCCTGGGACCCTGCTCATATGAACTTACAGCAATGCTGACAGCATGCACAAGACCCGTGCAAACTTGAGCAGACAAAAACCCAGCATAGAACTGTGGAAATGGGCAGGAGGCCCTAATCTTAGCCAAAGAATTATTTGGCTGATTTTCTTTAAGGGAGGGACTCTAGATAGACTGACTAGACCGCAGTGGATGAACTTGCACAGAGGGATGTCAGGGGACACTAACTTGACTCAAGAGGCCTTAGTGTAAATGACAGAATGCATGAAATCCAGTGGGAGAGCTTTGGGAGGGTGCTGATGATGTAGGATGTATAAAGATGATTAAGATGTGTAAGAAATACACAAAAATTTATTAAAAGTATACAAACATAACTAAAATCTAGCATGTTTCTCACATCATGGGGGGAGTTAATAGAACTAGAGTTTTTTTTTTTTTTTTTCAATGGGAGCAGCCTTAGGTAGGGGACCA